>NC_073380.1:58146377-58468377 GCF_028641065.1 Leucoraja erinaceus
TCATAAGAGCTATCAATTATTTTAAATTGCAGAGGACTCTCCCTGAAGATGTTAAGGTGCCGGGTATTAACTGCAAAGATACATCTTCCATGCATTTTCTTTCAATTTGGGTGCCGTAATTTATGGACACCATTCCAGGCACCCACCACTCTCTATGTAAAACACTTAATTCGGTCATCCAGTTTAGTATATTGTCACATGCACCAAGGTACAGTGAAAAGCTTTTTGTTGCGTGCTAACCAGTCATCGGAAAAACAATATACTTGCCTCGCAGATCTCATTTAAACTTTGCCCCTCTCACCTTAATCCTATGCCCTCTAGTATTGGATATTTCCATCCTGAGAAAAATATTCTGACTCATTTAGAATGGAGATGAGGAAAAACTCTTTCACCCAGAAAGTTGTGAATCTGTGGAATTCTCTGCCTCAGAAGGCAGTGGAGACCAATTCTCTGGATGCTTTCAAGAGAGATTTGGATAGAGCTCTTAAAGATAGCAGTCATGGGGATATGGTGAGAAGGCAGGAACACAGTAATAGAAACATAGAAACATAGAAAATAGGTGCAGGAGTAGGCCATTCGGCCCTTCGAGCCTGCACCGCCATTCAATATGATCATGGCTGATCATCCAACTCAGTATCCCATACCTGCCTTCTCTCCATACCCCCTGATCCCTTTAGCCACAAGGGCCACATCTAACTCCCTCTTAAATATAGCATATTTATGGATGATCAGCCGTGATCATATTGAATGGCGGTGCTGGCTCGAACGACCGAATGTCCTACTCCTGCACCTATTGTCAATGCCTCTCACAATTTCTCAATAAAACAACTGGAAAACATTGAAGATTAAATAAGTTTTTTTTATTATGCTGGAAATGGTGCAGAGAAAATTTACAGTGATGTTGCCAGAACTCGATGGCTTGAGCTATAGGGAGCAGTTGAGCAGACTGGGACTCTATTCCTTGGAGCGCAGGACACTTAGGGGTAATCTTATAGAGGTGTACAAAATCACGAGGGACTTAGAATAAGTGAAAGTACAGTCTTTTTCACAGGCTAGGGGAATCGTGCAGTAGAGGGCATGGGTTTGAAGGAAAGTTGTGGGGCAGTTTTTTCACAGAGGTTAGTGGGATTACGGAACAAGCGGCCAGATAGTTGAAGCAGATACTCTGGACTTGGACAGGTACATGGTTCGGAAAGGCTGAGGGATTTGGGCCGAACATAGGCACATGGAACGAGCCTGGATAGGGAATCTTGGTGAGCATGGGTGAGTTGGGCTGAAGGACCTGTTTCCATGCTGTGACTCTATTACAGTTGAATGGATTTTGGATGAGCATAAGAACGTGACTATCGTTCTATAATTTGGAGTACTTTTTTAAAATTTCTCTATGATGTTGACTGGGCAGTAAAAGTCTGCATCTACATACAGGGCGGCACAATGGCAGAGCCACTGCCTCACAGTTTTAGAGACCCAGGTTCAATATTGACCTCGGATGCTGTCTGTGCGGAGTTTGCACGTTCATCCTGTGGCCACGTGGATTTCCCCCAGATGATACGGTTTCCTCCCACATCCCAAAGACGTGTGGGATTGTAGATTAATTGGCCTCTGTAAATTGCCTGAGTGGATGAGAAAGTGGAATAACAGAGCTAGTGTGAACCTGTGATCGGTGGTCGGCGTGGACTCGGTGAGTCGAAGGGCCTGTTTCCGTGCTGCATCAATCAATCAATATTCAAAGCTTCGACATCACCTATGTCATAAATAGAACTTTATATTCCATTGTAAACTTTATAATCTGTTATAAACTAATTCTAATCTGACATCAACTTTATATTTTATTATAATGTTCATAAATGGAACTTTATAGGGAGCACCTTTATAGGGAAATATCATTCTGTTGATTGACTTCGCATTCATTCATTTTAACAGGAGAACTGTGAATAAACCAGGAAGGAAATATTCTTTTAGAAAATTGAATATTAAAACAAACACAGCTGATCTCAAATAAAACCCAGGTGTGATTATGAACAGGCAACAAACATTGAATGCTTAACAAAGCTTTCAGTATTAAACTGCAGGATACAACAAAATGCTTGATTAGGTTACAAAAATGAAAGTCAACATGGCACCTGTGCCAGAGTCCGTGCTTTTACAAAGCCGCATTGTTAATTCTGCAAATGTACAGCTCAGAGACATGTGTAAGAAGGAACTCAGATGCTGGTTTACACCGAAAATAGACCCAAGATGCTGGAGGTAGACACAAAGATAGAGAGCAGTATGAATATTGATTCTTTAACTTCAAGTAACCCTTGCTCTCCCTCTCTCTCCGTTCCTCCCCAATCCTGATTTAACATTACAAGATACAAGATACATTTATTTGTCACATATGCCAGTTGGCACAGTGAAATGTGATCACCATACAGCCATACAATAAAATAAAGAACATACCACACGATAGAATTCAACATAAAACATCCCCACACAGCAGAATCAAACGTTTCCCACTGTGAGGGAAGGCATCAAAGTCAGTCTCTTCCTCTGATGTTCACCCGTGGTCGGGGCCTCCGCAGTCGCCGCTATGGGCAGCCCGCCGTTCAGGCCCGCTCGCCGGGATATTGGAATTCTGATGTCGGAACGGGAGGCCAACCTCAGTGGCTTGGACCTCCAAATCGGCCACTTCCCACCGGAGTCCGCAGCTCCCAACGTCCCCCACGGCGCGCCGGGCGAGATTCACGCTGGTGGCCCTCGGCAAAGGGCCCCGGGGACTCCGCGATGTCGATCAGCGCCGCCTGTGCTGGGAGCTCCGCAAACTACAGCCCTGCGATGTTGGAGCAGCGGGTCCAACGCTCCGGAGATTCAAACAGCGATCCAGGTAGGTATCGCCCGCTCCGCGGTGAATCCATACTGATTGTATGCTTCGTTGTCACCTTCCCCTCAACGAACAATGAACCATTCTACATTTCCGTATCAACATCAGCTTTGATCTGTCATTTTCACACCTTACCCTTCCATATCTCTAGACTGCCTCTCCCCTGCTCTCAGTCTGAAGAAATTTCTCAACCTGAAACTTCACCATTCCTTCTGTCCTGAGATGCTGCCTGTCCCACTGAGGTACTCCAGTATTTTGTGTCTGTCTTCAGCTCAGAAGCAGATCAACCAAAGCTAGCCCATTTGAGCTTCCTCCCATCTTTCCCTCTGATGTAATCCTTCATTCCCTCATCCCTCTTATACTTGGTTATTGCGAGAACAGGTGGAGGAGAGTGTTAGTAAAAGGAAGCTGATTGATTCAATAGATCAATGGTTCAATGCTTGTTTATTATCACATGTACCAAGCTACAGTGAAATTATTTTTTTGCACACCAATTAGGAAGATTATTGGCATACATAAATACAATCCCAGATTACATACAGAATGTGTAGAAACAGCATATGCAAGAGCCCCAATGCAGCTGGTCGTAACAGGCCAGATCCAGTCATCGTCTCCGACCACAATATCCAGCTTGTGATCCCTCTTCTCACCCGACCACCTTCCGTCTTATGTCTATGTGATCTCTGAACCCACAATATCTATACCTGTGTGCAGTCCGTACTTTCTGTGGAGGCTCCGCTTTCAAACTACAGTTTAATGCTGCTGATGTCCAGGAATCTGAGGCAGCCAGTGCCAGAAGGTTCACTAGCGTGTCCGTAAAACTGTGGAGGCTCCGGTTTTCAACTGAATTAACTACTCATGAGGAAGGCTGCCTGGGCTTAGCCCTTGCTGTCTCCTCCCCAATCAGCTCTCCCTCAGTGTCATCTCCTCTTCCTTTTTCCCTTCTTCTCAAACTGCGCAGCATTCTGGTCAATGCAGCTCACCCCCTCTATGACACACTGGTCAACCTGAGGAGCACCTTCAGGAAGAGACTGGTTCCACCAAGATGCAGGACAGAATGCCACAGGAGATCCTTCTTCCCTGTGGCTATCAAACTGTACAACTCCTCCCCATTCCGTGGTGGGGTAGCTCACCCCCTATATCAAAGATCTTATAGCTTTGCTCACCAATCTTTACACATCCCCAGGTACACAAAATTGCTGGAGAAACTCAGCGGGTGCAGCAGCATCTATGGAGCGAAGGAAATAGGCGACGTTTCGGGCCGAAACCCTTCTTCAGACTTAGCATTCTTTACACATCCCCATCTTGGACTTCCCACTCGTCACTTTAATTTGATGTTTCATGTATCTTGTTACGTTTTGTTACTGTTGGCTGACCAATTTCCCTCCTGGGATAAATAGTTAAATTGTATCGTGTCGTATCGTTCCCTCTCACACCATGTTTTTGTGGAACTGTATCTCCGTTTTCCCCATTACTGGGACTAAATCTTAGAGTTCCTGACCCAGAGGTGGTGCGGAGACACAAATGCTGGAGTTACTCAGCGGGTCAGGCAGCATCTGTATCTGTACACTGTGGATGGCTTGATCGTAACCATGTATAGTCTTTTCGCTGCCTGGATAAAACGCAACAGAAAAGCTTTTCACTGTACCCCGGCACACGTGACCATAATAAACTACACTAAATGTTTTGCTCTGTATCTTGGTACATGTGACAATAATAAACAATACCGCCTTTGGTGCCCAGAACTGAACACAATACTCCAAATGCGGCCTCACCCACGTCTTATCTGCAACTGCAACACGACCTCCCAATTTCTTTACTCAGAACTCTGACAGATGAGAGCAAATTAACCTACTTACCAGTTAACCTACCCAATTAACTGTGTGTCTTTGGATTGTGGGAGGAAACCGGAGCACTCAGAGAAAACCCACGCAGTCACAGGGAGAATGTACAAACTCCATACAGACAGCGCCCGTAGTCAGGATCGAACCTGGGTCTCTGGCGCTGTAAAGCAGCAACTCTACCCCTGTGCCGCCCTAGTACACGGTGGGTGGATAGGATGTCTATCAAGTGGGAAGCTTCAATGTTAACACACATCCAAACACCATTGGTGCTGCTCGCTGCAACAAAGTATGATACACCACTGCCTTATGCTAATGCAAGTCCCTTTAAGGATTTGACCTGTTTTCAGAAATCTCCTGGACAAAACATTTTCAGCTCAATTGCAACACGAATGTAGTTAGTCTGACATGTTCTAAATATCCTATTCTCATCCCTCATCATTTTTATTGCCCTTTATAAGTAATTCAATAATAGTCATCAGTATTATCTAATTTAAAAGTAAATGAACTGCAATTGGAATGAAACCCTCTATTTTTCAGAATCGCACATCGTGAAATTTAATATGACATTAAAAGCACTTGGATGTTTACAAAGCCCTAATTTAAACAATGTGAACATATTTTGTGAGTGAGTCAATAAAACTTTTTGCCTCGTTCTTCCTTGCTGATCCATCTACTACTGTAAATAAACACAGTGCAATCCATGCCAAGTTAACAGAAGGAGAAGCTAAATTCCTCAAACCTTTCTTTCCCCCCTCCAAAGAGTTCAAATCGTGGTGATGCCTGCTTTGGCCTCCCTCAATCGAACCTACGGCAAGGAAATATGGCTTCTTATTCTTTGCTCTTTCTGTCTAATCTCGTAAATCCCCTGGGTATCAACTTTAGACTTGCTACTGCATCCTGTTAAACAGAAGCAAGATGTGTTTTAGATAGGGTAGGCAGCCAGAACCTTTTTCCCAGGGTGGAAATGTCCCACACTAGAGGGCACAGCTATAAGGTGGGAGCGGGAACCTTTAATGGAGATGTGCGGGCAAGTTTTTTACACAGAGAGCCGTGGGGGCCTGGGACACATTACCAGGGGTTGTGGTGGAGGCAGATATGATAGAGGAGTTTTAAGAGACTTTTAGGTAGGCACATGGAAGTGCAAGGAATAGAGGGATATGGATCATGTACAGGCAGATGAGATCAGTTTAACTTGGTTTCATGTTAGGTACAAACATTATGGGCTGAAGGGCCTGTTTCTGCGCCCATGTTCGGGACTTCCATCCCAAAAACGTGCAAGTTTGAAGGTTAATTGGCCTCTGTAAAGTACCCCTGGTGAATAGGGAATGGATGTGAATGTGGAATAACATAGAACTAGTGTGAATGGGTAATCGATGGTCGGCGTGGACTTGTTCCAAGGGCAAACAAGACAGTTCATATTTCGAGGTTTAGTGTTCAAAAGCCTGATGGTTGCTTTGAAATAAGTTTTTCAGACTCCAATACAGTTTTCACTTACCTTCTTCTCTATACCTTCTTCCCTATGGCAGGAGTGAAATGAGAGCATGGCCAGGGTGGTGTGGATCGCTGGTGATACTGGCTGCCTTTTTGTGGCAGTGCCTCTTGTAGATCCCTTCAACGGTGGAGCGGTCAGTACCTGTGATGGACCGGGCAGTGTTCACCACTTTTTGAAGTCTCCTTCATTCCTGGGCGGCCGAGTTGCTGAACCAGGCGTGATGCAAGCAATCATTATACTCTCTACTGTACACCTGCAAATGTTCAAGAGAGTTTTCCTTGACATACAGAATCTCGTCAATTTTTAATGCACTGGAGGCATTGATGGGCTTTCTTTATGATTGCATCAGCTATACGGAGAGGTTGCACAAACTTGGATTGTTTTCTCGGGAGAACAAAGGAAAGATTGGATGGCTAATAAATTATGAGAGGCATAGATAGTGTAAAGTGTCAGAAACCTTTTCCCGGATTGATAATATCAAACACTAGAAGGCATAGCTTTAAGATGAGAGGGACAAAGTTTAAAGGAGATGTGTGGGACAAGTTTTATACACAGAGACAATAGACAATAGGTGCAGGAGTAGGCCATTCGGTCCTTCAAGCCAGCACCACCATTCATGGCTGATCATCCCCAATCAGTACCCTGTTCCTGCCTTTTCCCCATATACCCTGACTCCGCTATCTTTAAGAGCCCTATCAAGCTCTCTCTTGAAAGTATCCAGAGAACTGGCCTCCACCGCCCTCTGAGGCAGAGAATTCCACAGACTCACAACTCGCTGTGTGAAAAAGTGTTTCATCATCTCCATTCTAAATGCCTTACCCCTTATTCTTAAAATGTGGCCCATGGTTCTGGACTCCCCCAACATCGGGAACATCTTTCCTGCCTCTAGCCTATCTAAACCCATAATAATCTTATATGTTTCAATAAGATCCCTCTCATCCTTCTAAATTCCAGAGTATGCTGCTCAATTCTCTCAGCATATGACAGTCCCGCCATCCCGGAAATTAACCTTGTGAACCTATGCTGCATTCCCTCGATAGCAAGAATGTCCTTCCTCAAATTAGGGGACCAAAACTGTACACAATACTACAGGTGTGGTCTCACCAGGGCCCTATACAACTGCAGAAGGACCTCTTTGTTCCTATACTCAACTCCCCTTATTACGAAAGCCAACATGTCATTCGCTTTCTTCACTGCCTGCTGTACCTGCATGCTTACTTTCATTGACTAATGAACAAGGGCCCCCAGATCCCGTTGTACTTCCCCTTTTCCCAACTTGACACCATTTAGATAATAATCTGCTTTCCTGTTCTTGAGTCTGTGGAGCAGAATTAGGCCATTTGGCCCATTGAGTCCACTCCACCATTCAATCAAGGCTGATCTATCTTTCCCTCTCAACCCCATTCCCCTGCCTTCTCCCCTTCTAACCTTTGACATGCTTACTTATCAAGAACCTGTCAATCTCCACATTAAAATTGCCCAATGACTTGACCTCCACAGCCATCTGTGGCTTACTTTCATTGACTGATGAACAAGAACCCCTAGATCCCATTGTACTTCACCTTTTCCCAACATGACACCATTTAGATAATCATCTGCCTTCCTGTTTTTGCTACCAAAGTGGTAACCTCACATTTATCCACATAGTTTTGTTTTGGGGGTGTGAAAATGCAGCCAGGGGTGGTGGTGAAGTTTGGGGGGCATGGAAGATGCTGCCAGGGTTGGTGGTGGAGGCATACACAATAGTGGCATTTAAGAGGCTTTTAGATAGGCACCTGGATGTGCAAGGATTGGAGGGATATGGAACACATGCAGTCAGAGGAGATTAGTTAACCTGGCATCATGTCCGGCACCAAAATTGTGGGCCAAAGGGCCAGTTCCTGTGCGGTACTGTTGTGTGTTTTATCTTCCATGAGAACTCTGTTGCAACCTCTTTGCATATCTTTTCTCTCACTGCATTCCTCCCCCAAAACCCACTTTGCCCATCTTAAGGAAAACACAAATTGCTGGACTAACTCAGCAGGTCAGGCAGCATCTCTGGAGAAAGAGCAGCAGGAACCACAGAATTCCCAACTTCTTCAAAGTAGGCATACCTTGAGGAGATTTTGCAATGGGGCAGTGAAATGTAGACACAAGGGACTGCAGATGATTGTTTGCAAAAGAAAACACATTGTGCTGTTATGTTTCTCAACTTTAAAGAACAAAGAAAAGAAAATAATTGTTCATAGCGTCCCTGCACGGACTTGCAACAAACTAACTAACTTTGTGGAGAATGGGTTATGTTCCAGCCTGCTCAATCACTGCTTAAATATAACTGAGCATTTCTCTTTGAACATTTCCGTGCCCACCGCTGTGAAAATCGGAAAGAATGTCCTCTATTTGCAGGACCTGATTGCTTGAATTGCTTTCTACTTGGTTACTACATGGACTAAAACAACAACCTGGCAACATGCTCTTTTCTAATGAGTTGGTCCCATGCAACACGCATTCTACACCACGAGCTTCAAAGTCTCAATTTGTGTTGGGTCTCAGATTAATACGATTGAAAATTATCTTTGAGAAACAGTGTTCTCCACTGATGCTGCAGGCCAGATATGCACAGTGGGAGGTCCGCAAGCCAAAACCAACCAGACCTCCAACCAGCTTCTATTTCCTTCTCCCAATGTTCATACTAAGTTGCTCTTCACAGGGTAATTTTAATTCAGTGCTGCAGAGAAAAGTGACCTTGCTTCTTGAAAGGTGACTGCATTGCATGTCTTTAACCCATCATTGGTTCATGAGTTGAGATTAAACTCTGAAATGTAGAGTCATAGAGTCATACAGCATGGTAATAGGCCCATCGGCTCAACCTGCCCAAACCGGCCAACATGTCCCCTCTACACTAGTCCCACCTGCCTGCATTTGGCCCATATCCTTCTAAACCTGTATCTCCCACGTGGTCACAGGGAGAATGTGCAAACTCCTTGCAGACAACACCAGGGTTGAACCCAGGTCTCTGGCACTGTAAGGCAGCAACTCTACCACTGCGCCACTCCAAACTTATAACCACCCTCTACTCAATAGGGTGCGCAAATTATTTAATGTCGAGGATGTTGCCACGACCTGAGGGTCTGAGCTCTAGGGAGAGGTTGAGCAGGCTAGGTCTCTATTCTTTGGAGTGCAAGAGGATGAGGGGTGGTCACAGAGAGATGCACAAAATCTGAGGAATAGATTGGGTAGATGCACAGAGTTTCTTACCCAGAGTAGGGGAATCAAGAACCAGAGGATATAAGTTTAAAGTGAGCAGGGAAATATTTAAAAGGAATCCATGTACCAGTCTAAATGTTTCTTAAATGTTGCGGTTGTATCTGCTTCAACTAGCTACCTCGTTCCATACAACTACCACCCTTTGTGTGAAAACGTTAACCCTCAGGTTCCTATTAAATCTTTCCCTCGTCACCTTAAATCTATGTCCTCTATTTCTTGATTCCTCTACTCTGGGCAAAAGACTCTGCGTCGACCATATCTATTCCTCTCATGATTTAGATCACTCCTCTTCCTCTTGCTCTCCAAGGAACAGAGTCCCAGTCTACTCAACCTCTCCCTGTAGCTCAGGCTCTCGAGTCCTGGCGACATCCTCGTAAATCTTCTCTGCACCCTTTCCAGCTTGACAACATCTAAACATGGTGCCTGGAACTGACCACAATACTCTAAGTATGGCCTCACCAACTTTGTATACAACTGCAACATGGCCTCCCAACCTATACTCATGAACACTAAAAGCTTGCAATAAAACAGGTAGATGGATGGAAAAGGATTAGAGGTATATTGGGCAAACACAGGCAAATGGGACTAGCATAGATGGGGCATCTTGGTCGGCGTGGTTGAATTGGGCCTGTTTCTATGTATGACTGTGGCTCTAATCATCTGGTCAGGCAGCATTTATGGAGAGAAAAACAGTGACTGTTTCAGATTGATAACCTTTCACCAGAGTGAACATCCCCCCCCCCCCCCCCCCGTTGCATCTATAACCTTTATAGATTCATACGTTCATAAGGCATAGGAGCAGAATTAGGCCATTCGATCCATCGGGTCTACCTCGCCATGCAATCATGACTGATCTATCTTTCCCTCTCAACCCAATTTTCCTGCCTTCTCCCCATAACCTTTGACATCTTTAAAAATGCACGGCCTCCACAGCTGTCTGTGGCAATGATCCTGGCTAAAGAAATTCCTTGCCATCTCCAAATGGCATAGGTGAAAAAGGAAACAAATGGGTGCTAGGTAAGGCGCTGAAATGAGAAGCCAGCGCGAGGGATATAGGTGGAAGAGGACAAAAGAGGGTGGGGAAAGAGATGCAGGATATAGTGGGAGAAATCGGTGCACACCAGTGGGGGGGGGGGGGAGAGCGGGGAGGTTGGGCGGGGGGAGGGGCGAATGATGGGGAGGCAGAGGAAGGACAGAGGAGGAAGAGGCGTTACCTAAAACTCAATGTTCATTCCATTGGTTTGTATTTACCCAAGCGGAATATGAGGTGTTAGATACATAGAAACATAGAAAATAGGTGCAGGAGTAGGCCATTCGGCCCTTCGAACCTGCACCGCCATTCAATATGATCATGGCTGATCATCCAACTCAGTATCCCGTACCTGCCTTCTCTCCATAACCCCTGATCCCCTTAGCCACAAGGGCCACATCTAACTCCCTCTTAAATATAGCCAATCAACTGGCCTCAACTACCCTCTGTGGCAGAGAGTTCCAGAGATTCACCACTCTCTGTGTGAAAAATGTTTTTCACATCTCGGTCTTAAAGGATTTCCTCCGTATCCTTAAGTTATGACCCCTTGTCCTGGACTTCCCCAACATTGGGAACAATCTTCCTGCATCTAGCCTGTCCAACCCCTTAAGAATTTTGTAAGTTTCTATAAGATCCCCCCTCAATCTCCTAAATTCTAGTGAGTATAAGCCAAGTCTATCCAGTCTTTCTTCATGTGTAAGTCCTGACATCCCAGGAATCAGTCTGGTGAACCTTCTCTGCACTCCCTCTATGGCAATAATGCCCTTCCTCAGATTTCGAGACCAAAACTGTACGCAATACTCCAGGTGTGGTCTCACCAAGACCCAGTACAACTGCAGTAGAACCTCCCTGCTCCTATACTCAAATCCTTTTGCTATGAATGCTAACATACCATTCACTTTCTTCACTGCCTGCTGCACCTGCATGCCTACTTTCAATGACTGGTGTACCATGACACCCAGGTCTCGTTGCATCTCCCCTTTTCCTAATCGGCCACCATTTAGATAATAGTCTGCTTTCCTGTTTTTGCCACCAAAGTGGATAAACTCACATTTATCCACATTATACTGCATCTGCCATACATTTGCCCACTCACCCAGCCTATCCAAGTCACCTTGCAGTCTCCTAGCATCCTCCTCACAGCTAACACTGCCCCCCAGCTTAGTGTCATCAGCAAACTTGGAGATATTGCATTCAATTCCCTTGTCCAAATCATTAATATATATTGTAAATAGCTGGGGTCACAGCACTGAGCCTTGCGGTACCCCACTAGTCACTGCCCTCCATTGTGAAAAGGACCCGTTTACTCCTACTCTTTGTTTCCTGTTTGCCAGCCAGTTCTCTATCCACATCAATACTGAACCCCCAATACCATGTGCTTTAAGTTTGTATACTAATCTCTTATGTGGGACCTTGTTGAAAGCCTTCTGAAAGTCCAGACACAACACATCCACTGGTTCCCCCCTATCCACTCTACTAGTTACATCCTCGAAAAATTCTATAAGATTCGTCAGACATGATTTACCTTTCGCAAATCCATGCTGACTGTCCAATGAATTCACCACTTTCCAAATGTGCTGCTATCCCATCTTTAATAACTGACTCTAGCAGTTTCCCCACTACCGATGTTAGACTAACTGGTGTTGTTTCTCCAGTTTGAATGTAGTCTCACGGCCCAAGACAGAAAGATCAGAGTAGGAATGCATAGGGGAGATAAAATGATAAGCAACTGTGAGATCCAGCAGGTCTTGGCAGAGCGAATGCAAGTGTTCAGTGAAATGGTCACCTGGTCTCTGTTTCATCGTTGGGATGTAAACAAGGCCACTTCAGGAGCACTGAATGAAGCAGATGTGGTTTAAAGAGTTGCACGTGAACCTTGTCTTAGCAAAGAACAAAGTGCTGGAGCCTGAGGTCATCTATTGCCGGCCCCGATTTGTCTTTTTTTCTTTGCTTCCAGTTTTTTCCCTCACTCTCCCACATGCAATCAATCAAAAGAAGGGTCCCGACCCAAAATGTCACCAGATACATTTCCTCCAGAGATGCTGCCTGACCCAGCATGTTGTGCCTATCATTAACCAATGAAGCTCAACAAATAATTGACTAGAATGAAGCGCCAGATTCCCTCTTTGACGTATTGGTTTCTGCTTTTGCTTTTCAAGTATCATTCATTAAATGGTGCTCCATAATCAGAAATACCATGTCACCTAAAATGTATTGATTCATTTTTAGCCCTTACAGATTTCTAAACCTAATTTAGAACTGTTGTGATTAATGTTTGCTGAGCATTTAAGTTCTCATTTTAGATGCTAAGAAGATTAATTACAGTATTAACAAATCTGTCATTTTCTCTCGTGTGCGGGTCCTAGTTCCAGTTCTGCACAGATCATGGCTTTACTCTGCTGGCTCAGTAATTAAAACAGATGACACGCTTCTGTCTAATTATAAGATTGCAGGATGTCTTTTTTTTTCGTCTACTTGCAAGAGAAGTGGATCGAAACATCGAGATGAGTCGGGGAAACATCATGAGACATCTCTCGATCTTTTTGAAAGGATGGCATTTCATGAATCATTGAGACTGAGCTCGGAGATGGATATTGATGCTGACCAGTGCAAAAAGAAGACAGATTAACAGTGGTAAGAGGCCATTCAGCCCATCTACCTTATCCTGGCAATCACAAGGTTAGTTAAATTTAAGAAAGAGCGTTGATGGTGGCATGGTGGCGCAGTGGTAGAGTTGCTGCCTTACAGTGCCAGGAACCTTGGTTCGATCCTGATCATGGGTGCTATCTGTACGGAGTTTGGATGTTCTCCCTGTGATCGCATGGGTTTTCTTCGGGTTGTCTAATTTCCTCCCACATTGCCTTTGGGAAAGATTGTAATTGTCCCTAGTGTGTAGGATGGTACTAATGTATGGGGATCATGGTTGGCGTAGACTCGGTGGGCTAATAGGCCTGTTTCCACACTGTATTTCTAAACTAAACTAAACTAAACTAAACTAGACTAAGGCAGCTCTCTGGAGTTAAAGGATGGGTGATGTTTCGGGTTGGGACCATTCTTCAGAATGAATTACTTCAGCACTTTGTTTAATTTAGAGATACAGCATGGAAACAGGTCCTTCAGCCCACTGAGTCCATGCTGACCATCGATCACTTGTTCACAGTTCTGTGTTATTCCACTTTTGCATCCTACACACTAAGGGCAATTTACAAAAGCCAATTAACCTACAAGCCTTCATGTCTTTGGAACGTGGGAGAAAACTAGAGCACCTGGAGAAAAGCCACGTGGTCACAGGGAGAATGCAAACTCCTTTCATACAGCACCAGGATTGAAGCCAGGTCTCTGGTGCTATAAGGCAGCAACTTTACCACAGCGCCGCTCCAAACTTACAACCATCCTCTACTCAATAGGGTGCGCAAATTATTTAATATCGAGGATGTTGCCACGACCTGAGGGTCTGAGCTACAGGGAGAGGTTGAGCAGTCTAGGTCTCTATTCTTTGGAGTGCAGGAAGATGAGGGGTGATCCTATAGAGGTGCACAATATCCGAGAAATAGATTGGGTAGAGGCACAGAGTCTCTTGTCCAGAGCAGGGGAATCAAGAACCAGAGGATATGTTGAAAGTGAAGGGGGAAATATTTAATAGGAATCTGAGGGGTAACTTTTTTCACACTAAGGATGGCAGGTGTATGGAACGGTGTACGGTAAGTGGAGGTAGTTGAGCCAGAGATTATTGCAATGTTTAAGAAACAGTTAGACAGGGACATGGGTAGGACAGGTTTGGAGAGATATGGACCAAACGCTGGCAGGTGGGGCACGTGTAGATGGGACATGTTGGTCAGTGTGGGAAAGTTGGGCCAAAGGGCCTGTTTCCACACTGTATGACTATGACTCTATCTAATCAAGCAACCCATAGTCACACTTGCAGTCAGACCATGTATTTCTGTATTTACAGGCTATGGATGTTCCCTTCAACCTTTATTGACCAGCCTCAACTCACTGCATTCAGAATCAACCTCATTGTGTGGAGTCACTAGTGGGTCAGGGAGATAAGGGCAGCAGATTTCCTCGCCCAGAATACTTCAATGAGCCAGTTAAGTTTCACAACAGCCATTATTGATCCTCGCGTTTTTTAATCCAGATTTGTTTAATTACTTGAATTGAAATTCAACAGCCACCCTGATGGGATTTGAACCCATGTCCTCCGTTCAATAGCACAGGCCGCCAGATTCCACAGCAGTAGTTTAATCACTTTGATTCCCCTACCCGACAACTTGTTGTCACCTTTTCTGTACCTGCCCTCACATCCACCCCTTCAGTCGGCCTGGTTAATAGACTGATCATGGTTTGACGAGGTGAAGTTGGTCTGCTTTATCTTTCTGCTGCGTGCGTGTAAGCATGCAGTGATATTTAATATCCAGTCAATTACAGACATTCCAGTTTCCTAGCGATGAGTAAAAAGAATATTCAAGACCATGTAACACTGAATCTTTTGGTATTTTTAGAGACACAGCATGGCAACAGGCCCTTCTGCCCACTGAGTGCACGCAGACCAGTGATCACTCGTTCACAGTAATTCTATGTTATCTCTCTTTCTTGTCCACTCCCTATTCTCTGGGTCAGGCAGCATCTGAGGAGGGAATGGATAGATGACATTCCAGGTCAGGACCCCTCTTTGGGAATATGATATCAAGGACCTTCCGCGTTTATTTTTGCTCTGACCATCCGCCTAGCAAACCCCCCCCCCCCCTTTGCTTGTGTCCTCCGATCACCTTCCATGCTTTATACTGTCCCTACTCTTTTCCAGCTTCCTTCCCACCCCACAATCAGTCTGAAGATAGGTCCCGACCCAAAATGCCACCTGTCCATGTTCTCCAGAGATGCTGCCTGGCCCGCTGAGTTACTCCAGAACTTTGTGTTCTTTTGGATAACCCAACAACAGCAGTTCCTTGTTTTGTGTTGCACGGTGGTGCAGCAATAGAGTTGCTGCCTTATAGCATAAGAGACCCGGGTTCAATCCTGACTAAGTGTGCTGTCTGTCTGTCTGGAGTCTGTATGTTCTCACTGTGACTGCATAGGTTTTCTCCAGGTGGTCTGGTTTCCTCCCACTGTCCAAGGACAAAAGTATTTGTAAGTTAATTGGCTTTGGTAAAATAATAAATGGTCCCCTAGTGCTTAGGATAGTGTTGATCGTTATGGTCGGCGCCTGTTAATATTGGCCAAATTAAATGGAGGATCCCTGCACTTGTCAGAATTGCTTAACCCTTATCAGCTAAACTTTACAGGCTTTGAACGGCGCCAGCCAGTCTAGGCTCAGACTGGTATGCTGGATGGTGAGGGGTCCAGGTGTTCTCCTTGTTTCACCTAAATTGATAAAATGTATGGTAGACAAAAATGCTGGAGAAACTCAGCGGGTGAGGCAGCATCTATGGAGCGAAGGAAATAGACAACGTTTCGGGTCGAAACCCTTCAGACTGATGTGAGGGTGGGGGGGGGGGGGGGGGGGGGGGGGGTGGAGGAAGAAAGGAAGAGGTGGAGCCAGAGGCCTGAGGGAGAGCTGAGAAGGGGAGCAGAAAGTAAGGACTACCTGAAATTATGAATGTGACCAATAAAATACCTTTGATACCTTTGATACCTTTGAGGTTCAAAGTCTAAATCCTGCATTAGATCAGCAAATATCCTTATTTGGTACAGGTTAAATCATGCACATGCCAGTGCATTTACATGTAACTGTTACTACATTTCCAGAGCTGGTATCCTGAGGGCTTACTGCCTTACTTGTTAAGAAGTGTGAATTGCACTGTTTTCCACTTTCAGGCAATCAGGAGCTCACTGGCTGATGGTTCCTAGCCTCAAATGAATGTTCCTCTTGTCATCTTTCACGTACAAGCATTCTTACAGCAAACTAATATACATCCTACGCCCTTGGCTCAAACCTTGTGTTCTTCCCTGTCTCTGCTCGAGTGTTTGGATCTAGTGTCCAACTCAATCTTTCATGCAGTCATCAAGAGTAAGCGAGTCAGAGAACCCTTATTTCTCTGAGGATACTAGTTCAACAAGTTAATTTATTTGAAGCAAATACATTTTTCAACATCCATGGCCGTCCTTAGGGAGGGTGCGTTGGGTGCGACCACACCCCCCTTTTCTCCCCAGACGAAGAAAAAATCCAGAGGGAAAAAAAAAAAAATCGGTTAAAATCGGCATAAAAATCTGGCCCGCACGCATTTCTCCGGGCCCGGGGGAGTGGTGTCTGCCCGCCCGGTCCAGCATCACCATCCGTGGCACCGGAGCCTCACCAGCGGCTTGCCTGCCGACCAGGAGACTGTCCTCCCGTTGCCGGGCGGGGGTGGCTGAATCTGAACCCAGCGGCTGTAACCCCAACACCAGATGCTGCAGCGGCTGGGGCCCGCTCCCCTCGCATCCCCCCGCTGCCGGGGCCCAAGCCATCTTCCCCCCCCCCACTGACCCAAGCCATCTTCCCCCCCCACTGACCCCCGCTGGGCCCACGCCTCCCCAGCTGGGCCCAAGCCATCCCCGCTGGTCCCAAGCCAACCCTGCTTCTCCCCACGCCACCCCCGCTGGGCCCAACGCCTCCCCCGCTGGGCCCAAGCCCCCCGCTGGTCCCAAGCCACCCCCGCTGGGCCCACGCCACCCCCGCTGGGCCCCCCACCCCCGCTGGGCCCATGAACCCTCGCTGGGCCCAAACCACCCCCACTGGTCCCACGCCATCCCACTGGGCCCACACCCCCTCGTTGGGCCCATGCCACCACCGCTGACCCCCTCTGGGCCCAAGCCACCCCTGCTGGGCCCAACCCCCCCCGCTGGGCCACACACCACCCCGCCGAACCCCGCTCGGCCCACGCCACCTTCATCCACGCCACCCTTGCTGGGCCCACACCACCCCCGCCGAACCCCGCTCGGCCCACGCCACCTTCATCTTCGTCCACCCCCCCGCCAGAAAGGGGTGGATGTGGGAGGGGGAGAGAGAGAGGGGAAGGGATGGGGAGCGAGAGATGAGGGAGGGAAGAGGGAAAGGGGGGTTATCTTTAGTGAGATTGCAAAATTAAGGTGGGTTTTAGAGCTATTATATTTTCTCCTCCATATGAATAATTTTAAACAATATCATATAATATCAAACAATTGAAACTGCTTTCTTTTCCTTGATAATAATACTGCAAAATATGAATTCCATAGTTTGTGACATAAATATACATTTTAATGGGATCATTATATGCAGATGTAACATTTCCATTTCGAGATCGGGGGGGGTGGGGGCAAATATGCGTCAAGCTGAAAGCCTAATCGTTAAAGAGTTAAAAGATAGCCTAATCGATAAAGAGCTGAGAAGAGGAATCGGAGCTGCCAAGGAAAGGTACTCCGAGATGTTGAGGAGCAAGTTCTCAGCTAATGACTCTTCTTCAGTTTGGAAGGGCATGCAAGAAATCACCAGCTATAAGAGGAAATCCCCCCGCTCTTTGGACAATCGTCAGCTGACGAACTGCCTGAATGAGCTTTACTGCAGGTTTGAAAATCAGAAACGTAACCCTGGTACCCCCTCCCCAACAAACACAGCCAGACCCCAGTCTGCAAAGAATGGACCCTGCACCCTCTCCTTCCCATTCACCACCTCACACCTACTTAAGGCAAGACTCCAGTAATGAAAAGAGTGGACCCTTTGACACCCCAACCAACACTTCACACCCAATTACTCATTTTTAACCAATATCTGCAAAGATGCACTGCCCATGCCTGCTTCAAAGTCTCCACTATTGTCCCTGTACCCAAAAAGGTAAGGACTACTGGTCTAAATGACTACAGGCTTGTCGCACTGACCCCTGTAATCATGGAGACCAAGCTGTAAAATATTACAATCCCTCTACTGAAACCTCTGCAATTTGCATGTTGGGCCAATAGATCTGTGGATGATACAGTCAATCTGGGCCTACACTTCATCCTCCAGCACCTAGACAGCCAGGACCTATGCAAGGATTTTGTTTGTTGATTTTCGCTCTGCATTCAACACCATTGTTCCAGAGCTACTACGCTCCAAACTTTCTGAGTTGACTGTGCTTGAACCCCTCTGTCGGTGGATCACCAGCTTTCTGACTGACAGGAAGCAGCATGTGAGACGGGAAAGCATATCTCGGACCCGCAAACGCTCAGCATAGGAGCACCGCAAGATGAGTACTCTCCCCTCTCCTCTACTCTCGCTACACCAATGACTGCACCTCCACAGACACCTCTGTCAAGCTTCTCAAGTTTGCGGACGACACAACCCTGATTGGACTGATCCAGGATGGGGATCTCTGTATTCTTTTCAATTTGACTTCTTTCCTATAACATGGTGCCCAGAACTGAACACAATATTCTACATGCGGTCTCACCAACGTCTTATACAACTGCAACATGACCTCCCAACTTCTACACTCAATACTCTGACTGATGAAGGCCAAAGTGCCAAAATACGTTTTGACCACCTGATATACCTGCGACATGACCTTCAAGGAACCATGCAACCATCAACCATTCCTCTGCCCACCTGGCTAATTGATCCAGATCCTGCTGCAATCTTTCACAACCATCTTCACTATATGCAAAACCACTCACATCTGTATCATCAACAAACTTGCTAATCTTACCCTGTTCTGTGATGTTTCACAGAGTGGTGGAGTAACTCAGCGGGTCAGGCTCAGTATAGAAGTTGGGAGGTCATGTTGCAGTTGCATAAGAAGGCGGTGAGGCCGCATTCAGTATTGTATTCAGTTCTGGGCACCATGTTCTAGGAAAGATGTCATCAAATTGGAAAGGGTACAGTGAAGATTTACGAGGATGTTGCCAGCACTAGAGGGCCAGAGCTATAGGGCGAGGTTGAGTAGGCTGGGACTCTATGTCATGGAGCACAGGAGGATGAGGGATGATCTAATAGAGGTGTATAAAATCATGATTTGAATAGATATGGTTGAGTCTTTTGCCCAGAGTAGGTGAATCGAGGAGCAGAGGACATAAGTTTAAGGTGAACGGCAAAAGATTGAATAGGAATCCGAGGGGTATGTTTTTCACACAAAGGGTGGTAGGTGTATGGAACAAGCTGCCAGAGGAGGTAGTTGAGGCGAGGACTATCGCAACGTTTAAGGAACAGTTAGACAGGTACATGGATAGGACAGGTTCAGAGGGATATGGATCAAACGTGGGCAGGTGGGACTAGTGCAGATGGGACATGCAGGGCCGAAGGGCCTCTTTCCACACTGTATCACTCTATGGCTCTATCTATCTTTCCCTCTCAAACACATTGTCCTGCCTTCTCCCCATTACCTCTGACACCCGTATCAATCAAGAATCTATCAATCTCCTCCTGAAAAATGTCCATTGACTTGACCTCCACAGCTGTCTGTGGCAATGAATTCCACAGTTCACCATCCTCAGACTTAAGAAATTCCTGCTCATCTCCTTCCTAAAGGAACGTTTTAAAATTCTGAGGCTGTGGCCACTGGTCCTAGGCTCTCCCACTAATTGAAACATCCTCTCCACATCCACTCCATCCAGGTTTTTACCAGGCTGGGACAGACGACAACAGCTTCACACCATGTCCCAAAGCTTGTGTCCTGTCCTGCATCACCCAAGGCAGCAGAGAGGTTATAGGAGAGGGGCAAGCACCGTAACAAAGTAGCTCACGATGGTTTGGGTAACATTCAGGAATGTCTATGCATGGCACATCATGAATATTACTGAAGAACGGTCTTGACCCGAACTATAATCTCCAGAGATAGAAACATAGAAACATAGAAATTAGGTGCAGGAGTAGGCCATTCGGCCCTTCGAGCCTGCACCGCCATTCAATATGATCATGGCTGATCATCCAACTCAGTATCCCGTACCTGCCTTCTCTCCATACCCTCTGATCCCCTTAACCACAAGGGCCACATCTAACTCCCTCTTAAATATAGCCAATGAACTGGCCTCGACTACCCTCTGTGGCAGAGAGATGCTGCCTGACTCACTGAGTTACTCCAGCATTCTGTGACATGTCATCTATCCATGTTCTCCAAAAATGCTGCCTGACTCGCTGAGTTACTCCAGCACTCTGTGAAACGTTGCCTATTCATATTCTCCGCAGATGCTGCCTGACACACTGAGTTACTCCAGCACTTTGTGTCTATTTTCCCTTCACCCATCTGCCCAAGCCCACTCTCCCCCCTCCTTTCCTATGTTCCTTTCCACCCATAAACCTCTCTCTGCCTTTACATTTCCCTCCTCTCTCAAATCTGCTCTACTTATCTACATGCATTTTTCTTCTTCACTTTTTTAGTCATAGTATGATGCAGTGTGGAAACAGCCCCTTCAGCCCAACTTGCCCACACCGGCCGACATGTCCCATCTAAACTAGTCCCACTCACACGCGTTTGGCCCATATATCCATCTAAATCTGTCCTATCCGTGTACGTGTCCAAATGTCTCTTAAACATTAGGATAGTCCCAGGCTTAACTACCTCCTCTGGCAGCTCATTCCATACACCCAGCTCCCTTTGTGTGAAAAAGTTACCTCAGATTCCTGTTAATTTCTGAAATATTGGTCATAAACTTGATGCAAAAATGCTCCAAAATATGGCTCAGAATGCATCAGAGAGCATCTAAAACCCCAGAGCTTCCAGGGCTCTTGAACGGCCCCTGGCGTTGAGGGACGACGTTTTGTGCTTGAGATGTGCGCAGCGCGCACATTATTTCACATTACATTTTTTGTAATCCTGTCATGCCACCCCCGTTTTTGGAAAGCTCCGTACGGGCCTGACATCGTTCACTATTTCACATGTTCTGTGTCTTTCGACTGCATTTCAGGACACATTGCAGTAATAGCGACAGCTATTTATGTCTAAAGCCCACTTTCTCTTATTCTCCCATGGGTTGTAGGAAGTCACAAGCACACCCAGCACAAGCACAATACTTCACGCTGCCTCAACAAGGCACCAGCATAATCCAGAACGAGTTGCACCCTGGTCACTCTCTCTTCTCCCATCAGGCAAAAGATATGGAAGTGTGAAAATGCACACCTCCGCATTCAAGGACAGTTTCTTCCCAGCAGTTATCAGTCAACTGAACCATCCTATCACCAACAAGAGAGCATTCCTGAACTACTATCTAACTCCTTGGAGACACTCAGACTATCTTTGATCGGACTTTACTGGCTCTATCTTACATTAAATATTATTCATGTTATTCCCGTTATCATGCATTTGCACTCTGGTTGGTTCGATTGTAATCAGTATTGTCTTTCCTCAGACTAGTTAGCACGCAGCAATAGCTTTTCATGTACATTGGTACACGTGACAATAAACTAAAATAAACTCAAATTCAGTTCTCTCCCCTCTACTGTCAGTCTAAAGGGTCCCGACCCGAAACATCACCCATCCTTTTTCTCCAGAGATGTTGCCTGACCCGCTGAGTTACTCCAGAACTTTGTGTCTGTCTTCAATATAAACAGTTTATTGTCACAGGCACTGGTACGGTGAGGAGATGGAAAATTTAAGCATCTGCGCCCAGGATGAGGTGTTCCATAGCAGGTCATCGGAGACGTCCTCATTCTTTAGGGAACGGGGATTCCCCTTTTCTATTATAGATGAGGCTCTTACTAGGGTCTCCACGATATCCCGCAGCTCCGCTCTTGCTCCCCCTCCCCCCATTCATAACAAAGACATAGTCCACTTGTCGTTAACTAAGAGGGGGAAAAAGAGCATAAAAGAAAGCTTGCGGGGAATGTAAAAACTGACTGTAAAAGCTTCTTTAGACATGTAAAAAGGAAAATATTGATGAAGACATATGTAGGTCCCTTACAGTCAGAGACAGGCGGATTTATAATAGGAAACAAGGAAATGGCAGAACAGTTAAACGAGTACTTTGGTTCTGTCTTGACTAAGGAAAACACAAACAATCTCCGAGAACTACTTGAGGACTGAGGATCTAGTGGGAGGGAGGAACTGAAGGGAATCCACATTAGTCAGGAACTGGTGTTAGATAAACTGTTGGGACTGAAGGCAGATAAATCTCCAGGGCCTGATGGTCTGCATCCCAAAGCACTCAAGGAGGTGGCCCTAGAAACCATGGATGCATTGGGTGATCATTTTCCAATGTTCTCTCGACTCTGGATCAGTTCCTGCCCCCACTTTACTTCCCACTTTCACCCCGCCTCCCCCACCGCACGCTCAGATTCAGATTCAGATTCAAACTTTATTGTCATTGTGCAGTGTACAAGTACAGAGTCAACGAAATGCAGTTAGCATCTCACCCAGAAGTGCGAACACAGAATAATGGAACAGTAAAATATATATATGTATATACAGTAGCAGTAGTGCAATTTCCGGGGGCGGGGGAGATCAGTCACTGGGGAAAGGAGTGTCCGGGAGGGGGGGGGGGGGGGATGATTGGCAATCAGCAAGGTGCAGAGTTAAGTAGAAGAAGCTGTTCCTGAACCTGCAGGTTCGGCAACGGAAAGACCTGTAGCGCCTCCCAGATGGGAGGACGGTAAACAATCTGTGGTTGACGTGAGAGCAGTCCTTGACGATGCTGCGCGCCCTTCGCAGACATCGCTTGCTCTGGACAGACTCAATGGAGGGGAGTGAGGAACCGGTGATGCCTTTGGCAGTTGTCACCACCCTCTGCAGTGCTTTCCGGTTGGAGACGGAGCAGTTGCCATACCATACTGTGATACAGTTGGTAAGGATGCTCTCGATGGTGCAGCGGTAGAAGTTCACCAGGATCTGAGGAGACAGATGGACCTTCTTCAGTCTCCTCAGGAAGAAGAGACGCTGGTGAGTCCACAAAGAGCTCCTTGGTCTTCTTGGTGTTAAAAGCCAGGTTGTTGTCAGTGCGCCATGCTGCTAGGAGCTGGACCTCCTCCCTATAGGCCAACTCATCGTTGTCGCTGATGAGGCCATTCACCGTTGTATCATCTGCATACTTGATAATGGTGTTAGTACCATGTACAGGTGTGCAGTCGTAGGTGAAGATTAGATTGAAGATTAGACTATGATTAGACTGAAGAAATATCACCTATCCATGCAAAATACAATGGGATACGCAGATGCTTTCAGACCCATTAAGTTCCTCCAAAGCTTTGTTCCCTGCTCGCATCCAGCATCTACACATTCCTGTGCCCCTAGATTGGTGGCAACAAAGGAGATGCCTGCAAAAGGACACAAAGTGCTGGAGTAACTCTGCGAGTCAGGCAGCATCTCTGGAGAACATGTCAGATCAAGACCCTTCTTCAGAACCTTATGCATGAGATCCGTCTGAAGAAGGGTCACGACCCGAAACATCACCCATTCCATCTCTCCAGAGATGCTGCCTGTCTCGTTGAGTTACTCCAGCATTTTGTGTCTACCCTCGATTTAAACCAGCATCTGCAGTTCCTTCCAACACCAATTTAATTGTGTAGGAAGTAACTGCAGATGCTGGTTTACACTGAAGTTGGACACAAAATGCTAGAGTAACTCAGCAGTTGAGGCAGCATTTCAAGAGAAAATGTATGTGATGTTTTGGGGGAAAACCCTTTTTCAGACTTCTTCCACCAACTTCAATGGATGAATCAAACGCTACCCAGGTTAATTGCACAGGAATTGCACAAGGAGATGAGGAGGAATTTCTTTAGTCAGAAGGTGGTGAATCTGTGGGATTACTTGCCACAGACGTGTGTGAAGGCCAAGACAATGGGTATTTTTAAGGCGGAGATTAATATATTCTTGATTAGCACGGGTGTCAGGGGTTATGGGGAGAAAGCAAGAGAATTGGGTTGAGAGGGAAAGATAGATCAGCCATGAGTAGTCTTGATGGGCCGAATGGTCTAATTCTGCCCCTTCAACTTATGAACTTATGAACTTATGAAGGAACATCATCTAATTAAATAATTCACACAGTACCACGAAAGGCAATGCTAGCTCAGATTACTAAAATCTCAGTCAAATATATAGGTTTTAATTGGCATTTCAATTCAGATAGCAATCGCAATGTTATGCCCTTAAGCAAGGCTGCCTCTTTTAAATGGGATTCTGCAGTGAGCTCTGTACCAAGAATCTTGCTGTTCTGCATTGATCTCAGTGGAAAGGTTTTAATTCAGCAAATAATTATTCCTAGCAAATTAGTTTCAGCAGTGAGAATTAAGAAAAGCCGTAAATTGCATGTTTGAAGCTCTCACTGCCATCATTTCCTGAAACTTTCACAACATAAATGAAGCCTTTCGGCTTGCTTGCCATGAAAATGAGCCCCGTTTCTCCATCATCCTCTGGGCCTATAAAAGGAGCAGAAGTGTGAAAACGCACTGTCCTGACAGTTTTTTCCCAGCTGTTATCAGGCAACTGAACAATTCTACCAACAACTAGAGAGCCGTCTTGAACTACTGAGTACGAAGGAACTGCAAATGCTAGTTTAAACCGAAGATAAGACACAAAATGCTGGAGTAATTCAGCGGGATAGGCAGCGTCTCTGGAGAGAAAGAATGAATGATGTTTCAGATGGAGACCGTTCTTTAGTCCTGAACTACTATTTACCTCATTGGAGACATTCAGACTATCTTTGATCAGACTTTACTAGCTTTATCTTGCACTAAATGTTATTCATGATAATTCCCTTTACCATGCACAGTGCATTCAGAAAGTATCCAGACCCGTTCACTTGTTCCACATTTGTTACATTACAGCCATATTTTAAAATGGATTAAATTCATTTTATTTTATCATCAATCTACACACAATACTCCAGAATGAAGAAGCGAAAACAGGTGTTTAGAAATTTTTGCAAAGTAATTAAAAATAAATAACTGAAATATCACATTTACATAAATATTCAGACCCTTTGCTATGACACTCAAAATTGAGCTTAGGCGCATCCTGTTTCCATTGATTATCCTTGAGATGTTTCTACAACTTGATTGGAGTCCACCAGTGGTAAATTAAATTGATTGGGAATGATTTGGAAAGGCACACACCTGTCTATATAGGGTCCCACAGTTAACAGGGCATGTCAGAGCAAAACCCAAGCCATGATGAAGAAGGAATTGTCCGTAGGCCTCTGAGACAAGATTGTGTCGAGACACAGATCAGTGGAAGGATGTAAAACAACTTCTGCAGCTTTGCAGGTCCCGAAGAGCACAGTGGCCTCTGTCATTCTTAAAAATGGAAGAACTTTTGGAACCACCAGGACTCTTCATGGAGCTGGCCGCCCGGCCAAACTGAGCAATCGGGGGAGAAGGGCCTTGGTCAGGGAGGTGACCAAGAACCCGATGGTAACTCTGACATAGCTCCAGAGTTCCTCTGTGTAGATGGGAGAACCTTTCAGAAGGACAACTATATCTGCAGCACTCCACCAATCAGGCCTTCATGGTAGGGTGGCCAGATGGAAGCCACTCTTCAGTAAAAGACACATGACAGCCCGCTTGGAGTTTGCCAAAAGGCACCTAAAGGAACCTCCGATAGACAAAAATGCTGGAGGAACTCAGAGGGTGAGGCAGCATTTATGGAGAGAAGAAATCGACGTTTTGGGTCGAGACCTTTCTTCAGACTGATTGGGGGGGGAGAGGAGGGAGAAAGCAAGGACTATCTGAAATTCGAGATAATTTCAGATAGTCCTTGCTTTCTCACTCCTTCCCCTCCCCCTTCCCAGCTCTCCCACAAGCCTACTGTCCCTGCCTCTTCCTTTCTTTTTCTTCCCCCCCCCCCCCCACTTCAGTCTGAAGAAGGTTCTCGATCCAAAACGTTGCCTATTTCTTCTTTCCATAGATGCTGCCTCACCCGCTGAGTTCCTCCAGCATTTTTGTCCACCCTCGATTTTTCTAGCATTTGCAGTTATTTCTTAAACTAAAGGATTCTCTGGTCTGATGAAATCAAGAATAACCTCTTTGGCCTGAATGCCAAGCGTCACATCTGAAGGAAACCAGGCACCGCTCATCATCTGGCCAATACCATATCTACGGTGAAGCATGGTGTTGGCAGCATCATGCTGTGGGGATGTTTTCCAGTGGCAGGGACTGGGAGACTAGTCAGGATTGATGGAAAGATGAATGGAGTGAAGTACAGAGAGATCCTTGATGAAAACCTGCTCCAGAGCATTCTGGACCTCAGACTGGGGCAGAGGTTCACCTTCCAACAAGACCCTTGAGGACCTGTCCTACTATACGAGTTTACCCAAGAGCTCTCGCGAGTTAAAAAAAAATCAAACTCATGGTAAGTACGTAGAATGTACGTAGCAGGTACGTCGGAGCTCGGGGCGTCTCTTAGCAGCTCGTAACGCTAACAGCAGGTACTTGGGAAACGCGGTAAGCTCGTGAAGTTTTTTAAACATGTTGCAAAATGTCCACGTGAGCCCCGGGTACCTTCGAGCCGCTATTACCATAATTCTCCAAGATCAAATCGGGGAAACCTCATGAGAACTCTTGAATTACCTCGTACAGTGGGACAGGCCCTTAAGCATATAGCCAAGACAATGCAGGAGTGGCTTCGTGACAAGTTTGTGAATGTGAATGTCCTTGAGTGGCCCAGCCAGAGCCCGGACTTCAACCCGATCGGACGTCTCTGGAGGGACCTGGAAATAGATGTGAATCGACGCTTCCCATCCAACCATCCAACCAACCTGACAGAGCTTGAGAGGATCTGCAGAGAAGAATGGGAGAAATTACCCAAATACAGGTGTGCCAAGCTTGTAGCGCCATACCCATGAAGACTTGCTGCAAAAGGTGCCTCAACAAAATACTGAGTAAAGGGTCTGAATACTTATGTGAATGTGATATTTCAGTTATTTATTTTTAATTACTTTGCAAAAGAGTCTAAACACCTGTTTTCATGTTTTTTATTATGGGGTATTGTGTGCAGATTGAACCTCCGCGTGGCCCCCGCTTCCGTTTTGGTCGCGCTCGCCGCATGCTGGTGGGACCGGCCCTGTACGGGGATCAATTGATCTTAGCTACTTCCTACTGGAGACTGCAGCTCCCGAAGTCCACAGGCCAAGCTGGGCGAATATTCACGCTGGTAGCCCTCGGCAAAGGGATCCCAGGAGTCCGCGATGTTAAAGTCAGCGTCCCCCGTGCTGGAAACTCTGCAAACCACAGCTCCGCGATGTTAAAGCTGCAGCCCCAACAATCCGGAGCTTCAAATGGCGATCCAGGTAAGGCATCGCCCGCTCCGCGGTGAATCCAGTACTGCACCGCTGCTGAACCTTTGGTCCGGACCCCGACAGGAAAGGCCGCGCCAATCCAGTTAGTAGGCCGCGGGGGGGGGGGGGGGGGGGCGAAGATGAGACTCGGATAATAGTCACATCCTCGCCAGGAAGTGACTGAGAAATGGTTTCTCCCTGACCCTACCCCCCCTCTCCCACATAGAAATACAAAAAAAAATCCTCCAAAACGTACCTTTTTAACAAACTTTTTTTTTAAAAGATAGAAAAAAAGACAGACTGTAGGCAGAGGCTGCCATGTTGCGGCGCCCCTCGTGGTCCATGTAGAATCATCGTACATGGATAGGGCAGGTTTAGAAATATATGGACCAAATGCAGGCAGGTGAGACTAGTGTAGATGGGACCTGTTGGCCGGTGTGGGCATGTTAGGTCGAAGGGCTTATTTCCACACTGCAAGACTCAATGACTCTGTGACCATGAGTCTATGACATTCTGTGTCATTCTAGCGAGATGTCCGTCAGGGAATGTCGCTGACTGGCTCATTCCAGATTGCAGGAGTACTATAGATGCTCAGGGACACACTGAAGCTTGGTGCAGTCAACGCTAAGGCTTTGTGGGGCAGGACCACAGTCTTGGATCCTTCCATTGCTGCACATTGGGGGGGGAGGGTCTGGTTGGGACACTCTGCCATAAGGGAAGGGATATCACCCCAGGGTGCACATGAGTGGCAAGGGTGCTTGATTTAAAAATTGAGCATTACTATGGGTGGCACAGTGTTGACCACAGTAATGTGGGTGCCAGGTGTGGGTGGCACAGTGACGCAACAGCCGAGTCACTGCCTTGTAGCTCCTGAGAACTGTATTCAATCCTGACTATGGTGCTGTCTGTACAGAGTCTGCACATTCCCTCTGTGACCGTGCTTGTTTTCTCCGGGCCCTCCAGTTTCCTCCCACATCCCAAAGACGTCCCAGGTTTGTTGGTTAATTGGCTTTGGTTGTAAATTGTCCCCAGTGTGTGGGATAGTGCTGGTGTATGGGGATCGTTGGGGGTGTGCAGGATAGTGTTAGTATACAGGGTGGTCACTGGTCGGCATGGACACGATGGGCCGAAGGACCTATCTCCGCATTGTATCTCTGAAGAAGTCTGAAGTCTAAAGTTTATTTTTTAAATTTTGAAAAATATGTTGCTATCATGGCCTTGTTTCTGTGGTTCTCAAGTTAGATGCACTGGTAAAATTACATACTTTGTATTTTTTTTTATTAACAAGAGGTTTGGGCCAAAAATGTTTATTAATTTATACTTTGTTTTTTTCAAAGTGCATGACACTAGTGAAACAGAATGCAGAATAGATAGAACAAGCTTGAACCCTGTCTCGTATTTCATAGTGGTTACCATGTCTCCAGGGCAACAGCCCTGAAAGATTTCTACTGCCAGACTTGTTAAGAAAACTGAATCTCAAAGTCTACCACCCCTCAGGCAGTCCGGAGCTTAATGGTTGCTATTCCCAAACCCTGAATAAACTTGTTTCATTCGGTTAAATGAATTCTGATAGAAATTCATTTAGTTTGAGCAAATTTGGCTCCAATCTTGTTAGTGTCCTTGCTTCTTCTTCAGAATGATTGAATTTGGTGTCTAATTAGTTCTTTCATACATGCAACCTACATAATTTGGTTGGAGTACCTTTGTATCACGGAGATGCTGCCTGGCCTGCTGAGCTACTCCAGCACTGTCTTTCTTCATGTCTCAGGGTTAGTTCATAGCAAATAATACATTCTTTCTGAAGCATGGTCTTTTTAATTGCCTCTTGCTCGTTCTTTCTTTCCCTGTCCCCAAGTTGATTCCCAAATTTCACTTCATTAACTACCAACCAATATAGAAATTATGAACAGTACAGATCTGATGAGACCCCATAGCATCCAAATCTGGTAGACCACTTTTGCAGATTCTATAATTATCCTGAGTAGATGGTCAAAAATCAGATTTTAAGTGAAGTAAAATCCTTCACATCAATGGGATTGTCATTCATTCATCATTGCTGAAAACATTAGCGACGCATTGATGCTGGTTTCCAACGGTGACAGTGACGGACGCACCACACATCTCTGTCCTCCAGTTCCTGCGGACTTACGCCGCTGGAAGTATAGGATTTTGGTGTGTGTGCTTTATCATCATTCCTTACAATGCTATGTACGACAGTGAGCGCATATTCTACTGAAGTGTGGATGGCCGTTGGCTCGCTGGGAGCTCACCTGCCCTTTCACAGGTCTTGTTTTTGGTCCTGCTGGGGGTCCACAGCCCCCTCCTCACCTGGCAAACCAGGTGGGGGAGACGGTTTAGTCGGCGACTATCTGACCATGGAGCAGGTAGCATGGGATTACATGGTACCCGTGGCAGGGGGATCTCCCCCCGACCTGATCTGATGGATTGTCAAATACTTACTTTAGTTCAATTCAGTTTAGTTCATTGTCATGTGTACCGAGGTACAATGACAAGCTTTTGTTGCATGCTAACCAGTCAGCGGAAAGACAATACATGATTACAATCAAGCTATTCACAGTGTACAGATACATGATAAGAGAATAATGTTTAGTGCAATATAAAGCCAGGAAAGTCCGATTAAAGATAGTCTGAGGGTCACCAAAGAGGTAGATCAAGACTGCTCTCTAGTTGTTGATAAGATGGTTCAGTTGCCTGATAACAACTGGGAATAAAACTGTCTCTGAATCTGGAGTTGTGCATTTTCACATTTTTATACCTTTTGCCTGATGTGATAAGGGAGAAGGGGGAGTGGCCAAGGTGCAACTCATCCCTGATTATGCAGCCAACTTTGCCGAGGCAGCGTGAGACATACTTAATGATAATTTACTCAACAATACCATATAAATCATACACAAATCTTTTCTTATACACTAATCTGCCTCAACATCCTCCACTACTTTTAAGATGCTGTAATGCCTCCTGATGTTGTCTTAATGTGCCATTTCTGTCTCGGTCTGACACAGAGTAAACCACAGTTAACACTTACCTACCCTTCTCTCAAGACAACAACCTTTACCTCAACGTCAGCAAGACAAAGGAGATAGTGATCGACTTCAGGAAGCAAAGCGGGGCATATACCCTGGTATACATTGATGTCTCCAAAGTAGAGATCGTTGAAAGCTTCAACTTCCTGGGAGTAAATTTCACTAGCAACTTGTCCTGGATCAGCCATAAAGAAGCAATGGGCAAGAAAGCACACCAATGCCTTTACTTTTATAAAGCACAGAAAGTTTGGCATATGCCCAACAACTCTCACCAAATTTTACAGATGTGCCGCATAAAGCATTTTATTGGGATATGTCACAGCATGGTTTGGGAACTTTGCTGTCCAGGACTGCAAGAAATTGCAGAGAATTGTGGACGCAGCCCAGACCATCGCGCAAACCAGCCTCCCTTCCATCTACACTTCACGCTGCCCCGACAAGGCCACCAGCAAAATCAAGGACCAGTCTCATCCCAGTCACTCCCTCCTCCTCTCACCCAGGCAAAATTCAGAAGTGTGAAAGCGCACCCCTCCTGATTCAGTGACAGTTTCTTCCCAGCTGTCATCAGGCAACTGAACCATCTTATCGCCAACTAGGGAATGGTCCTGAACTACTATCTACCTCAGACTAGCTTTAATCAGATATTATGGGACTTTATCTTGCACTAAATGTCATTTCCGTTATCCTATATCTGTACACTGAGAATGGCTTGATTGTAATCATGTATAGTGTTTTTGCTGATTGGATAGCACAATGACAATAAAGATTGAATCTGAATCTGAATCTGATCCTGACCACTGGAGTTCGTACATTCTCCCTGGGACAGTGTGGGATTTCCCCGAATGCTTCGGTTTCCTCCCACACACCATAGACGTACAAGTTTGCAGGTTAATTGGTTTCTGTGAATTGTTAATTGTCCCTAGTATATTGGATAGTGCTAGTGTACGGGGAGATCGCTGGTCGACACGGACTCGGTGGGCTGAAGGGCCTGTTTCCACGCTGTATCTCCAAAGTCTAATGCTCAAAGACATTTGTTTTGATCTGTCTTGCTGAACTGCAAGCTCAATAGAAATGGCAGCAATAAATTGCCAAGGGATTGTACCCATCAGCAGGCTCCAGCGAAGGCAAGAGTTCAAAAGTGGCAGCAATGTCTTCACTGCTGAGACAAGGTCAGTAATAAATGGATACAAGTCAGCAAAGTGGAGTCGATCAAATGCAATTTGTAACAGTAAGATTTCAAGATAAAAAGTAAAGATAAACAGCCGGTCGATAGATATGAGTATTGATACAGCACCGGGATCACTTGCAAAGGTGGATTGAGTAGCAAATTAGTCCAATTGGCTTCACCAGAAGATGCCGTTAGTCTCAAGTCATTCTGGTTCAGTACAGAAGTTACAAGGTCAAATGCAACACTCCCAAATGTCTCAATTACCAATAATTAGGATTGTCAATAGTTGCAGCCGACTGAACACAACAACTGATCTTGTTATGCAAAGCAGGGCTTGGAAAAACACATGTCTGTTTAGCATTCATGCTCATCTTGCAAGTTCAGCCATGAAAATGGGGCAGCACGGTGGCGCAGTGGAAGAGTTGCTGCCTCACAGCGCCAGACACCCGGGTTTGATCCTGACTACGGGTGCTGTCTGTACGAAGTTTGCATGTTCTCCCCGTGACAGATTGGGTTATTGTAGATGGGGCATCTTATTCGGCATGGGCAGGTTGGGCTAAAGGGCCTGTTTTTATGGTACATGAATCCATGATTTCTTGTGTCAGTTTGTAAGTTAGTTGACCTCTGTAAAATTGCCCCTAACATATTGAGAGTGGAGAGTGGATGCGAAGTTGGGATATCATGGAACTATGGGTGATCAATACGTGATGTTGTATCTTTCTCAGTTCAGTTTACAGATACAGCGTGGAATCAGGCCCTTTGGCCCACTGAGTCTGCACCGACCAGCGTTCACCCTGCATACTAACAATATCCTACACACTGGGGACAATTTACAATTTTTACTGAAGCCAATTAGCCTACAAACCTGCACATCTTTGGAATGTGGGAGGAAACTGGAGCACCCAGAGAAAACCTACGCGGTCACAGGGAGAACGTACAAACTCCACACATACAGCACCCGTAGTCAGTATCGAACCCGGGTTTCTGGTGTTGTAAGGCAGCAGTTCTACCGCTGCGCCACAGTGCTGCTGGTAGTTTAATTGGCCTCTGTAATTAGCTCCTGGTGTAAGTCCCTGGCAAAGTCTGATTGGAAGAGGAGTTGAGGGGCATGTGTGTGGATGATTAAGATGCAGAGGTGAAGGGAAATAAGGAGACCGACTAGAGAACGGTCCTATCATCCCATCCACCCCATTGGAGAGCTTGGAACTATCGTGGCATGGATTCAGTGGGCCAAACAGCGTGTTTCTATGCTGTATCTCTAAATTTAAAAACAGGTCTAAAATCTCTTCCTCTGTGCAAACTAATGACAATATGATCACTTCGTGGCAAAACACAGTGGCTGCTGTCTACATTGTAATTACAGCACCTTTCACAAAATCTCCGAAGACCCACAGCGTTAATAACAGGATACCCGTCCGTTTTTCACAGACTGACAATTAGAATGACTGCATCTCCTTTACTGCTCTTGGACGCGTGTCATTTCATTTGTGCTTTCAGTTTAACAATGATGGAGACACCATTGAACTTTGCCGGGAAGGTGTCGGTAAAGTCCATTTTCATTACTCCAGCGTCAATATATTTAACGCATCACATCCGCTTCACAAATCCAGTTTTTAGATCACTAGTCTTCACGTTGACACCATCAGGGGTCACAATTACAATCACAAAGTAGGAAAGTTATTTAATTATTAGAGTATTGTGTTGAGTATTAAAGTATTCTGGGCACCATGTTATAGGAAAAATGTTGTTCCATTGGAAAAGGTGCAGAGAGGATGTTGTCAGGATTCAAGCTTCTGAGCTATTGGGAGAGGTGGAGCAGGCTGGGACTCTACGCCCTGGAGCGCAGGATGATGCGGGGTGATCTTATAGAGGTGAACAAAATCTAGAGAGGAATAGATCGGGTTGATGCACCGAGTCTCTTGCCCAGAGTGGAAGAATCAAGAACCAGAGGGCACACGTTTAAGGTGAAGGGGGAATGATTTTATAGGAATCTGAGGGGTAATGTTTTCATGTAAAGGGTGGTGGGTGTATGGAACGAGCTGCCGGAGGAGGTAGCTGAGGCAGGGACTATCATAATATTTAAGAAGCAATTAGACAGGTACATGGATATGACAAGTTTAGAGGGATATGGGCCAAATGCATGCAAGTGGGACTAGTGTAAATGGGACATTGGTCAGTGTGGGTAATTTTGGCTGAAGGATCTGTTTCCATATTCTTTTTTTAAATATTTTTATTAGAAGCAATGTACAATAATATAAAGCATGAATAACATAATACATTTCATGTACACCTTCATGTTCAAGTAACAAAAGCAAGAAAAAGAGAGAAAGAGAATGTTAAATAAAGTAGTGACATTGAAAAAATAGAGAGAAAGAGCCAATAAAGATGTAAAGCCCGAGAGAAAAAACAAAAGGGAGAGATGAAAAAAAAGGATAGAATTTTTTTTTTTTTAATATACCTGCTTCATATCTTTACACACCCCTCACTCGGTTCTGTTTCCATATTCTATGACTATGACTCTATGACACTATGACTATGACACTATGACTATGACACTATAACACCATGACTGTAACTCTATGACTCTATGATACCATGACTCTATAACTCCATGACACTATGACCATGACACTATGACACTATGACCATAACACTATGACACTATGACACTATGACTATGACTCTATGCCTCCAAAAACAGGGAGCAGAAAATGGGGGAAGATTCATGTTCTTATAGGCAGTATGGCAAACTAACTTTGCTGACAGTCTGCTTTAGGTTAGGTTAAAGATACAGCATTGAAACAGCCCCTTTGGCCTACTGAGTCCACGCCGACCAACAATCACCTGTTCACAATAATTTTATTTTATCCCACCTTTGCATCCACTCTCTACACACTCCGGACAATTTACAGACGCCAATTAACCTACAAGCCCGCATGTCTTTCGGGTGTGGAAGGAAATCGAAGCACCCATAAAAATTATTTGCTTCTCCTAAAAAAAACTGTGAGCACGGTGGCACAGCAATAGAGTTGCTGCCTCACAGTGCCAGAGAGACCTGGGTCCTGACTATGGGTGCTGTTTGTACGGAGTTTGTACGTTTTCACAGTGATCACGTGGGTTGGCTGATGGAACTGTTTCCACAGTGTATCTCTAGAGTTCAAAAGTCTAAAACCCACATGGACACTGGAAGAATATACAAACTCTGAGGGCAGGATCAAACCCTATGAGCCTGTGAGGCAGTAACTCTACCACTGCGCCGCCGTGCTCACACGTTTTTTTAGGGGAAACTAATAATTGTCAGTTAATTGGCTTTGGTAAAAATTGTAAATTTTAAATACAGGAATTATGCTAGTGTACAGGGATCGCTGGTCAGCCAGGGTGGGAAGAAAGGGTCTGTTATTGCACTGTATCTCTCTCAATGATGGAATCGATAACCAGAGAACATAGGTTTAAGGTGAAGGGGGAAATATTTGACCGAAATCTGAGGGGTAACCACAATTACAGTTCCCACTACTGCACCTAACCACCGCAGGTTCGATCCTCGTATCTGCCCCTGATCAAGCCCTCTAGGCCTCGCTCAAACAGAGACACGACAGAAGGTCATGCAGTCCCAAGCGCTCTCCCAGAAGATCGACACGGGACCTCGTGGCAGCGGACTTTTATAGGTCCCCGGATCTTGAGGGGCTGAACCACATGTGGGTGGTCTCTTTACAATCCAATTACAGATATTGATTAACACCATACATGACAGACATTTCCCTAACACAATAATACAGTGGCTAATACATTGTATTCAAACAGTGTTTCTCAAAGGAAACGAACATCGCAACATTTGCCCTGATATGCAAGAAAACCAGACTCAATACTTAATCCAATCAACATTCTGCAAAGTAAAGCTTTGCAACATTATTTACAATTATTTACAGTGTATGTCTGATTTGCATTCATTCAATCCATTTTATGTATTTTGCACCTAATTATCAGGGTCTGCAGATGTTCCCATTCTCTTCCTGCACCTAGACAAACTGGCACCATTCTGCAGCTTGTCCCATTTCTACAGAAAGCACTTTTAAATTGACCAAATGGCCTAGCAGCCCTAAAGCTTTTACTCAATTTTAGGGTCCTGGCCTCCCCAATTTGACCAGGATTAACACAGGTGCATGTATAGGAGACATTTAGAGTGATATGGGCCAAACATAGGCAAGTGGAAGTAGTATAGATGGGACATGTTGTTCGGTTCGGGCAAGTTGGGCCGAAGGGCCTGTTTCCACGGTGTATAATCTACGATGTTATGTTGCACCATTTAATGCAAAGACTTGCTGGAATCTATAGAACGAGGGTAACTTTTTGAATAACTGTTGCTAATTTTACTGTTTGTATGTCACCTTCTCCACAGCCAATATTATACATTTCCTTGAGCATCATCTGCTTTGATCTGTCTTTTCTATCCCCCACTCCCAATTCTTCCATCTACACCACATCTGCGCTCAGAATGAGGTTTTCCCATACTAGATCATCAGAGATGTCCTCATTCTTCAGGAAATGGGGGTTCCCCTCTTCCATTATAGATGAGGCTCTCACTAGGGTCTCCTCGATATCCTGCACCTCTGCTCTTGCTCCCCTTCCCCCCCATTCATAGTAAGGACAGAGTCTTCCTTGTCCTCACCTTCCACCCCATCACCCGTTGCATACAGCATATAATCCTCCATCACTTTCGCCACATCCAATGGGATCCCACTCCTGGCCACATCTTCCCATCTCCACTCCTTTCTGTTTTCTGCAGAGACCGTTTCCTCCCCAACTCCCTGGTCAATTTGTCCCTTCCCACCCAAACCACCCCCCTCCCAAGTACTTTCCCCAGCAACAGCAGCAGATGCAACACCTGTCCCTTTACCTCCCCCCTTGACTCCATCCAAGGACCACGATAGTCTTTCCAGGTGAGGCAGAGGTTCACTTGCACCTCCTCCAACCTCATCTACTGCATCTGCTGTTCCAGGTGTCAACTGTACATCGACGAGACCAAGCGCAGGCTCGGTGATCGTTTCGCTGAACACCTCCACTCAGTTCGCACTAATCAACACGATCTCCCGATGGCTCAGCACTTCAACTCCCCCTCCAATTCCGAATGTGACCTTTCTGTCCTGGGCCTCCTCCATCGCCAGAGTGAGGCCCAGCGCAAATTGGAGGAAAGCACCTCATATTTCGCTTGGACAGCTTACACCCCAGCTGTATGAACATTGACTTCATTAACTTCAAATAGCTCTTGCTTTCCCTCTCTCCCTATCGCCTCCCCCTTCCCAGTTCAATTATTGTCCCGCCCACTCCTCTGACATTGGTCTGAAGAAGGATCTTAACACAAAACGTCACCCATACCTTCTCTCCAGAAATGCTGCCTGTCCCGCTGAGTCACTCCAGCATTTTGTGTGTATCTCCCAGTGTCCAACCTTCCTGCCCCCTTCAACCTATAATCCCTTCCTCTGGCTTCACATGTCGTGTCTCTTCTCCCCCCTTGTCCCGCAGTCTTTTATCATCTTCCCTTCTCTGGAGTTTGTCCACCCAGCATTTTGTGTCTACCTCCAGTCACCAAGTTTGGTTGGCAGGCAAAGTTCACTCAACATCTCTTTGATAAAGTTGTGGTCAGGTGCTTTGTACGCCGGTAAGAATTGTCCATCAATAGCTAATTAGCCTTTGTTACAACTTTTACAGTGTGTCATTGAACCTTTCCCTGCACCCTCATCCTCTTATAGTGGAGACCACATTTAGCGAATGAATTAATTCTGCATAATGTGCATGAACAGCTTTTCAATGACTTTGTGCCCATTAACCGCCTGACAGTGCTCTCTGCACCGGCAATTACATTTCACAAACTGCACTACACTGATTTATGGATGTAACATTTCAAAAGCTCGATGATAAGTGTACATCAAATTTGATTGTCACAACTTTTATTGTAAAAAAAACGCGTTCAGAAAGTGACTTTCATATCGCCACTCCATTCCAGACACACCGCAGCTAATGGCGGCACAGTGGCGCAGCTGGTAGAGTTGTTGCCTCACAGCGACAGAGACCTGGGTTTGATCCTCACCTCAGGAGCTGCCTTTGTGGAGTTTGTACATTCTCCCTGTGACCGCGTGGTTTTTCCTTGAGTGCTTAGGTTTCCTCCCACATCTCAAAGAAGTGCAGGTTTGTAGGTTAATTGACTTCTGTAAATCACCCCTGGTGTGTAGTGTGTGAAAATAGGACAACGTAGACAAAATAGGACAATGTATGGGTGATCAACGGTCAGTGTGGACTTGGTGGGCAGAAGGGCCGGTTTCCATGCTGTATTTCTAAAACTATAACTGAAACTAAAACCAAAAACCACGGCTAATGAATAATCTTCAATCCAAATTGTCTAACTGAAAAGAGAGGCTTCCTTGTCATCTCCAACCAAGTGAAGGGGAAAATTGGAGTATTGTGAGTAGTTTTGGGCCCCATATCTGAGAAAGAATGAGCTGGCGCTGGAGAGGGTCCAGTGGAGGTTTACGAGAATGATCCCAGGAATGATTGGGTTAACATATGATGAGCATTTGACTCACTGAAGTTTAGAAGGATGAGGGGGTACCTCATTGAAACTTCCTGAATAGTGAAAGGCCTGGATAGAGTGAATGTGGAGAGGATGATTCCACTAGTGGGAGAGTCTAGCCTGGAAGGTACGGCCTCAGAATAAAAGGACGTACCTTTATAAAGAAGATGAGGAGGAATTTCTTTGGTCAGAGAGTGGTGAATATGTGGAATTCATTGCCACAGACTGCTGTGGAGGCCAAGTATTTTTGGCGGAGATTGATAGATTCTTAATTGGTAAAGATGTCAAGGGTTATAGGGAACAGGCAGAAGAATGGGATTGAGAGGAAAGGAAAGATCACCCATGATTGAATGGCACAGTAGAACCAGTGAGCGGAATGTACTAAATCTGCTCCTATGCTTTACGGACTTATGAGGTTAAAAGGACGCAGGAGAATGGTGTTGAGAGAGAAAATAGGTCTGCCATGATTGAATGGCGGAATAGACTCGAAGGGCTGAATGGCCTGATTCTGCTTCTATGTCTTATGGTCTTATGGCTGAAGTCCCAAACTTCCACAATAGAGTCATAGAGTCATACGGGACAGAAACAAACCCTTCGGCACAACTCTTGGTCGTCACGGATGAGTTAGGCTAAAGTGCCTGTTTCCATGCTGTATGACACTACGACTAACTTGTCCATGCCGACCAAGATCCCCCAACAACAAAAGTCCCATTTGCCTAATTTTGGCCCATCACCTTCCATAACGTTCCTATTCATGTACGTGTCCTAATGTCTTATGAATCCTGTTATCATACCTGCTTCAACTACAACTCCAGCAGCTCATTCCATATACCTACCGCCCTTGAGTGAAAAGGTTGTCCGTCAGGTTCATATTAAATCTTTCCCCTCTCGCCTTAAACCTGTCTTCTTGATTCCTCTACACTTGGTAAAATAGTTTGCAAATGTTCCTGTTATTTTCATTGTCGTTGGCCCCGAGGAATAATATTTTGACTACAGTGATTCATCAAGAATTGTGAATCATTCTGAAACATTAATTATTTCAAAGGATAGGATAATTATTACCTGTAACTAATTTTTCATAACATGTAGTGCAACAGCAACAGACGGCAGATATATAGGTTGGAAAGATGTTATAGCAGCGCATTTGGAAAGCAGTGACAGGATCGGTCAATGTCAGCATGTATTTATGAAGGGGAAATCATGCTTGACTAATCTTCTGAATTTTTTTGAGGATGTAACAAGTAGAATGGATAAGGGAGAGCCAGTGGATGTGGTGTACCTGGACTTTGAAAAAGCTGACAAGGTCCCACACAAGAGATTAGTGTGCAAAATTAGAGCACATGGTATTGGGGGTAGGGTATTGACATGGATAGAGAACCAGTTGGCAGACAGGAAGAAAAGAGTAGGAATTAACGGGTCCTTTTCAGAATGGCAGGCAGTGACTAGTGGGGTGCCGCAAGGCTCGGTGCTGGACTGCCTCTGCTCTAGAGCTCTCTTGATGGTATGGTCATTCCTCTCTCTCTCCCTCTCTCTCTGGAGTCACAGTACTGACCTGGCAGAGAATGGACATTCCGCTCCAGCACAGCAATTTACAATATATATTAATGATTTAGATGAGGGAATGTGACATCTCCAAGTTTGCGGATGACACAAAGCTGCGTGGAAGTGTGATCTGCGATGGGGATGCTATGAGGCTGCAGGGTGACTTGGATAGGTTGGGTGAGTGGGCAGATGCATGGCAAATGCAGTATAATGTGGATAAACATTATAGCTATTGAGGTAGTGCAGTGTAGGTTCACCAGGTTAATTCCCAGGATGGCAGGTCAGACATATGATGAAAGTATGGGTCGACAGGGCTTGTATTCACTGGAATTTAGAAGGATGAGAAGCAATCTTATAGAACATTGGACAGGCTAGATGCAGGAAAAAAATGATCCCGATGTTGGGGGTCCAGAACTAGAAAACACAGTTTAAGAATAAGGGGTAGGCCATTTAGAACTGGGATGAGGAAAAAAAATGTCACCCATAGTTGTGAATCTGTGGAATTCTCTGCCACAGAAGGCAGTGGTGGCCAATTTACTGGATGTTTTCAAGAGAGAGTGAAGGGGCTGTCCCACTGCGGGGACCTAATCCGCGATTTCAGACTAGTTTGCCCTCGACTCGTACTCGCAGCATGGTCGACATAAGGTCCTAGGAGGTCTTTGTAACTCTCCTTCATGCTTGAGTAGTCCCCAGCTACTTGAGGCCTCAGCTTGGGCGCTGCGTCTTTTTCAACAAGGGGAGAGATGGGATGGTCTGGGTTTGTTTTCACAGGAGTTAAGGGCCTGTCCCACTAACGCGACTTTTCAGCGACTGTCTTCGACCTTCAAACTCAAGGGCACTCGCCTGAAAAACCTCGAGCTTGATCGATCGTCAGCGATGAAACCACGAGCCGGGTCGACCGTCTGCACACTACACACACACATAAACACATCGCAAAGGAGGGGGCCAGGAAAAGTGGGGGAGCACTGTCTGAAATTCACACCCGCGATGAACAGGAAGGTAAAAGATGGCTGGCACGGTTACGGTAAGTCCTTTAGAGAGCGCAGAGAGCTGGGGGGGAGAGAAGGGGAGAGGAGGGGGGGCAGAAGGGGGCAGAGAAGGGGGTGGAGAAGGGGGTATGGATACACTTTGAAGAAGCCAGACAACTTTTAATAAAGTTTAGTGGGCATTTAACATTACCGTTCGGTTCACTTACCTTTTTTCTCATCGAGCTATTACCTTCGAATACCTTCAATTACCTTTGATTGCTTTCGATTACCTACGATTGCATTACGACCTACTATGACCTACCTCGACTAAACCTACGAGTAAAAAAAGTATTGTTATATTTCCATGGCGACCTTTTTGTACTCTCGGGCATTTTTCAGCTTGCTAAAAAAAACGCCGCGACTGAGGACTCGAGTACGCGGGGACTACTCTCGAGCATGAAGGAGAGTTACAAAGACCTCCTAGGACCTCGTGTCGACCATGCTGCGAGTATGAGTCAAGGGCAAACTCTTCTAAACTTGCGAATTAGGTCCCCACAGTGGGACAGGCCCTTTGAGGAGGCTGACGGGAGTCACAATTGAAGTAGTTTAGTGTAGAGACACAGCACGGAAACAGACCCTTCGGCCCACCGAGTCCGCCTCAACCAGCAATCCCAGCATACTCATACTTTACACATATACACACCAGAGACAATTTAACATTATACCAAAGCCAATTAACCTGCAAACCTGCGCATCTTTGGAGTGTGGGAGGAAACCAAAGCACCCGAAGAAAACCTACGCGGTCACACGGAGAACGTACAAACTCCATACAGACAGCATGTAAGTAGAGTATGTAAGATAATGACAGCCAAAGATAGAGAAATAGTCCAAATCATTCTGGGAGTGGATATGTGGGGTGGAAGATTGCAACCTTCACGTGGTCCGCCCTGTTTTGACTAATGCAATCAACCCGGCGTGCACAATCAAATAAGATCAAATAGAACAAGTTGTCCTACAACTTTAGGGTGTGTACGCCGTACGCAAGAAGAAGTAGAAGAAGAAGAAGTGGATATGTAAGTGGGATAACATAGAGTGATCGTTGGTCGGCGCGGACTGAAGTACGTGTTTCCATGCTGTATCACTAACAAAATAAATGTTTCAGGCCATGAGCCTCCAACTCCTCATCAAACTCTCAACCAATTAAAAAACAATTCCAAATATCCCACCATCCCCAATTTTTTAAGTCTGCTAAATGTATTTATAGCAGGTAAGACTTGATCTTAACTAAAGTTTAGGACCCCCAAACAATATTTAAGATAGACAGAAAGTGCTAGAGTAACTCAGCTAGTCATCTCTGCAACATCTCTGGAGAAATAGGATAGGTGACATTTCGGATCGGGACCATTCAGACTGAGTCTGTTCATGATATCATCCATTTCTGTACTGTTTGACCTTGTGACTGGTTTGCGCACCAATTTCGCCCTTTCTCCTTTCCACCCCAGTCCACATCCCCTTCCATCTGTATTCCTTCCTCCAGCTCCGACCGCCGGCCTGCGGCCTACGTCATCCTGAAGCCGCGGTCTCCGCTAGGGAACCACCGATTTGGGACTTAACTTCCAGACGAGAGGGCCTGTCATCTGGCCGCCCGCAGCGGTGACAGCGGAGGTTATGGCCCCGACCACAGGGGAAAATGGACGAGGACTGACTATACTTTGTGCCTTCCATCACAGTGAAGAATGCTGTGGTGGATGTTTGTGTTAAATTTTTATTGTTTATTGTGTGTTCTTTTTTATTGTACCGTTGCTGGCATATTCATTTCACTGCACTTTATCGTGTATGTGATAAATAAATCTGATTGATTGATTGATTGAGTGCTTCACAGCTCACATCTCTTCTGTTTTTGTCACTCACCTTTTGTTTCTTCATTTCTGGCTTTTGTCTAACCATCTACCTATTAAAAAAAAAACTTATCTCTATCCACTTGTAACTTGCCAAGCTTTGTTCTGCCCCACCTCTCTTCCAACTTCCTCCCCCCACCCCCGCCTCAGCCCCACCAAAATCAGTCTGAAGAAGGTAGACCTATCCATGTCCAACAGGCCTGACCTGCTGTTATTCCAACACTTTTTTTGTCATATGCCTTCTCCGCCCCCCTCTGTAACTGCGGCGCCTCTTTTTAGTTTATAGTTTTGTTTATATTTGTCATTTTGTTTGGTACAGTAAAAAGTTTTTTGTTGCATGCTATCCAGTCAGTGAAAAGACTCTACATGAACACAATCAAGCCATCCACAATGTATAGATACAGGAAAACCCAAATTACGCTTAGTGCAAGATAAAGTCCAGTAAAGTCAGATTAAAATTAGTTAAAAGATCTGCCAATAAGGTAGACGGGAGGTCAAGACCGCTCTCTAGCTGGTGAGAGGATGTTTCAATTGCCTGATAACAGCTGGGAAGAAACTGTCCCTGAATCTGGTGGTATGCATTTTGGTGAGCTACAATATATACAGATATAGGATAACGTGAATAATGTTTAGAGTAAACTAAAGTCTGATTAAGGATATGTAGGAAGGAAATGCAGATGCTAGTTTACACCAAAGATTGACACAAATGCTGGAGCAACTCAGCGTGCGTGTCAGGCAGCATCTCTGGTGAAAAAGGACAGGTGATGTTTCAGGTTGAGACGTTTTAGTTTAAAGAAGGGTTTGGACCCATAACATCACCTGTTCCTTTTCTCCAGAAATACTGCCTGACCATTGAGTTAATCCAGCATTTGGTGTCTATCTCCATTTAAACATAGACACAAAGATAGTTCAAAGGTCTCCAATAAGGTAGATGTGAGGTCGGGTCCGCTCTCTAGTTGGTGAGAGGACGGTTCAGTTGCCTGATAATAGCTGGGAAGAAACTGTCCCTGAACCTGGAGGTGTGCGTTTGGGGAAACTATGTACCTGCACCTGTACCTGTGTCAAGGCTTGCTGCCAAGACCAGGTTCTGCACCCCCTCCTCTGGAATGGTTTAGCCATAGAGACTAGACTCACCAGCTGTCACATATGCCCCTGAGGCTGAATGCCTACCAACATCTTGGCCATAACAGGCCTAAAATGTTTAATAAAATCAAAATTATTAAAATGCTAAAAAAGCACACTTAGTACACACTCTCAAAAAATTAACTACGTTTACATCAACAGAACAAAATGAAATGACGAAGGAAATGAGCTTTCACTAATTGCTCTACAAACAGCTGTGCCGACATTCATTTCACTGGGGCTGATGGGCTGGTGCCAGTATCCTGGGAATGGAATCAGGAGGGTAGAGTACTCTGCTGGTGGGCAGGGGAGACCGTGGACACATATCTCACCACCCACCACCCCCCCCCACCCCCCCCCCCCCCCCCCCCCCCCCCCCCCCCCCCCCCCCCCTCATGCTGGATTCCATAAGTACATACATTCCATGAGCAGAATTAGTTCATTCGGCCAAGCAACCCTAGTTCACCCTTCAATCATGGCTGGGGTGGAAGATTGCAACCTTCACATGGTCCACCCTGTTTCGACAAGTGCAATCAAATAAGATCAAATAGAACAAATTGTCCTACAACTTTAGGTTGTGCACGCCATACGGAAGAAGAATCATGGCTGGTCTATCTTTTCCTCCCAACCCCATTCTGCCTTCTCCCCATAACCCCTGACACCCGTACTAATCACAAATCTGTCAATCTCCGCCTTATAAATACCCAATGACTTAGACTCCACAGTCGCCTGAGGCAATGAATTCCACAGATTCACTACCCTCTGGCTAAAAAACAATCCTGCTATCTCCTTTCTAAAGGTACGCCCTTTTATTCTGAGGCTGTGCCCTCTGGTCCTAGACTCTCCCATTAGTGGAAACATCCTCTCTACATTCACTCTATCCAGGCCTTTCACTATTCGGTAAGTTTCAATGAGGTAAATTTCTAGTTCCACCCATATGGGGCGCAATGCCCCCAAATCAGCAGCCGGCGTGAACCAGCTGTTGCAGGAGCCGGTGGAGGAGGAGCAAGTCGAATGCCCAGGAACAAAGAATGAGATTACAAATATTGCTGAACACTGCCCAGTCCATCATGGGGACCGACCTCCCCACCATCAAAGGGATCTACAGGTTGCTTCCTCAATTAGGCAGCCAGCGCTGTCAACACCAACCCCCATAACCATGCTCTCATTTCACTATTTCCATCAGGGAGAAGGTATAGAAGCTTGAAAACAGTAAGGTCCAGGTTCAGGAACAGCTTCTTCCCTACAACCATCAGACTATTTTACTTCAGAGTCACATGAGTGACTACGTGAAGACCCCGTCCAGTACGCATGTGTGTCATATCGTCTATCGCATTGCGTGACGACTGGCAGGGTGAACGTTATTCCCCTGCCAGCAACAGACCTGATGTAAGTTTTTTAAAATACTTTCAGGTTTTAAAATCTTCTTGCAGGAACCAGTACTTAGAGGTCCTGCTAAAAGTTCGGGGCTAAGTCAGGACGGAGGGATAACCCCAGTCTCGGACATCAGGGAGCCCGGTCACGGGGAATCCCGCCCAAGGACCTAGGCGCTCGGACCGCGGAATGCGGGTAGCGAGCGGCGGCAAATTCACCTTTGAGCCGCTGGCAGTAAAACCAGCGGCTTCATATTGGTGGAGAACCCGCTCGGGAGACCGCAGGAAGCGGGGAGCGGACGGCGGCAGATTCGCCTTCGAGCTGCTGGCTGTGGAGCCAGCGGCTTCAGATTGGTGCCAGGGACACCAGGACAGCCGCTCCAGAGACCGTGGAATACGGGGAGCGACCTGAGAACCCACTCCGTAGACTGCGGGATGCGAGGAGCGGACGGCAGTAAGTACTATGCCGCTGGCAGCAGTTAAATCAGTGGCTTCATATACCGCCCCCCCCCCCGAAGCAGGATAAACCCCCCCCCCCCCCCCCGACTTTGTAAATCGCAGCTATCCCTTTGATAGGGACCGCGGGGATATCCCGGCTGCAGTTACTGCGGGGATACCCAGATCAGGGGAGGGGGGGGGAGAAAGCCCCAACTGGAGAACACCGTGGAGAAGCTCTGAACCCGCAATGGAAGTGTTTCTACAAGGACCACAGAGGAACCCCAGCTGTAACGACCACGAGACCAGGCTCGGGAGGAGCGTTGCCCCGCAGCAGAAGCTTTTAAAAGGACATGCAGGTAAATTCCTTACTCAAAGGTCGTTTTGTGCTATTTTGTGAGAATATGATGCCGGTGGGAGCAACTATGATCGCATATCCCGCATGGAGCGGTTGATGGATCAGAAGCTCCAATAGTGACATGCTCCGGTCTATGGAGCCCATGGCAGCACCTTATTGAGGGCTGCATAATGCAACTCCCGCGACAGATGGGTGCATTAGGAGTCACTTCTGGGCTGACTCTGAAGACAGGGGTTTGGCTGAAGAAACCACAAGTGTGCAGGGGGTGCAGGAACAACACTACCAGCAGCAGGAGCTCGACGAGTGGCCATCGGGTTCAGGAAGGCCACATCATCACGGAAGACCTCACATCTTCGACGGCAGCCCCCCTATGCACCCACCAGCAAACCACGATGAACTGAAGCTGGTGAAAGCTTGAAGGCCGTACAACCAGGACAATGGTCTGTTTTAGGCCACAGCCCAGAATGGCCTTCTGGAAGATGCGCCAACCTCATACGCGAGCTCCTCTATCTCCAGGAGCAGATGTAAAATCATGCACACATGTTTGAGGCAGTTCCTGGTTGGGTTACATAAGTCCTCCCATCCGGATAAAGGTATGGAACCTCATCGATGATGTCTCCTGTGACGGATACATGTCGGTAATATTAAACTGGCTGAATATTTACACTGGTTTGGGATAACACTAGATTAGTTTATACTGCACACAGGTATGGTTGGAGTTGCCTTTCAAGACAAGGCTCACAAGAATGGGATGTGGACTGATCATTGTCAACAGCCTCAACCCGCATGTGCAGTATAGACTTTTCTGAATAACTTCCATGTGATCATTTCCGCTCACAGGGTTGAAGATATTTGAAATTTAACTGGATGGGGCAACGATTCACTCAGTGCGTTACAAAATGGGCTAACTCCAGTTTCCAGATTATTTATCAAATCACTACTATCAGTGCTTCGGCTGCACAGAGCTAACAAATAAATAGCATGGCCAATCTGGATGATATTGAACATACTGTATTTTACTAAATTAGCTTTATCAGCCACACAGCTATATTTGTGGAATTGGTTCTCACCCGTCCAGTTAAATTCAAATTAAGTTGATACCAACTGAAACTATTGATTGTTGGGATACAATCATCCATTTATTGGTCTGGGATCAGCTCTGAGACAAAAAAATTAGACCTTTGCTATTTTTAGCTGAAACAATCAAAGTCACAATGATGGACAGCTTTGCTCCACTAAAACCTCTTATCCGTAAATCTTCAGTCATTTCCAAACTGATGCTATTGCCCAAAGATGGGTAATTTACTAATACCATCTCTAGTTACCGAGGCAGATGGGATTAGCATGAGTTATCAAGTGTTCAGTCATGGTATCAACTGCCAATGGACACCAGGTGCATTCTGTGCATTAAAGGGTGTGTGGATATGCATATACAGCATGCACAAGTCCAAGGTGATACACTTTGGTGGTGGTATATGTTAATCACAAAGGTACAATCAAATCAAAGTATCCGGTGATAGTTTCACCAAACCACATTTAGCACTGGTGTATTATTGTGCAAAATCAATGACAACACAGAATGAATTTGTGATCACAAAGTATTTAATGACAATGTGGATTGATAGAACACTAACTATTGAGTTGCTTGCATCCAGTTTCAATCAACAGTGAACGAGGCATACAGAGGCGAAGGAAGAAATTTATTTTATGTCTTCCTCCATTTGGCCTCAATAGACGGGTTTGCAAAATTCAGCAAGATTCCCGCTTCCGGGTTTTCATAGTGCCTGCCTGGGTTATACACCTATGGCTCCTGCTGAGGCGAAGAATGAACATAAAAACTTACATGGTTAATTCCAGATAAAAAGATGCTGGTTCAGTTGTGATGTTGAAACCATCCTCTACAATATATAATCAATCAGGTCTGAGAGATCATTTCTGCGGCTTGGGTTGTCAAATCATAAGCGTTAAGAGTGCTCACTACAGATTGCAGGGATAGCACCAAATAGCAGCAATCTGCATAGGAGATGGGAAGCATTGTTTATGCTTTCTTACGTTAAAATCGGCACGGATGACTGACACATTAAAATTTAGTTTTATGGGATTATAACATTAAGTTACTATTCCATTACTGTGCCTTTAGTACCTCCTCATCATTTGGCTGATGAGTACATAAACCACTCTGTCCGGTCACCCTCCGATATCCAGAGAATGAAGGTATCATCAGCTTAAAACCTCCCAGGTTTAGGGACGCAGAGATATGGGTTGTTAACATTGTACTACGTCACCTCATCGATGGGCACCAGCAACATCCCTGTCCATGGTCATACTCACGTACTAGTGATTACGCCATGGCACTGAGTAGCGCATGGGTCCAGTCATTGCAACACTGGATAGGATGATCATATCTGCGGGCTATAGTAACATGTTTTGTTTATGATTAATGAAGCTGTTTAGACAGGGACACAGACCAAACTAGAGTTGCATTGCCCATGGACCTTGGGTTGCATGTGATCACGCATTTACACCAGTATGTCAAGGTTCCTAAGAGCCTTATAGACTGACAGCAATATTATTAATTACATAAAATCTTGTTAGAAGGAATCACTACGAACCTTCTCCAGATGGTTATATGGGTCTGGCATATACAGGAGTGTACATTGACATTGAGTCTCACTCCACCAGGACCGCTATACCTCAGCAGCAGGGATGGACCACATCCTAGCTGTTGCAGGATGGTCAAACTATTGATCTGTCCAAATATTCAGAATAAACCTATTGCCAGATCAGGGGTATTTGCCAACCCTATGTTAGGTATGGTTCACACTTCCTCCAGGTTGAGGGAGGTTATTATTGCCACTATTATTCATTAATAGCATCAACATGTCTATATCTATGTCATGTCTGAATGCATTCTTAATGTTCACTCATCATCGGCCTACAGATGCAGTGTATGACGCCTGAACTCGGTTCCACGGCATGAAATCACAGAGCTTTAAAATCTTCACGTAGTCACTCACGTGACTCCGAAGTAAAATAGTAAGATTAAACGAGAATTTACCAGTTTGAAGTTTGATCTTTATTTTATGAGGAGTAAAGTTGAGGGATTACGTGCCCTCCGCTCCCAGCCCTCTATCATAAAGTTCAACTGGTTCTCTTATCTTACTATGTTCAGTTCAACAACTGTTTTCTGTGATTTCACACCGCTTGCTTTGAAGATTGACATGCATGCTTACTGGACGGGGTCTTCACGTAATCCCTCAACGTTAACCCTCATAAAATAAAGATCAAACTTCAAACTGGTAAGTTCTCATTTAATCTTACTATTAAACACTACAACCTCCAAATAGGCTCTGAACTACCGAGACTTGGGGGCATTATTTTTGACTTTGCACTACTATTGGAGGGGTGATCATATAGAGGTATAAAATTATGAGGGGAATTGAGAGTGTAAGTGCAAAGAGTCGTTTAACCATAGGAGGGGAAACAAAAACTAGAGGACATAGGTTTAAAGGAAAAGATTTAATAGGAGCCTGAGGGGCTACTTTTTCACACCGAGGATGGTGGGTGTATGGAACGAGCTGCCAGAGGCAGGTACTTTAACAGACTATGAAAGATACTTGGACAGGTACATGGATAGGAAATATTTAGTAGGATATGGGCCAAATGCAGGCAGGTGGGGCTCGTGTAGATGGGGCATCTTGGTCAGCAAGGATGAGTTGGGACCAAGGTCCTGTTTCCGTTCTGTACGACTCTATGACAAAGCCCTTGAGTAATCAAATGGGGCAGGCAGCATCTCTGGAGGACATGGATGGGTAATGTTTTGGGTCAGGTCCCTTCATCAGACTGATTGTAGAAGGGGAGAGAAAGCTGGAATAGAGATGGGGATGGACAAAACCTGGCACGTGATCGGTGGATACAGGTGATGGTGGAGGGGGGGTGGGGGGGGGGGGGGGGGGGGGGGGGGCGAGGGGGAGTGGTTTAGGATAGGGACCTAATGTGGGCAAATAGGATTGGTGGAGATGGGTAAACAAAATGTCAGCATGGACATAGTGGGTAGAAAGGCCTGTTTCTGTGCTGTATGAATTGATGACTTGGTGACTCCATCTCAGGAGCCCAGACCTCAAGCAAGTTAAGGTGATAAGAGGCAGTGCTACAGGACAGTGCGGGGATGATGTATGTTTGAAGGGTTGCTCACACAGTAAACCCGTTCAATGTCTGCATTCTGCTCCCTCACAACCAATAGGTCTGAAATAAATGGTATGCTTGCCTTCATCGGTTGGGGCATTAAATATGGTAGTCATGAAGACATGGTGCAGCTTTATAAGACTTTGGTTAGGCCGCATTTGGAATTTTGCATGCAGTTCTGGTCGCCCCATTACTGGAAGGATGTGGAGGCTTTGGAAAGGGTGCAGAAGGCGTTTACCTGAATGACGCCTGGATTACAGAACATGGGCTACAGGGAGAGGCTGGAAAGACTTGGATTGTTTTCTCTGGAACATTGGAGGTTGAGGGGCGTAGAGAAGTATTGAAAATTAGGAGAGGCACAGATAGGGTAGACAGGCAGAGTCTTTTACCCAGAATTGAAATATCATATGCTAGGGGGCATAGCTTTAAGGTAAGAGGGGTAAAATATAAAGGAGATGTGCGGGGCAAGTTTTTTAACACAGACGGCGGTGAGTGCCTGGAATGAGCTACAGGGGGTGATGGTGGAGGCAGATTTAATAGCGGCATAGGCAATCGACAATAGGTGCAGGAGTAGGCCATTCGGCCCTTCGAGCCAGCACCACCATGCACTGTAATCATGGCTGATCATCCACCATCAATACCCAGTTCCTGCCTCCTCCTCATATCTCTTGACTGCGCTATCTTTAAGAGCTCCATCTAACTCTCTCTTGAAAGAATCCAGAGAACCTGCCTCCACTACCTTCTGAGGCAGAGAATTCCACAGATTCACAACTCTATGTGTGAAAAAGTTTTTCCTCACCTCCATTCTAAATGGCCTACCCCTTATTCTTAAATTGTGGCCCCTGGTTCTGGACACCCCCAACATCGGGAACATGTTTCCTGCCTCTAGCGGCAATTAAGAGACTTATGGAAAGACATATGGATATCAGGAAATAGGGATAAGGATTACATAAATTGCACCTAGTGTGTAGGATAGAATTAGTGTAAGGGTGATCGCTGGTCGGTATGGACTCGGTGGGCCGAAGGGTGTGTTTCCACACTGTACCTCTAAGCTAAGTTAAATTAAAGGTGGTCTTGCCACAATGTTTGGCAAGACATTGTGTGCTGAAGGGCCTGTACCTGTGCTGTACTGTTCTATGTTCTATGCTCTATGTTCAAAATCTCTGTCACCAAAAACAATCAGTGCAAAGATATCCCCAGTGACGTGATTTGGAATAATGAAGAGAACCTGTCTATTCATGTTTCTGCTCTCTGTGAATTGTGTAATATTCTGACAATATAGCTAAATATGTATAAAGATCTTCCTATTCAGCTCTGCGCATTGAGTGACTTTCTTCATGTACGCCTATATTAGTGGTCCTGGTTTGTAGACAGAGGAAAGAGTTAAAGATTCAGAAAATATGAGTAGTTGAAATATCATTGTATAGGCCGACTGCAAGTAATCTGCAATGTTTTGACTTGACTCTGCAATATGTTCTCTAGTTCTGGATTCCAACATTGAGTGAGATACAGTGCGGAAACAGGCCCACAGTGTCCATGCTGACTATTAAGTACCTGTCTAGACCTTGCAGTCTATGGGGAAAAAGCAGGAACGGGGTGCGTATTTGAGATGATCAGCCATGATCATATTGAATGGCAGTGGTGTCTCGAAGGGCCGAGTGGCCTACTCCTGCACCTATTTTTCCATGTTTCTAATTGGCCTGTAAAAATTGTAAATTGTCCCTAGCGTGTAGGGTAGCGTTCATGTACGGGGATCGCTGGCTGGCATGGACTCGGTGTGACGAAGAACCTGTTTCTGCACTGTATCTCACTCAATGTTGGAATCCAGAAGCAGAGAACATACTGTAGAGTCGAGTCAAGAGCTAGGTCCTGACGTTCCATCTACCTCACTGGAGACCTTTGAACAATCTTTAATTCAAGGTTACACAGAAAAGCTGGAGAAACTCAGCGGGTGCAGCAGCATCTATGGAGCGAAGGAAATAGGCAACGTTTCGGGCCGAAACCCTTCTTCAGACTGATCAGGGGTGGGTGGGGACAAGAAAGGGAAAAGGAGGAGTAGCCGGAAGGCTGGAGGGTGGGAGGAGACAGCAGGGGAGCTGAGGAAGGGGAGGAGACAGCAAGGACTAACAGAATTGGGAGAAGTCGATGTTCATGCCCCCGGGGTGCAGACTCCCCAAACGGAATATGAGGTGCTGTTCCTCCAATTTCCGGTGCTGCTCGCTGTGGCCATGGAGGAGACCCAGGACAGAGAGGTCAGAGGCGGAGTGGGAGGGGGAGTTGAAGTGCTGAGCCACCGGGAGGTCAGCTAGGTTATTGCGGACCGAGCGGAGGTGTTCGGCGAAACGATCGCCCAACCTCCGCTTGGTCTCACCGATATAGATCTGCTGACATCTAGAGCAGCGGACGCAATAGATGAGGTTGGAAGAGATGCAGGTAAACCTCTGTCGCACCTGGAACGATTGCTTGGGTCCCTGAAAGGAGTTGAGGGGGGAGGTAAAGGGACAAGTGTTGCATCTGCTGCGGCCGCAAGGGAAAGTGCCCGGGGAGGGGGTGGACCGAGAGGGAAGGGAAGAATTGACAAGGGAGTTATGGAGGGAGCGGTCTTTGCGGAAGGCAGATATGGGGGGAGATGGGAAGATGTGGCCAGTAGTGGGGTCACGTTGGAGGTGGCGAAACTGACGGAGGATTATTTTTAATTCAACTTTATTTTGCACCAAATGATACACCCTTCATCTGTAAGTGCACTTTGTGAACGGATTGATTGTAATCACGTTTAGCCTTTTCGTAGACAATTTGGCAGCAAATGTTCATACCTTTCAGGTAATTAGCACCCTAGCCGCTATGCAGATGAGAATGGTTGAAGGGGGTGTCTTCTAAACGCATGCAAGCTCACTCAGAGACCTTCAGAGCTTCTTCACAGATATGGCTTAAAACAGTCTTTTGGTGAATAAATGCTTTATTGTTGATGGAAAACAGCGAGATATCCAAATTTCTTCTGACGTTACTACAATCTTCTTCGAACTCCAGCCTATTACTTTAGACATTAGTAAACTCCTCGTGTCTCCTTAACACTGGCAAGATCTGGCAAGAGGCCCGCATGATCCGCATGATCCCACATGGTGGAAGGGTTAACCTTCCCCATCGTCTCTCCACACTAATCTAAAAACGAAACTTCTGCATAAGCATCTAAGCTCCAAACACGCCCAAAAACACGTCATAAATCCGACCCACAATATTACCGGCAGTCTAAAATTTAAAGGCACATGCCATCATCAATGATATGCAAAACAGGCCAAATGGCCACTACAGGCAAGATAGCACGCAACAAAAAAGCTTTTCACTGTACATTGAACACTAAGAAACTAAACTAATACTAAAACAAAGCATCATTTGAAAGCACCATTGATAACACTTTTTACCTCGTAGCTAGAAATGGAGCAGTAATTAGTTGGACTGTTATAGGCCTGTGTTTTTGGTGTAAACAGGATACATCTGGGCAACTCTCCACCTGTTGGGTAGATGCCAGGACTAACTGTATGCTTGGCTACAGGCACAGCTAGTTCCAGAGCAGAGACCTTCAACACACCAGCTGGGATGTTTCCTGATCCCATAGCCTTTGCCGGATCCAGTTTGGTACTCACCAGCAGTTAAGCCAGAGATGACAGTGGTACCCACTGCGAGACAGCGGGAGGGAAATTTAAGAGCAGAGCGGCAGAGGGGCACGGCTGGCACAGCTGCAGCCTCACAGCGCCAAAGACCCAGGACCGATCCTGACCCTGGGTGCTGTTTAGTTTCCTTTAGTTTAGAGATACGGCGTGGAAACAGGCCCATTGGCTCACCAAGATCCCCACACACTAACACTATCCTACACACTCTAGGGACAAATTACAACTTTACCAAGTCTAATTAGCCTACAAACCTGTACGTGTTTCGAGTGTGGGAGGAAACCAGAGCACCCGGAGAAAACCCATGCAGTTCACGGGGAGAATGTACAAATTCCATACAGACAGCACCCGTAGTCAGGATTGAACCCAGGCCTCTGGTGCTGTCGGGCAGCAACTCTACCGCTGTATCGCCGGGCCACCATGCTGTCTGTGTGGAATTTGCTTGCTCTTCCTGTGACCACGTTGGTTTCCTCCAGGTGCTCCTTTTTCCATCCACATCACAAAGACGTGCGGGTTCGTAGGTTAACTGGCCTCTGTAAATTGCCTTGAGTTTGAGGGAGTGCGAAAGGGTGATCGATGGTCGTGGACTCAAAGGGCCTGTTTTCAATTTGTGTATTTCAATCAAAGCAACAAAAATAATCTTGAAGGTGAAAGGGCAAAGTACAAAGGAGATGTGCGGGCAAATTAGTTTACACCGGTGGGTGCCTGGAACACGTTACAAGAGGTGAAATAAACTGCCTATGCCGGTTAGTACACAAAAGGGCACAAAGTGCTGGAGTAACTCAGCAGGTCAGGCAGCATCTCTGGAGAACATGGATAGGTAACATTTCAGGTTAAAGCCCTTCTTCAGACTGAAATGTCTCAAACCAAAACATCACTTCTCCGTGTCCTCCATTCTCCCCATATCCTCTGACACCTGTACTAATTAAGAATCTATCTCTGCCTTAAATATATCCACTGACTTTGCCTCCATAGCCTTCTGTGGCAAAAGTTTCACAGATTCATCACCCTCTGACAAAAGAAATTCCTCCTCATCTCCTTCCTAAAAGAATGTTCTTTCATTCTGAGGTTATGACCTCTAATCCTAGACTCTCCCACTAGTGGAAACATCCTCTCCACATCCACTTTATCCAAGCTTTTCACTATTCTGTACGTGTAAATAAGGCCCCTCCCTCATTCTTCTAAACTCCAGCGAGTACAGGCCCAGTGCCGTCAAACGCTCATCATAGGTTAACCTATTCATTCCTGGGATCATTCTTGTAAACCTCCTATGGGCCCTCTCCAAAGCCAGCACATCCTTCCGCAGATATGGTGCCCAAAATTGTTCACAATATTCGAAAAGTGGCCTGACCAGCGCCTTATAGAGCCTCAACATTACATCCCTGTTTTTGTACACCAGTCCTCTCGAAATAAATTCTAGCATTGTGTTTGCTAAACATTGTGGACGGAAGAGCCTGTTCCTGTGCTGTACAGTTCTACATTCTAACGCAGTTGATTAATTACTTTTAAACAGCAGCATTTAGTGCGGTCAACATAATGGACAAATTTGACCCCATTGTGAGATTAATTTTAACAGTAAACCGAGCATAACCTGAGATGTTGTTGATGCTTTTAGACCGTAAAGATGACTGGTGTGTCGGTGAGATAACAACCAAATGAAGAATGGCTTTTCAGTGGATCACAGCACTTTACTATGCAGAATGCCAAATTAACTTTTAATCAATATGTACAGTAGCATCATTTGTCCTATGGTTTATTGTACCTGAATATTCAATCATTTAAATAATTAATAGAATTTTCAATTGCAAAAATAATTAGTTGGAGCACTGATTGTATTTAAAGGAGCACTCTGTCAAAGGCAGAATCCCCAGGCACTGTGCGCGTATTATTGAGAAGGTAATTTCAAAGTAGAATAGTGCTTTCTGTGCTTGTTCTAAACTTATGGAAATCTAGACGGAATTCAGAAGTGCTCCATCATTCTTTGTGCGGCTTTTGTGTCCCACTATGGTGGTCTGTGTGCCAAAGTCATGTATATCCCTTGGCAGCAAAATCAAGGACCAGTCTCACCTTAGTCATTCCCTTTTCTCCCCTCTTCCATCAGGCAAGAGGTACATTAGTTTAAAAATGCACACCTCCAGATGCAGGGGCAGATTCTTCCCAGCTGCTATCAGGCAACTGAACGTTCGTCTCACCGGCTAGGGTGTGCGCCTGAGCTCCCATCTACCTCATAGGAGAACTTATGTGGACACAGTGGTGGAGTCACTCAGCGGGTCAGGCAGCATCTCTGGAGAAAAGTTGACGTTTCGGATCGAGTCGCTACTTGACACAAAATGCTGGAGTAACGCAGTCTGATGCAGGGTCATGACTTGAAACATCACCTATTGTTTTCCTCTAGGGACGGTGGCTGACCCGTTGAGTTACTCCAGCATTTTGTGTCTATCTACCCCATCTTAGAGCTTTGAACTATCTTTAATCGGACTTAATTGGACTTCTATTCCCTTCCACCCACTATCCCTCCCTAGTTCCAATCAAATCTACCTCGCCTGTATCTACCAATCACTTACCAGGTTTTTGTCCTGCCCCCCCCCCCCCCCCCCCCCCCCCCCCCCCCTTACTACAATCGGACTAAAAATGGGTTCCAAACCCGAAACATCTAATTTTCTTCTCTTGGGAAAATGCTGCCTGACCCACTGAGTTACTCCAGTACTTTGTGTGATACCCCTTGAATCGAATGTCTTTCTGTGCCATTTCAGAGGGCAACTGAGAGTCATCTACATTCCACGGGCCTGGAACCACAGGGAGACTAGAATGAGTAAGGGCTGAACTAAACTAAGGGCAGCACGGTGGCACAGCGGTAAAGTGACAGCCTTACAGCGCCAGAGACCAGGTCCAATCCTGACTACGTGTGCTGTCATTACGGAGTTTTTACATCCCCCTGTGATCGCGTGGGTTTTCCCCGGGTGCTCCGGGTTTCCTCCCACATTCCAAAGATGTACAGGTTTGTAGGTTAATTGGCTTCAGAAAAATTGTAAATGTATAGGATAGCGCGGGGTGACGGGTGCCAGGTGATTGCTCGTCAGCACGGTTTATGTGTGCCCAAGGACTTGTTACCGTGCTGTGTCTCTAATCTAAACTAAACTAAACTACAGATAGACACAAACTGCTGGAGTAACTTAGTGGGTCAGACAGCATCTCTACCGAAAAAGGACAGGTGACATTTTGGGTGTGAACCCTTCTTCAGACAAAAAGGTAGATTCCTCAATTCCTCCGTCTACACCGCATGTGCACCCATGATGAGGTGTTCCATACTAGAACATCCAAGATGTCCTCATTCTTTAGGGAATGGGGGTTCCCCTCTCCCATCATAGATGAGGCCCTTACTCATGTATCTTCCGTACCCCACAGCTCTGCCCTTGCTCCCCCTCCCTTTAGTCACAACAGAGACAGAGTCCCCCTAGTCCTTGCCTTCCACCCCATCAGCCGTCGCATACAACACATAATCCTCTGGAAGCTTCCGCCACCTCCAACGGGATCCCACCACTAGTCACATTTTCCCATCTCCACCCCTATCAGCCTTCCGCAGAGACCATTCCCTCCTCAACTCCCTGGTTAACTCATCCCTTCCCACCCACACCACCCCCTCCCCAGGTACCTTCCCCTGCAACCGCTGAAGATGCAACAACTGGTGCTATACCTCCTCCCTCGACTCTGTCCAGGGACCCCGACAGTCCTTTCAGGTTAGACAGAGGCTCACTTACACCTCCTCCAACCTCATCTACTGTATTCGTTGTTCAAGCTGTGGACTCTTATATATCGGCAAGACCAAACGCAGACTGGGCGATCGTTTCGCGAACCAATCTGATCTCCCGGTTGCTGGACACTTTAATTCTCCTTCCCATTCCTAAACATGCCTTTCTGTCCTTGGTCTCCTCCATTGTTAGAGTGAGGCTAAACGCAAATTGGAAGAACTATCTATCTATCTCTATCTATGGCGTTCATTCCAACTTGGGATTGAGTGATGCCATCTGCTTCATGATGTCCTGACACTCTCTTCTGTCCTTAGCTTGCCGGCTAGCTCTGACCTGGGAGTTGATGTTCTTTTTGCTGCATCTGCTTTCAGGCAGTCACTCCATGTTTTTGGTCATCATCCTCTTGGGCAAAATGGTGATTTTCTTTTTCCCCATACCAACTGGCCGTATTTTTCGTGCCTCAAGTGCTAGTTTGGAAAAGCGTTACGGTGGCCTTGGATGGATATGGCTGAAGTAACATAGTCTTTTTGTTGTAATTCTGTCCAGATTGGTTAATTCCATACCAAGGGTTGCACATATGGAGGTGTTCCGGATCCTGTCGAGATGTGGCATTCCCATTATTTTGCGAAGGCACACCATTTCAAATGTTGGATGAACAGCATCTCATATTTTGCTTGGGCAGTTTACAGCCCAGTGGTATGAATATTGATTTGTCTCACTTCAGGTAGCAGCATTCCCTCTCTCTCTCTATCCCTCCCCCACCCAAGTCAATAGACAATAGACAATAGGTGCAGTAGGCCATTCGCCGTCCAATTGGGTATGGCTTCCCAGCCTGCAGCTGTCTGGCTTTTCACTTCTTTCTTTTATTTTTAGTGTGTTAAAAATGTTTTGTTTGGAGGTCTATTCTTTTTTGTGTGGGGGTGTGGGGGGGGAGGGGGGGGGGGGAATGGGGGGGAAACTGATCTTCCTGGTCCCTACCCGGTCGGAGAGGCGGTTTTTTTCTCCGAGCAGCATCTTCGACCCGTCCTCGTGGCCTACCAACGGGTCTGGAGCGGCGTTTGCTGAGGGGACCAGCCAGAACCACGGCTTCGGTGGCGGCACAGCGCTGGAGTGCTATCACGGAGCGGGCGAAACCTTGCCCGGGTCGCCGCGTTGGAGCTCCAGAATGCTAAGACAGCAGGTGAACATCGCTGAGCTGCGGGTCTGTGCAGCGGCCAGCTGTGGGCGGCAGCGCTGACTTCAACATCGGGAGCCTGGGGTCTCTCGGCGAGATCACCAGTGGTTGAGCTCCATCCAGCGCGGCCTGTTGGCTTCGGAAGCTGCGGTCTCCAGTAAGGAAGCGGCCGTTCCAGGTATCCCAAGCTGCTGATAGGGTTCTCCCGAAGCCAGAGCACCATCACCCGGCGAGAAGGGCCTGAAACATCGGTCTGCCGTAGCGCCGACTGCAGAGGCCTCAATACGCCCGACTATGGGTGGACAAGGGGATGGGGACTGGACTTTGTGCCTTCCCTCATAGTGGGAACCATTGTGGGGGGATGTTTTTATGTTTATTGTTAAATTCTTTAATGTTGAGTCTTATCTTTATTTGTGTGCTGCATGGCAAGACAAATTTCTCTACACCAATTGGGTGTATGTGACAATAAATGTCCTTTGTATCCTTTGAACCAGGACCGCCATTCAATGTGATCATGGCTGATCATCCCTAATCAGTACCCCATTCCTTTTTTTATTTTATTTTTTTTTATTTTTTTTTTTTTTTATTAGAAGTACGGTAAATTACAATTCTACACAACACATATATCTTGATACATTTGTTGTACCGCTTCATACCCCATTCCTGCCTTCTGCCCATATCCCCTGACTCCGCTATCTTTAATCATAAACATAGAAATTAGGTGCAGGAGTAGGCCATTCGGTCCTTCGAGCCTGCACCGCCATTCAATATGATCATGGCTGATCATCCAACTCAGTATCCTGTACCTGCCATCTCTCCATACCCCCTGATCCCTTTAGCCACAAGGGGCACATCAAACTCCCTCTTAAATATAGCCAATGAACTGGCCTCAACTACTTTCTGTGGCAGAGAATTCCACAGATTCACCACTCTCTGTGTGAAATTTTTTTTTCTCATCTCGGTCCTAAAACACTTCCTCCTTATCCTTAAACTGTGACCCCTTGTTCTGGACTTCCCCAACTTCGGGAACAATCTTCTTGCATCTAGCCTGTCCAACCCTTTAAGAATTTTGTAAGTTTCTATAAGATCCCCCCTCAATCTTCTAACTTCCAGCGAGTACAAGCCGAGTCTATCCAGTCTTTCTTCCATTGAAAGTCCAGCCATCCCAGGAATCAGTCTGGTGAACCTTCTCTGTACTCCCTCTATGGCAAGAATGTCTTTCCTCAGATTAGGAGACCAAATCTGTACGCAATACTCCAGGTGTGGTCTCACCAAGACCCTGTACAACTGCAGTAGAACCTCCCTGCTCCTATACTCAAATCTTTTTGCTATGAATGCTAACATACCATTCACTTTCTTCACTTCCTGTTGCACCTGCATGCCTACTTTCAATGACTGCTGTACCATGACACCCAGGTCTCGTTGCATCTCCCCTTTTCCTAATCGGCCGCGGGAAGCCTATCTAGATTTCTCTTGAAAGTATCCAGAGAACTGGCATCCACCGCCCTCTGAGTAGGTATGTTACAAAACTTACCTTCAGCGACGCTGTAGTTCTGCCACTGGCCGTGTGCTCGATTTTGGTGCCTTTGAGGGGAGGGGGGGGGGTTAAAATGCATTTTTCTCCTACCTGTCCTGGATTATATTTTCTCGGAATGCAAGCTTTTGCGGAAGAATTGTTCCGACGGCCGGTCTGTGAATTTTATTTATTTATTTTTTTTTTAATCGCCCGACAAGTTCAGCACTGGAGTAATTTAAAAATCAGTTTCTAAAGCTGTCAACGCCGACAACGGGGGCGGATTCCACGTACAGGACAGGTAAAGGAAAGCCACTTATTTTATTTAAAAGTACTCCTTAAGATGCCTTTAATTCACATTTTCCGTTGCGAAACGGTGATTTTTTTTCCCCATACGAACTGGCCGTATTTTTCTTGCCGATATGGGGTTTAAATTCACCGTAACCGCAACGTTCCAAATGATCGCTTTGCAGAAAATCCCACTCGCAAGATGATTTAAATGGCCATTAATTTACGGGAATTAAACACAAAATTCCTTCCATTTGGCCTTTAAATCCATGACAATGAGATTTAAAAATCATGTTATATTGTGAATTCTTGTGTGTATGTTATTTGGACACTTAGGCTATTTAAAAAAAAATGTTAATATTTTCTTAAGAAATGGATAGATGTTTAGATCTAGTAATTGAATTATGTAATTCGCTACAATTGGGTAACTAACTAATTATATGCTTTACTTTCAGGTCATCCAAGTAAGAGTGGTTCATATTTGTTTCAGAATGCTTCAATCTATAATAACTGAACATTTCTTTCAGTTCTCTTAATTTTTAAGAAAGTTATGGGCTTTTGACTGTCCTTGATCACAGCTTTTGTGTTAAGAATGGAAAAGCAATAGGGAACAAGATGCTAATTTCCAAGTATGAAAATGGCCATAACTTTTTAATACTGAAGATATGAAAGTGAATTAGGTGTCAAATTTAACTTCTTTTTATGCTTTATCTGATGGGATAAATTGCTGATGATTTTTTAAATCTCAAAATTGTGTAACAATGCTACTCTAAGGCAGAGAATTCCACAGACTCACAACTCTGTGAAGAAGTCACACTAGCTTCTCATTTACACCCTGCAAACAGCTTTTTGTCTACCTTCGACTTTTCTAGCATCCGCAGTTCTTTGTTAAACAAACAGCTTACAATTGCCTGTTTCCTTTATCATCGTTACTTTTTTGCATATATCTCATTCATTGTTCTGTATATCTCCACATCACCGTCTATATCTCTCATTTCCCTTATCCCCAACCAGTCTGAAGAAGGGTCTTGAATTGAAAGGTCACCCATTCCTTCTTTCCAGAGATGCCTGTCCCACTGAGTTAGACAGAGTTGCCTATCTCACCAGGGACTAACTCTACTGAACGTTTTTCCTTCCATTATTTATTATGTAAAAGAATATGTGTGTTATGATTGTGTTTATAATTTGTTTGGTTGTTTTGTTGTTTGTCTTTTGCACAAAAGTCCGCGAGCATTGCCACTTTCATTTCACTGCACAATTCGTATGTGTATGTGACAAATAAACTTGACTTGACTTGACTTGACTTGACGTGGATAAGCTTTTCCCACTGAGAGTAGGGAAGATTCAAACAAGGGGACATGACTTGAGAATTAAGGGACAGAAGTTTAGGGGTAACATGAGGGGGAACTTCTTTACTCAGAGAGTGGTGGATGTGTGGAATGAGCTTCCAGTGAAGGTGGTGGAGGCAGGTTCGTTTTTATCATTTAAAAATAAATTGGATAGTTTTATGGACGGGAAAGGAATGGAGGGTTATGGTCTGAGCGCAGGTATATGGGACTAGGGGAGAATACGTGTTCGGCACGGACTAGAAGGGTCAAGATGGCCTGTTTCCGTTCTGTAATTGTTATATGGTTGTATGGTTATATGGCGACATCCAGCTTTTTGTATCTATCTTCAGTTTAAACCAGCATCTGCAGTTCCTTCTGACACACTTCTTCAGATTGAGTTACTTCAGTACTTTGTGTCCATTTTTGGTAGTAGCCAGTATCTGCAGTTCTTTGTTTCTACATAGGAAATGAACTTGCCTTTTGTAAAGGGCATTAATAAACCAGATGTGTTTTCAAGAGCAGCCTGCCATTTCACGGTCTGCTAGCTTTTTAATTGCAGATTTATTTAATTAATTGAACTTTAATTCTCCAGCTGCCGCTGAGGGATTTGAACCTATGTCCGTGGATCATTAATCCAGACCTCTGGATTACTAGTCCGGTAACGAAGCCACTTTAGTACTGCAACAAAGGTCACAGAGCATTTGACTTTGATCAGATGCCAAGTCAATTTCCTATGAGGATGGCAGCTGTAGTTGAACAAAACCACCGATGCTGCAAGAGGCAGCGGTGAATAATTACTGGAGAATCAATCGTAGAAACCTAGAGCTATACTGCATGGGAACAGGCCCTTTGGCCCATCCTGTCCATGCCGGCCAAGTTGCCTAACGTGGTCGGCATCATTGAAGCTGTTCAAAGCTCTTTAATGGGATGGATGAGAGGACAGGACCGTTCTCTAGTTGGTCTCTTCACCTCTGCATCTTAATCATCCACACACATGCCCGTCAACTACTCTTTCAATCAGACTTTGCCACGGACTTTCACCAGGAACTAATTACAGAGGCCAATTAAACCACCAGCAGCACTATGGTGCAGCAGTAGAGTTGCAGCTTTAAGCATCAGAGACCCGGGTTCAATCCCGACTCCTGACCCTGTGATCAGGTGGGTTTTCTCCAGGTGCTCCGGTTTCCACCCACACTACAAAGATGTATAGGTTTGTAGGTTAATTTGCTTCGATAAATTGTAAATTGTCCCTAGTGTGTAGGACAGTGTTAACGTATGGGTTGATCGCTGTTCAGAGTGGACTCGGTGGGCTGAAGGGCCTGTTTGCATACAGTATCTCTATTGTCTAAAATCTAAAGTCCAAGGAGCTGAACTCACTTGCCCCGTATTCCTCCAAAGCTTTCCAACACATGTACCTGTCCAAATGTCTTCTAAATCCCATAATTGTACCAGATTCTACCATTTCCTGTTTTGTTTACCCATCACCTTCTACGTGAACAAGTTGCCCCTCAGGTTCTTATTAAATCATTCCCCTCTCATTTTAAACCAATGCCATAATCATACCCACCTCTCCCACTTCCTTTGGCAGCTTGTTCCACATACCTAACTTCCTCTGTGTGATAAAGCTGTCTCTTCAAGTTTCCACGGTCAAGGTCAGTTTATTGTCACATGTACCAGTTAAGGTACAGTGAAATGTGTGTTACCATACAGTCATACTAAGTGAAAAGCAACAAGACACACAACCACATAAAAGTTAACATAAACATCCATCACAGTGGATTCCACATTCCTCACTGTGATAGAAACATAGAAACATAGAAATTAGGCGCAGGAGTAGGCCATTCGGCCCTTCGAGCCTGCACCGCCATTCAATATGATCATGGCTGATCATCCAACTCAGTATCCCGTACCTGCCTTCTCTCCATACCCACTGATCCCCTTAGCCATAAGGGCCACATCAAACTCCCTCTTAAATATAGCCAATGAACTGGCCTCAACTACCCTCTGTGGCAGAGAGTTCCAGAGATTCACCACTCTCTGTGTGAAAAAAGTGATTTCCCCCTTATCCTTAAGCTGTGACCACTTGTCCTGGACTTCCCCAACATCGGGAGCAATCTTCCTGCATCTAGCCTGTCCAACCCCTTAAGAATTTTGTAAGTTTCTATAAGATCCTCTCTCAATCTCCTAAATTCTAGAGAGTATAAACCAAGTCTATCCAATCTTTCGTTATAAGACAGTCCCGACATCCCAGGAATCAGTCTGGTGAACATTCTCTGCACTCCCTCTATGGCAATAATGTCCTTCCTCAGATTTGGAGAGCAAAACTGTACGCAATACTCCAGGTGTGGTCTCACAAAGACCCTGTACAACTGCAGTAGAACCTCCCTGCTCCTATACTCAAATCCTTTTGCTATGAAAGCTAACATACCATTCACTTTCTTCACTGCCTGCTGCACCTGCATGCCTACTTTCAATGACTGGTGTACCATGACACCCAGGTCTCGCTGCATCTCCCCTTTTCCTAGTCGGCCACCATTTAGATAATAGTCTGCTTTCCTGTTTTTGCCACCAAAATGGATAACCTCACATTTTGTATTGTATTGTATTCAAATTTATTGTCATTGTCTCAATTAGAGACAACGAAATGAATTTCCCTTTACAGTCAGTGTCATAAAAATAAATAAATAATAAATATTAAAAACATATTAAAAAAATAAAATAGAATTTTAAAAAAAGCACAAACACAGAAAGTCCACGACACAACACAACACAGTGGCACCAAGGTGAGGAAGGCACCATTGTCCAGCCAGCCTCCCCTCTGATCTTCCCAGATGTTCATCCGTGGTAGGGGCCTTCTGAGCACCTGCAGTCGCCGCCCCGGGCGGCCCGATGTTCAGGACCTAACGCCGGGCTAGTGGAACGCCGACGCCGAACCCCGACGGTGAACATCCCCCTCCTCAGCGGCCCGGACCTCCCGATCAGCCGCCTCCCGCAGCCGGAGTCCGCAGCTCCCGAGTCCACAGGCCGAGCCGGGCAGAGTCGCAGGACCCCGCGTTATTGATCAGCGCCGCCCACGTTGGGAGCTCCGCAAGCCGCAGCTCCATGATGTCGGTGCAGCAGGTCCAGCACTCCGGGCTCCAGACGGCGACCCCCGGTAAGGCATCGCCAGCCCCGCGATGTTTCAGCGCTGTCCCGCCACTGCTGGAGCTCTGGTCGATCCCGGTAGGCCGCTGGGGGGGGGGGGGGGGCGAGGACGCGACTCGAATAATAGTTGCGTCCTCACCAGGAAGCGGCTGAAGTGCCCTCTTCCCCCACATAAAGACATTAAAAAAATCATAAAAAACACACATCAACATAACTAAAAAAAACAAAAAAACAAATAGATACCCGGCTGAAGGTGGAGGCTGCTGGCACCAACGCTACCGGAAGTACAATATTTATCCACATTATACTGCATCTGCCAAACATTTGCCCACTCACCCACCCTATCCAAGTCACCTTACAGTCTCCTAGCATCCTCCTCACAGCTAACACTGCCCCCCCAGCTTAGTGTCATCCGCAAACTTGGAGATATTGCCTTCAATTCCCTCATCCAGATTATTAATATATATTGTAAATAGCTGGGGTCACAGCACTGAGCCTTGCGGTACCCCACTAGTCACTGCCTACCATTGTGAAAAGGACCCGTTTACTCCTACTCTTTGCTTCCTGTTTGCCAGCCAGTTCTCTATCCACTTCAATACTGAACCTCCAATGCCGTGTGCTTTAAGTTTGTATACTAATCTCTTATGTGGGACCTTGTCGAAAGCCTTCTGGAAGTCCAGATACACCACATCCACTGGTTCTCCCCTATCCACACTACTAGTTACATCCTCGAAAAATTCTATAAGATTCGTCAGACATGATTTACCTTTCGTAAATCCATGCTGACTTTGTCCAATGATTTCACCACTTTCCAAATGTGCTGCTATCCCATCTTTAATAACTGACTCTAGCAGTTTCCCCACTACGGATGTTAGACTAACTGGTCTGTAATTCCCCGTTTTCACTCTCCCTCCCTTCTTAAAAAGTGGGGTTACGTTTGCTACCCGCCAATCCTCAGGAACTACTCCAGAATCTAAAGAGTTTTGAAAGATTATTACTAATGCATCCACTATTTCTGGAGCTACTTCCTTAAGTACTCTGGGATAGAAGGCGATAAAGTTCAACCTGCTTCCTCGTGTTCTCCCACGGTCTTTAGGTTTCTCTTAGATCTTTCCCCTCTCATCTTAAACCTATACTGTAATTGTACCCACCTCTGCCGCATCCTCCAGCAGCTCGTTCCATACATGCACCACTCTTTGTGAAAAATATAGACACACACTCACAGACACACATCCATATACTCACATACAGACACCCACACATATTCGCAGACATTCACACTCTCATACCAGGGGCAGAAAACCCGGGGGGGGGGGGGGCAGAGGGGACACGCCCCCCCCCCATGTTTTGAGAGGTGGGCGTCATCCCCTCCAGGTTAACCTGCCTGGGCTTGCGGGAAATATGGCCAGCATGGAGAAGCAGCACTGGTATCCCGTCAGTCCAGACAGGGCTGTAGTTAACCCAGTGAGACAGGCAGTTGAGCTGCATTTAGCGCTGGATTGAGCCTCCGAAGCCTCGCATGCGTGTGTGAGTGTGCGCATGCGGCTGACAAAAAATAGTGTCCCCGTCCCCTCCAGGTTTTGATAGTGAGTTCTGTTCTTGTCTCATACACACTCTCGCATACACATATACTCTTGCACATTTACACACACTCACACACAATCACTGACATTCACACCAACGCATGAACCCACACTCACAGACACACACATATAGACACACACAGAGATACCCACAGACAAACACTCACGCAAACACAAACACAGACACACACCCACATATACTGTACATACGCACACACATACTGAGAAACATAAAAACAGACATATATAATGGCATATATAAACACCCACACAGACTTTTTACACACATGCACAGACACACAATGCTTACACTTAGTCCCACACACATATGCAGGTTCATTTGTATACGCCCATGCACATGCATGCACACACACACCGCATACTCCCTCATTCATTCATATATGCGTACACCTGCACACACATTCACACTCACTACCTATCACACACAAACATAGACATGCACACACACTCATATACAGGAGATGTACCAAGACTGATGACCAGATACTGAACTGTGACTCTAAGTGACTCCATTCTCACATGGAGTGGGGACTTGACCGATTCAAGATCTGGTTGCAAACCAAAGTGGGAAACTGCACCTGGTTTTGCAACTAATGCATAAACTGAAGGGATAGATCAGAGTAAAGATTGCCCTTTAAAACGTAGAAATCTTCTCTAAAACGGCCCAAGGCACGATAATTTGCACCTCATCTGGAACAGAGTGACCAATTCCCCAGTTAACATTTGGCCTGAAAGCTAATAACATAAAATTAGATTCTTCAAATTACATTTTTGCATCAAACTAATCTGGGCCACAACCAGCTCCAGGCTTAATCACTAGTAGAGAATCACAGGAATTTGTATTGGTGAACTTACGCTGAGTCAATGGAACGAGCTGCTGAGTCTATGGGACTCAGTCAGAATTTGCAGAAACTTTTTATCAAGTTTCCTTCCTTTGATTGACTGAGAAATGCATTAAAAATGACTTTTCAGTTAATCTAAATGATCTAATCTCCTGAATTGCATGCAATCTAACCTAATCAGTCAAATCCCTTCCAATAATTGTTCTGCCCTGTGATTGTTTTACTTTGGATTTTGGAGGCATGGTTAGTTGATTAAATTATTTGATTGTGGAGATGGAATCCCCATTGGTCTCTGTGGAAATTGGTTTCCCTTCACTCTTGCAGTGATTACAGTTGCACAGATCTTCAGACTTCATGTTTACTTGCAACACATCGCCACAGATGGCAAATAGTGAATCTAAAGTTTTTTTGTTTTTAGTTTTAGAGATACAGCATGGAAACAGGCTCTTCATCCCATCGGGTCTGCGCCAACCAGCGATCCCCGCACACCAACACTATCCTTCAAACACTAGGGACAGTTTTTTAAACAATTTTACCATGCCAATTAAACCTACAAACCTGCACAGAGAGAAAATTCCAACTCCACACAGACAGCACCCATGGTCAGGATCGAACCTGGGTCTCTGGCGCTGTAAAGCAGCAACTCTACTGCTGCGCCACCGGGCCACACATAAACTTCAGAATCTTATTAAACCTTTCCCCTCTCACCTTAAACCTATGCCCTCTAGTTCCTGATTCTACTATGCTGGGAAAAATATTGTGTGCATTCACCCTATCTAAGCCCATCATTATAAACCACTATCAGTCTACTCACATCCATACACCTCCAGCAGCCAAAATAGCTCAGTTGGGGGAGCGTCATAAAGATCCCTGGTTCAATCCCAGTTTTTGGCATTGATACTAATTTAGGGTGGCTATTTAGAGTTGCTGACTTACAGCGCAAGAGACCCGTGTTTGACCCTGACTACGGGTGCTGTCTGTACAGAGTTTTACGTTCTCCCTGTAACCGTAAGGGTATTCTCCAGGTGCTCTGGTTTCTTCCCAGATGTGCAGAACGTTAATTCTGTAAATTTCCCCGTGAGTGTAGAAGGCAAAATTGGGATAACATAGAATGAATGTACAGGTGATGATTGGGCGGCATGGACTCCGTAGGCTGATATGCTTGCATCCATGCTTTATCTCCAAACTATAGTAAGTAAGATCATCCCCTCAGCCTACTGCACTTCAAGGAATAAAGTCCTAGGCTGCTCTTGCTCTCCCTGCAGTCAGTCCCTGGCGACATCCTTGTACATCTTGTGTGCACACCTTCCAGCTTAATGGCATCTTCCCTATTGCAGGGTATATACGCCACATGGAGCAAAAAGTAGTGCTGGAAGAACTCAGTAGGTCAGTCAGCATCTGTGGTGGGAAATGAACAGATGATACTTCATATGCAGCCTTGGTTTAGTTTAGTTTAGCTTAGTTTAGAGGTACTGTGCAGAAGCAGGACCCTCGGCCCACCTAGACCCTGCCGACCACTCATTCCCATACACTGGCGCCATCCTGCACACGAGAGTCAATTTACAAGTTTTACAGAAGCCAATTAACCTACAACGCTGTACATCTATGGAGTGTGGGAGGAAACCGGAGCACCCAGGGAAAACCCACATGGTCACAGGGAAAAACGTATAAACTCTGACAGACAGCACCTGTAGTCAGGATTGAACTCGGATCTCTGGGTCTGTAAGGCAGCAACTCTACCACTGCGCCACAGTGCTGCCCTGGTTATTGTTGAGTGACTTGTCCAGAGAGATACATGGTGGTGATGGGGAGGAAACCAGACCTGAAGTCACATCGAGAGATAAGTATTGTCAAGGGGGTAGGTAGTGCAGCAATCAAATATTCCTCTCCTAGTGGCAACATGCTGTAAAGGTTGCAAATTTGTTTGCTCGCTTAACTTTTAACCTTCACTTACCACTCTTTCAATGTTACTTGTTATTACTTGACTTCAAGGCATGGTCTAACTTTTCATAAAGTGTTGATAACACTTTTATACGCCTTAATCGTGAAAAGGATGGAGACAAGAGAGAAAGGAGGCTCCCCAAGGAAGTTACGTGGGAAAGCCACAGCCACCGCCACAGCTTCTGACTCTAGTATTTTAGAAGCAATATCGAAAATGATCTGAAAAATGAAATGAAAACAAGATTTTGCTGTTTGGAAGAAATGGTGAAAGGAGTTTCGAGCAAATTGAAGGAAGTTCAAGAAAAGCTGATTGTGTTACAAGTTGAATCTCGTGAACAGAAGGAACAAATTGATAACTTGCGAACCCTGGGCCAGGAGAGAGATTTGAAGATTGAAAAACTGGAACGGAGAATGAATGAAAATAATCGAGCACTCCCGCAATACAAGATCAAAAATATGGATCTGGAAAACAGAAGCCGTCGACTGAATTTGAAAATTGTTGGTTTGCCGGAAGGTCAAGAAGGAGATAATGTTATAAAATATGCTTCTAAAATGATAAAGGAGACTTTCAACATTGAGCACTATGAAAATCTTCCATTTTTGGATAACGCACACAGGATTGGGAAGAAATCTGGTAATAAACAAGATGACAATCAACGGTTTTTCAAATTTTGGAGAGGACAGCAGTTTCATTCAAATTCACAGGCTAAAGTGAAAGGAGGCTCTCTTTTTATTGACTCCTCAATTCCGTTTGTTCATTATGAAACAATTTCTGATCCACATAGTAGATGTTTGGTGATTACTGGTGTTATTTATAACCAAAAGGTTGCTATGGTGAATGTTTATGCACCAAATATTGATCACCCTGAGTTTTTTAAACAGTTAATTGCATCCTTTCCTAATTTAAATGAACACATATTAATAATAGGTAGAGATTTCAACTGTTGTTTGAACCCCTTAATTGACAGATCTACATCTGATCATCTGCTTCCAAATAAATCAGCATGTTTTATCAATTCTTTTTTACTTGACTCTGGAATGTTAGAAGTTTGGAGATTCTTACACCCAAATGACAAAGAATTTTATTTTTTTTCTCATGTATATCATAGTTATTCTAGGATTGACTACTTTATAATAGATTCTCGGCTAGCCTCATCGGTCACTGCATGTGAGTATGATGCAATTGCTATTTCTGATCACGCACCATTGAAACTATCAATCAAACTACCTGATTCCAAGTTTAGTGCTAAATAATGGTGATTTAATGCTACTTTGTATCAAGATTTAAATTTTGTTAATTTTATTAAAGATCAGATTGCTTTCTTCTTCTTGACAAACTCTACTGAAGAAATATCCAATGGTGTAGTCTGGGATGCTTTTAAGGCATATATTCGTGGACAAATTATTTCATACTCCACGGGATTAAAAAAACAAACTCAAAAAGAAATACGTATATTGGCTGACGAGATTAAATAAATTGATAAAAAATATCCAAAAGCTCCTAGTTTAGAGCTCTATAACAATATAGTTGAACTTCAATTAAGATATGGTTTGTTAATAATATCACCGATTGAGAACCAGTTACTTAAAACCACAAGAAAATTTTATATACATGGCAAAAAATCTGGTAAATTACTCGCTAATCAGTTAAAAGCCATGACGGCCAAAAGATTACTAAAGTTAGTAAACGGGATGGTACATTAACTGTAGACCATGATGAAATGAATACATCCTTTCAGGAATTTTATACCTCCCTATACCAATCAGAATTTCCTACTGATTCCAATATAATGCATGAGTTTTTAAAGAAACTGAAGTTGCAAAATTTACCACAAAATGAGTCTGTTGTTAGATGAAGCCATCACGGATGAAGAAATACAGAAAGCAATCCTTTCAATGAATTCTGCTAAAGCTCCCAGTTTAGATGGGTTTACAGTAGAACATTTTAAGTATTTTTCAAGTTTATTGTCCCCCTGGCTATGCAAGGTTTTTAAAGAAGCCTTTTTAAGGAATATATTACCACAATCCTTTTATGAAGCATCTAATTCTTTGATTCTTAAAAAAGATAAAGACCCTACTAAAGTGACATCATATCACTGTTAAATGTAGATTCCAAAATTCTTTCCAAAATATTAGCTATGAAAGTGGAAAATATTTTACTGCAAATTATTTCTGAAGATCAGACAGGTTTTATCAAAAATCATTACTCATACTTTAACTTTAGGAGATTAATGAATATTGTCTATACAACGTCAAATATACCCCCAGAATGTGTCATTTCACTTGATGCAGAGAAAGTGTTTGATAGAGTAGCCTGGGAATACTTATTCAATACACTTGAAAAATTTAAGATTGGTCCAAAATTTATTTCTTGGATCAAGCTGATATATCATATACCTCAGGCTTCTGTACTTACCAATAATCAGAGATCCCCTTTTTTCAGGCTCTTTCGAGGTACCAGACAGGGCTGTCCTTTAAGTCCTTTACTGTTTGATATTGCTTTGGAACCTTTGGCCCTAATATTTCTGGTATTGTCCATGGGAATAAGACACATAAGCTATCTCTTTATGCAGATGATCTGTTATTATTCATTTCTAACCCTGAGAAATCTATTCCGGCAATAGTAGCATTACGTAATCAATTTAGTTGTTTCTCTGGTTATAAACTAAATCTTAGTAAGAGTGAGCTTTTTCCATTAAACAATCTGGTTTCAAATTATGGACAGTTTCCACTTAAATTGACTACCGAAAGTTTTACCTATTTAGGTATTAAGATTACTGAGAACCCCAATGATTTATTTAAAGCTAATTTTATGCCTTTAATTGACCATATCAAACAACCATTTACTAAATGGTCACCAATGTCCTTATCTTTAATCGACTCTAACCCTTCGACCGCACTCCATTGGTAATCTGAAACAATATCATGTTTAAATTTAGAAAAAAATCAGGAGTGACTTTGTTGAACCCTTGGTTAAATTTGATAAGACTTGGGGAAAATTTATTTAACACTTCCACACAACATAAATTGCTCCCTCTCCAACTGTTATAAAAATTATTTTACCGTTCTATGGTAGAACAGACTTAACGACAAACGGACTGTTGTTGAAATTGGTGAAATTCTCAGCTCAGATTCTGTTCTGCTTTTTTTTCTAGTTTAGGGGGGTTTTGTTTCTTCCTTTTGTCTCTTTTTTTTCCTTATCTTTTTGGGGTTTTTTCTACATATATAAATTTTCTTTTAAACATTTAACTATATTTACATAGAGACCGGGAGGTCTATATTCAATGTGTATTCATATTTGATTCTGGATTCATATTTAGGTTATACATGTTATTATTGTAAGCTTGATCCCTATGTATCAATATCATTGTTAAGTTTATCATTATTATTTTTGTTTTGTTTTTTGTTTTGTTTTTGTTTTTTGGAAAAAACTAATAAAAAGGTTTTAAAAGAAAGAAAGAAATATCCTGACATCTTCAAAACTTGGATGTAAAAAATTCAAAAGTCTTATGATGTTCAAGTCTCATGAAAGCCACTTGGAAATTTGAACTTGAGTCATAGAGTCTTATAATGTAGTAACAGGCCCTTTGGCCCAACTTGCCCACACCAACCAACATGTCCCATCTATACTACTCCCACCTGCTTGCGTTCGGCCCATCTATATTACTCATCTCTGATCTTGACCGATTTTGGCCCACTGTGCTGTGATTTCTGACAGAACGCCACCACCTACGGCCATCATTTTTGGGCACCTCGCTCAGAGCCCCTCTCCGCCTTATGGGTGCGGAAGATTTTTCCCATTTACGAAAAATCAGAGCGATATTAATGTTTTTAAACATTTCACCATTCCCTCTGCTGCCCCTGCTGGAGGGAGGGGGAGGGACTATAAAACCAGGAGGTGGTGTGCCTCACTTAGTCTCTGCAAGATGGATGAAGCCAAGGGTCACATCTGTCTGAGCTCTGAATAACACTGAACAAATGTCTACACAACTGTGAGTACCCTTAATGTGGTTTGAAAATGAAAATATGGTTTGTTTGAAGTAAAAAGACACTGCCTGCAAATAGTTGTTTAGGTGCTTTTGCTTGAAGTTGAAAGGCACTACGCAGCAAATGGTGGCTTGGGTGCTTTGGCTTGAGGTTGAAAGGCATTACTTACTGCAAATGATGGCTTGGGTGCTTTGCCTTAAAGTTGAAAGGCACTATTTACTACAACTGGTGGTTGGGAGCTTTGGTTTGAAGTTGAAAGGCACTATTTACTGGAAATGGTGGCTTGGGAGCTTTGGCTTAAAATTTTAAAAAATCACCATTCTATCTGCTGCACCCGCTGGAGGGAGGGGGTGGGACTATAAAACCAGGAAATGGTGTGCCTCACTCAATCTCTGCAAGATGGATGAAGCCGAGGGTCATGTCTCTATGAGCTCTGAATAACACTGAACAAATGTCTACACAACTGTGAGTACCCTTAATGTGGTTTGAAAATGAAAATATGGTTTGTTTGAAGTAAAAAGGCACTGCCTGCAAATGTTTGTTTGGGTGCTTTGGCTTGAAGTTGAAAGGCACTACTTACTGCAAATGGTGGCTTTGGAGCTTTGGTTTAAAGTTGAAAGGCACTACTTACTGCAAATAGCGGACTGGGAGCTTTGGCTTGAAGTTGAAAGGCACTACTTACTGCAAATGGTGGTTTCGGAGCTTTGGCTTGAAGCTGAAAGGCATTACTTACTGCAAATGGTGGCATGAAGTTTAAAGGCATTACATACTGCAAATGGTGGCTTGGGTGCTTTGGCTTGAGGTTGAAAGTCACTACTTACTGCAAATGGTGGCTTGGGTGCTTTGTTTGAAATTGAAAGGCACTACTTACTGCAAATGATGGCTTGGGTGTTTTGGCTTGAAGTTGAAAGGCACTATTTACTGCAAATGATGGCTTGGGTGATTTGGCTTGATGTTGAAAGGCACTTCTTACTGCAAATGGTGGCTTGGGAGCTTTGGCTTGAAGTTTAAAAAAAAATCACCATTCTCTCTGCTGCACCTGCTGGAGGGTGGGGGAGGGACTATAAAACCAGGAAGTGGTGTGCCTCCCTCAGTCTCTGCAAGATGAATGAAGCCAAGGGTCATGTCTCTCTGTAATCTGAATAACACTGAACAAATGTTTACACAACTGTGAGTACCCTTAATGTGGTTTGAAAATCTAAGTATGGTTTGTTTGAAGTAATAAGACACTGCCTGCAAATGGTTGTTTGGGTGCTTTGGCTTGAAGTTGAAAGGCGCTACTTAATGTAAATGGTGGCTTGGGTGTTTTGACGAAGTTGAAAGGCAATACTTACTGCAAATGGTGGCTTGGGTCTTTTGGCTTGAAGTTGAAAGGCACTAATTACTGCAAATGGCAGTGGGTGATTTGGCTTGAAGTTGAAAAGCACTACTTAATGTAAATGGTGACTTGGGTGCTTTGACGAAGTTGAAAGGCAATACTTACTGCAAATGGTGGCTTGGGTGTTTTGGCTTGAAGTTGAAAGGCACTACTTACTGCAAATGGTGGCTTGGGTGCTTTGGCTTGAAGTTGAAAGACACTACTTACTGCAAATGATGGCATGAAGTTGAAAGGCACTACTTAATGTAAATGGTGGCTTGGGTGCTTTGACTTGAAGTTGAAAGGCACTAAAATAGTGGGTTGGGTGTTTTGGCTTCAAGTTGAACAGCACTAATTACTGCAAATGGTGGTAGGTGATTTGGCTTGAAGTTGAAAGGCACTACTTAATGTAAATGGTGGCTTGGGTGCTTTGACTTGAAGTTGAAAGGCAATACTTACTGCAAATGGTGGCTTGGGTGCTTTGGCTTGAAGTTGAAAGGCACTACTTACTGCAAATGGTGGCTTGGGTGCTTTGTTTGAAATTGAAAGGCACTACTTACTGCAAATGATGGCTTGGTTGTTTTGGCTTGAAGTTGAAAGGCACTACATACTGCAAATGGTGGCATGGGTGCTTTGGCTTGAAGTTGAAATGCACTATTTACTGCAAAAGGTGGCTTGGGAGCTTTGGCTTGAAGTTTTAAAAAAATCACCATTCTCTCTACTGCACATGCTGGAGGGAGGGGGAGGGACTATAAAACGAGGAAGTGGTGTGCCTCACTCATAACTGTGAGTACCCTTCATGTGGTTTGAAAATGAAAATATGGTTGTTTTAAGTAAAAGGCACTATCTGCAAATAGTTGTTTGGGTGCTTTGGCTTGAAGTTGAAAGGCACTACTTACTGCCAATGGCGGCTTGGGTGCTTTGGCTTGAAGTTAAAAGGCAAATGCACTTACTTCCTGTTTGCACTGTATATTGATTTAGGATAAAAATGCTACCACTTATGGCTGTGATTTTTGGCCATCTTACTCAGTCCCCCTCTGCTGAGCAGGTGCAGAGGATTCTTCCCATCAATGGAAAATAAAAGTGTTGTTAGTGCTTAAAAAATGTTGAGAATCTCTCTACTGTCAATCACGCCATGAAAGCCACACCTTTTCTGGTGGGAGGGGGAGGGGTTATAAAACCCAGAAGTGTGGGTGTGGCTCAGTCTCTGCATGATGGGGGAGGGAGAGGTTATGACTCTGTCTGAGCTGCGAATCAACTGAACACACTGAATGTCTATTGAACTGTGAGTTTGGTGTTTTGTGTGGTTTTATGGTGGCTTCACCCTGCATGAAATGGTATGAAGCTGCATTTGAATTTGGTGGCCTTCGACCCTGCTTGAAGTGGAATGAAACGGCACTTGAATTTGGTGGCCTTGCACCCTGCTGAAAGTGGTAAGAAACTGCACTGGAATTTGGTGGCCTTGCACCCTGCTTGAAATGGAATTTTAAGGAATAGTCATGAGTCAACTGCCAGCCCACCAGCCGTGAGTTAGCTGCCAGTAGATCACACTTGAGGGACTGAGCTACCACCCCAAGAACCCATACCAGCCCTCCAGAAAGCCCCCCCCCCACTGGCCATCAATATTGGAATTGGTGGAGAACTGGAATATTGCGTCGGGGGACCAACCCTCCCATGTGAACATGGGACCCAACGGGTCCCACTTAGCCTAGTATCCCTCTAAACCTGGCCTAGCCATGTACCTATCCAAATGTTTCTTATGGATCTGTCCCACTTACGCGACTTTTTTGGCGACAGTCAGCACCCGTCATAGGTCGTTGCAGGGCGTCGAAAATTTTTAACATGTTGAAAATTCAGTGGCAACCATAAAGACGCTACAACTCTTTGGGTGACTGAGGAGACTACTCATGACCATACAGACAACACCCTGGCGACATGTCACAGGGTGAAGCCTGTATGGTCGTGAGTAGTCGCCCAAAGAATCGTACCTTGTTCTGGTCGCCGTTGGATTTTCAACAAATATTCGTCGACCTGCTGCGACTATTACGGGTGCCGGCAAGTCGCCAAAAAAGTTGCATAAATGGGACAAGCCCATTAAGCTTTGCCTTCCCTCCATCAATACCACCTCTGGTTGCTTTTTGCATACACCCACCACCCTTTGTGTGAAAACGGTACCACTGAGGTTCCTATTGAATCCTTCCCCCCTCACCTTAAACCTATGTCCTTCCAATTCCACTACCCTGGGCAAGAGACTGTGCATTTATCCAATCTATTCCTCTCATGATTTTGTAAACCTCTATAAGATCACCCCCTCAGGGCCAGCCTTAGGGGGTGCGGGGCCCAATTGAGAACAATTTTGGTGAACCCCAGATTCCCAGCCAAGGTGTGTCAGCCCAGTTATTTAGTATATATTATGAAATTGTACACTAGGTGCTATGGATTATACACTGTGCGAATCTCTCCTGCTCTCTCCCGTTTGCCTGTCAGTAGCTCGGCTGGCTTCCAACCTTTACCGTAGCTGCTAATTATGTGATTGGACAAAATGTCCTTGGAGACAGCGGCTGATTGGACGGGAGGAGACCCATTTGCTGATTGGACAGAAATTTTAAGGCAAGCTGGTTGGTGATTGGATGCAACCCCTTAGAGACAGTGTTTGATTGGCCCCCAAATAAAATTGTCAAATCTGTAACAAAAATCGCTGGTCGGTGTGAACTCAGTGGACTATCTGGTTGTATCTCCAAACTAATCTGGTTGTATCAACCAGACTTTCTGGTTGTATCTCCAAACTAAACAGTATAACATGCAGGTACATTCATTTAAAATTAAATTCAGTGATTATTTCACATGATTTCTCACTGTGTAAAGCTCAATATCTGACCAATTTCTGCTTAACACGTTTGGTCTGCCGTGAGCATTTTTCTCTCCCAAAACAGTTCATATCCAGCAAACCGATCAACGAACCAGACAGCAGTTGGACGCAGTCATAGATACATAGACAATAGGTGCAGGAGTAGGCCATTCGCCCTTCGAGCTTGCACAGCCATTCAATATGATCATGGCTGATCATCCAACTCGGTATCCTGTACCTGCCTTCTCTCCATACCCCCTGAACCCTTTAGCCACAAGGGCCACATCCAACTCCCTCTTAAATATAGCCAATGAACTGGCCTCAACTACCTTCTGTGGCAGAGAATTCCACAGATTCACCGCTCTCTGTGTAAAAAATGTTTTTCTCATCTCAGTCCTAAAAGATTTCACCTTTATCCTTAAACTGCGACCCCTTGTTCTGGACTTCCCCAACATCGGGAACAATCTTCCTGCATCTAGTGTGTCCAACCCCTTAAGAATTTTGTAAGTTTCTATAAGATCCCCCCTCAATCTTCTAAATTCTTGCGAGTACCAGCCGAGTCTATCCAGTCTTTCTTCATATGAAAGTCCTGACATCCCAGGAATCAGTCTGGTGAACCTTCTCTGTACTCCCTCTATGGCAAGATTAAGAGCCCAAAACTGTACCAATACTCCAGGTGTGGTCTCACCAAGACCCTGTACAACTGCAGTAGAACCTCCCTGTTCCTATACTCAAATCCTTTTGCTATGAATGCTAACATACCATTCGCTTTCTCCACTGCCTGCTGCACCTGCGTGCCTACTTTCAATGACTGGTGAACCATGACACCCAGGTCTCGTTGCATCTCCCCTTTTCATAATCAGCCACAATTCAGATAATAGTCTACTTTCCAGTTTTTGCCACCAAAGTGGATAACCTCACATTTATTCACATCATACTGCATCTGCCATGCATTTGCCCACTCACCCAGCCTATCCATGTCACCTTGCAGCCTCCTAGTTTAAAATGGTTTAAACGGTTTAGAGATGTTTAGAGGGCTTCAGATGGGTTCAGGTGTGTTTAGAATTGTTTAGAGGGGAATAGGGGGTTTAGAGGTGTTCAGAGGGTCCCAGAGGGGTTTAGAGCCAATGAAATATAGCCAATGGTTCCGGTAGGCGGCGCGACTCTGGTCAGCAGCGGCCTCTGCAGCCTGTCCGCGTTTTTATTATTTTTTGTCTGTGTTTTAATGTAGTTTTTGTTATTTTATGTTGGGGGGTGTGTGTGGGGGGGGGCGGGGGTGGGGGGGGGAGGGGGGGGGGAAACTTTTTGAATCTCTCCCTGCACTAGAGACCCGACCTTTTCTCGTCGGGTCTCAGTTGTCGTTGAGGCCGCAACGAGGAGCGGCCTCCAACAGAAGAAGCCGGGGACTCAGGTGCCGACTCACCTCACCGTCGCGGAGCTGGCCGAGACCGGAGCGGGTTTAGCGGTGGAGGAGCGCTGCTGCTGCTGCTGCTGCTGCTGCTGAGGCCGCTGCTGCTGATGCGGAGGCTGCTACTGCGGGTCTGCGGACGGCGGCACCGGGAGCCCGCGGATCCCTGGAGGGAGACCGCTTTTCGGGGCTCCTGCAACGGCGACTTCCCCCGCCCGAGTGCGGGGTCGAAGAGCTCCTGGAGCGGGGCCTAATCACCACTGCCCCGCGCGGCTTGGAATGGCCGCGGGACTGTGCGAGCGCACGCCGGGGGCTCTAACACCAAGACCCGGTGTGCGACCTCGCACCACCCGGCGTGGCTTTAATGGCCGCGGGACAATCGCCATCGCCAGCCGGGGGCTTTGACTTTGACTCTAACATCGGGGGGGGGGGGGGGGAGAGTGCAGTGGAGAGATAAGTTTTTTTGGCCTTCCATCACAGCTATGTGATGGATGTTTATGTAAAATGTAATTGTGTTGTGTCTGGGGTCTATTTGTGTGTAACGTATGGCTGCAGAAACGGCATTTCATTTGGACCTCCAGGGGTCCAAATGACAAATAAATAGACTATTGACTATTGACTAGAGACGTTATAAGCCCCCCCGTGAGAAATTGTAATTCTCTGAAATTGAGGATAGACATAAAGCTGGAGCAACTCAGCAGGACAGGCAGTGGAGCGACTCTGGAGAGAAGACCCTTCTTCAGACTGAACTGAACTCGCGTCGGTGAGAGTACTTGTGATTTTCTGAAGAAGGGTCTCGACCAGAAACGCAACCCTCTCCCCAGAGCCGCTGCCCATCCCGCTGAGCCACCTTCAACTTCAGAGCCAAACAAAAATCACAGTGCTGGAGGAACTGAACGGGCCATGCGACTGCCTCACCCGCTGGATTTCTCCAGCATTTTTGTCTACCGCTAAACGGCAATGATTCCAGGAATGTTGATGTGACAGGGTGATAGAGAGGGAGTGGGAGAGCTAGAGAGAAACGAGATGGGGAGCGGGAGAGAGAGCGAGAGAGAGAGAGGGAGGGAGAGAGCGAAAGACAGAGAGACACAACGTGGGTCGGTAGGTGAATGACTAACCTGCACACCAGGAAGAAGTCCCTTCTCGCGGTCCGGGGCCCTCACTCATGATGGTGAGTTTAATGAAATTCTCAACTTGTCATCGACCTACATTCCTCAGTAAATGTAATTGTGTTTTAAACTAGTATTAATGACGCCACGTGAATTTTATTCAAAGGAACATGGCGTCATTAATACTTATTCAATATACAATAACATTTACTGAGGAATGTGGATGGATACAGATTGATGACATTGTATAAAAGGTGTTAAGTACTTGCTGTTAAGAAGTGCTAACAATACTAGTTAACAAATCGTTTGTGTCTGATGGCCGTGCATCGGTTGTTATACATGTTCGTTTAAAAAAAATCCGGATGGCGAATTAAAAAAAATCTTTATTTAGCAAAGATAATTCGTATTTCCGTATGAAATACGGAACATTAGTGCGGGGGCCCGCTTAGGCGCGGGGCCCAATTGGGAGCAATCGGTCAAATCGGCTTAAGAACAGAGTCCTGGCCTGCTCAACCTCTCCCTATAGCTTAGTACCTCGAGAAAGGAAAGAGATCTTAGAGCAACGTGACAATGAATCTATCAGATGGTTGCAAAAACCCAACTAATTACAGCTCGGAATCTACTTTCTGTATGAGTGTTGAAAAGTCAAAGAATTGGATGTCACAGGGCTGAGGGGAACATGAACTAATTGGATGCCTCTTTACAAGATCTAGCAATGGTACAAAGGGTTAATCAGTCTGGTTTCATGGTATATCATTCTACTGTCATGGGGAACATGACAGAAGCCTGCTCGTGGCCATCCCTGGAAGCGATGACATGGTGCACTCTGTGACGCATCGGGCGACCAATTCTGTCAACTTGTTGGACGACGACAGAAGCAGCAGTGAGCTACATCGTCTGACACACGAGCGAACGATTCTACTGTCTCAAATAACTCTCATCTCCATGAGTCTGAAGAAAGGTTCTGACTGGAAACATCAGCCTGAAGAAGAGTTCTGACCCGAAATGTTGCCTATCCATGTTCTCCAGAGATGCTACCTGACCCGTTAGTTACTCCAGCACTTTATGTCTTTTTTTCCCACATCTCCGTTATGCTATTTCTACATTTTAAATGCAAAGTTATTTCAAACTGCAGAGAATTCCATGATAGCTTTAATTTTATTCTTAGTTTTAGTGATACAGCATGGCCCTTTGGCCCACCGAGTCCGCGCTGACCAGCGATCCACGGAGTGTGGGAGGAAATCGAAGATCTCGGAGAAAACCCACGCAGTCATGTAGATAACGTACAAACTCCACACGAACAGCACTCGTAGTCAGGATTGAAGCCGGGTCTCTGACGTTGTAAGGCAGCAACTCTACCGCTGCGCCACCGTGCCGACAATGATATTTCTAGATGTCGCTCCTGGTTACAGCTAACGCACCATCCTGACTTGGAAATAAAGCACTGTTCCTTCACCATCGCTGGGTCAAGATCAGGGACCTCTCTGCCAGCTATATAGGTATACCCACACCTCAAGGTTCAAGAAGGAAGCTCACTACCGTCTTCTTAAGGACATCCAGGTCGGGATATTTAATTACTGTAGCGCACATCCCTTAAACAAATATATATTTAAAAAAAGATTAAATGGAATTGCTCTGATTCTTCCAATTTTTAGTCGGTCCAACTTTTCCTTATTGCTTGGCCAACATTACTGTTATCAGACTTGTTGGCCAATGATGCAGCCAAACTTATGTCAACCATTGCAGGTAACCAAGGATGTGGTTCAGGCACATGTGTATCAATGAGAGTGTTATCTTAGTTTAGTTTTGAGATACAGCGTGGAAACAGGCCCTTTGGCCCACCGAGTCTGCTCCGACCAACGCTCCCCGCACACTAGCACTTCCTACAAATTAGGGATGATTTATGACTTTTACCTACAAACCTGCACGTCTTTGGAATGTGGGAGGAAACCAGAGCACCGGGAGAAACTCCATGCATGTCCCAGGGAGAATGTACAAACTCCGTAGAGACAGCATCCGTAGTCATGAGCAAACCCGGGTGTCTGGTGCTGTAGGGCAGCAACTCTACTGCTGTGTCACCCCATCTTCCCTGCGTAATTGTCTCCAGGCCTACATCAGTGGTGCAGCTGGTACAGTTGCTGCCTCGCAGCGCCTACGATCCCAATTTGAACCTGACATCGGGTGCTGTCTGCGTGGAGTTTGCACGTTCTCCCGTGGCCGCCTGGATTTCCTCCGGGAGCTCTGGTTTCCTCTCATGGCCCAACGACGTGCAGATTTGTAGGTCAATTGGCTTCTGTAAATTGTCCCTAATGTGTAGGATAGAACTAGTGTGAACGGGTGATCATTGTTCAGCGCGGACTCTATGGGCTGAAGGGTCTGTTTCCATTGTGTATCTTGAGGTCTCCATACTCCCTCAAGCCTTTCTTTTGCTGCTTCATTGGTTATGGAGCGGAGGGCATTGTCTCAGCCAGCAATGAAGGAACCCAGTTTTTGTTTGTCTCTGTTTTGGGTGTTTCATGGCTTTGCCTGCCCAGTACATTGGTGGGAATTAGGAAGAAGCCTTACCTTTTTGTATCCTAAACATAAACAGATTTCAAACATATTGAATGGTAGCACAGAGCTTAATTTTAAACAAAGTTGAATTTTAAAAAAGGACATAAGGACGGCACGGTGGTACAGCGGTAAAGTTGCTGCCTCACAGCGTCAGAGACCCGGGTTCGATCCTGACTACGGGTGCTGTCTGTACGGAGTTTGTGCGTTCTCCCTAGATCGTGTGGGTTTTCTCCGGGTGCTCCAGTTTCCTCCCATGTTCCAAAGACGTACAGGTTTGTAGGTTAATTGGCTTTTGTAAAAAATGTAAATTGTCCCGAGTGTGTATAGGGTAATACTAGTGTACGGGGAGATCACTGGGTGGGCAGTGGGCAGTGGGCATAAGTGCCTGTTTCCATGCTGTGTCTCGGATGTCTGAAGTGTCTAGAGCTGGAGTATCTCGGCGGGTCAGACAACTTCTCTGAGAACGCAGATAGATGACATTTCCAGTCGGGATCCTTCTCCAGACTGATTGGAGTGGAAGTGGGGAAGAAAGCTGAGAGAGAGGAGAGGTAGACCAAAGCATGGCAGGTAATAGTGGGCACAATTGACAGGGGTGAAGAGCATGTGAAACGGAAGGATTGAAGTGTTGCAATGTATGCAGCCTGGGGAAGGAATATGCGAGGAGGGGATGGGAAGCAAAGATCCTATAGCAGAGCAAGATAGGCTACTCCTGCTAAATGCAATGGACTGACGTGTAGTACGCTATGGAGGGGATCATGGGCATTTTCCACGCCCATTTTAGCAACCTGAGCCTACCTAACCCGACCCGACTCGCACTGTAATCAATGTTGCGGGGCAACAGTTTGTGTGGGTCAGATTCATAAATCTGTCAGTTCAAACTTCTTGTCAAGAATAAAATTTGACTCTGGTAATTGTCTTTTTTAATGTTTTTTAAATCATTTCTTTTTAAATGGCTCACAAACAGTGTTTGAGTTGATTTTGTAGCAACCGGAACCGACCCGACTCGCAGGGTGATTGACAGGGGGGGACTTTTTGTGCGTGATTATAGGGTTAGATTCATAATTCTGTTAGTTCATAATTCTGTTGATTCTTGTTAAGGAATAAAATGTTTATAAACACACATACATGAAAATTATATAAATGTATATAACACACACAATTATATTTCTTCTAATCCAATAATGAACTTTATTTCAGACTAGACAAGGGACATTAAATAAGAAACATTGTCTTGGGGCACTCTCTCTCCCCGCTGCCCCGGGCCCCGCACTCTCTCTCCCCGCTGCCCCGGGCCCCGCACTCCCTCTCCCCGCTGCCCCTCTCTCTCCGCGCTGCCCTCTCCCCGCACTCCCGGGCCCCGCACTCTCTCTCCCCGCTGCCCCGGGCCCCGCACTCTCTCTCTCCCTGCTGCCCTGGACCCCGCGCGCTCTCTCCCCGCACTCTCTCTCCCCACTGCCCCGGGCCCCGCACTCTCTCTCTCCCCGCTGCCCCGGGCCCCGCACTCTCTCTCCTCGCTCCCCGCTCCCCGCACTCCTTCTCCCCGTTGCCCCGCGCCCCGCCCTCTCTCTCCCCGCTGCCCCGGGCCCCGCGCTTCTCTCTCCCCGCTCACTCTCTCTCCCTGCTGCCCCGGGCCCCGCACTCTCTCTCCCTGCTGCCCCGGGCCCCGCACTCTCTCCCCCCGCTGCCCCGGGCCCCGCACTCTCTCTCCCCGCTGCCCCGGGCCCCGCACTCTCTCTCCCCGCTGCCCCGGGCCCCGGCTGCCCCAGGCCCCGCACTCTCTCCCCCCGCTGCCCCGCACTCTCTCTCCCCGCTGCCCCGGGCCCCGCACTCTCTCTCCCCGCCGCCCCGGGCCCCGCACTCTCTCTCCCCGCTGCGGATCCAATCTTTGGCCGGAAGCAAGAAAGCGGAGCAAGATGGCGGAACAAGATGGCGGAGTCAGGTTGCTAAAATGTGTCCTATAATCACCCATGAATCCGCCCATGAGCGTACCTCACTTTTGCGTGAGAGTAACCCATCTTGCTTTGCTATAAGATCTTTGATGGGAAGGGGAGAAATAGGTGCGAGTCTAAGTAGGGAACAGGGTGGAAGAAATGGAGGGTTTGGGGGAGAAAGGAGAAGGGGAGACTGGGGAATTGTTAGAGGTAAATTAATTGATGTTAATGATGTTAGAGGTTAATAAAATGGGTTAATGCTGAATTCAAATATATTGTGTACATGTGCCGTAAATAATTTCATTAGGCATTTTTTCCAATGCATAAAAATATATTTTAGGTATTACTTTAAAAAAATTCAGATAAAACACTCTGCTTTATGAAAGTGACACATATAATAAAACTTCCAGTCACCTTGACTTATGGAGGCTGAGTTTCCAATATCAAAATGCATTTGTACATTTTTTGTGACTTCTTAAATCTGTATTCAATCAGCCTATTATTCACAACAAAGTATTTATGGATTTCTCTGCTATTTCAATTAATTCTGCGGAGAAGCACAATGAACAGTGGACGAGAGCCTTTATCGTAAGACAGAGCAAAGTCGTTCAATTAATTGTATAATTGCCAAAGGCTGGCACAAGACTTGTCTTTAACTTCTGACACTTATCTGACACTTCTGTCATCACACTGCCGAACATGTGCACCTTTTCAGTTCAGCTCTTACAACATTTTCACTCAATCCCTTTCTTTCTTTGCTCCAAAGCAGAGTTATTCAACTGAATTGGCTACCGTTTGAAACTGGGACAGTAAGTGTGAATGACACGTTTAAATATTTGACTTCCGAGGCAGCATTTTTTGGACAATTCCTATCCAATTTTTGTTCCTTTGAAATTATATCCGATTTGTAGCAAATAGCTGTGTTCACCATAACGGATTGGAATGACGCAGAAACTTCATTCGCCGACTTCTTGACATCGGAGCCCCTCGCTTCATTATCCAGTGAGATGATCAATATTGTTTTGAAAATGAATGCCCTGAAATTGTAACCTTTCTCAAGAGATGCAGTGTTCCATCACAATGACCGAGGCGCATCTCCCTTAAATTTCCACTTATTGGGTGACGTTGTGTAAAATACACCGAGCAATTTGTTTCCCCAAAGTGATCATCATTCTTTATATAGCGAAAACCTTCCAGGAGATAACCGTACTCGTTGCAGGATTGGCAACTTTCTTATGGGTTTTTTTATGAGTGCATCTTAAGAGACATTAGGGTGAGCAAATTGGCGACACAGCGAAGTGGAAGAGAGTGCAGTCCATCTCCAATGGGTCAATGTGGGGGAAGGAACTGCAGATGCTGGTTATGCACCGAAGATAGACACAAAATGCTGGAGTAACTCAGCAGGACAAGCAGCATCTCAAGAGTGATGTTTCGGGTCGAGACCCTTCTCCAGACATCTGCCACACGGCATTTCAGGAAGGCCTTGTTAACCACACCCTTGTAACCTTGGACATTATAAAGACATTGAGTCTACAGCTTGGCAACAGGCCTTGCAGCCCATCTCTTCCATGCCAACCAAGATGCTCCATCTACGTTTCCGAGAAGGGTCTCAATCCGAATCGTCACCTATTCCTTTTCTCCAGAGATCCAGCTTTTTGTGTCTATCCAATGGTTCATCGTTATTTATTTGTCAGTAACTGGACAGTGAAATACATTTTGCATATTCACACAAACCATGTTTTGATGAGATTTCCACAAGTCCAAAGTCAGTTTGGCCTGCCCGCTTGGCAGGGCCGGATTTAGATGACGAGAGGCCCTATGCTATTCCACTTGTAAGGCCCCTCCCAATCCCCCACCCCATGACTAGAGGAAGATGGTCCACCAGATTGACACTGATTTGCACCCGAGCGTGGCCAATGAGATAAGGGGCTGTAAAGGTGCGCTTATTTATTTATTTATTGCCAGTGCTAGTGTTGAGTTATTGGCTTAAAACACTATTATTCTGAAATGGAGGGCAAGGAAAATTACTGAAGGGTTGTTTAAAGACTACAGTGCGTTGTGACAGCATATGTAAGAAAGGCATATGACAGTGTTTAAAATATTATACACCTTGCAGGGCTGTCAATTAATTTTTTTTTTCTGCTGTCAGCCGGGCAACCTTGGCAGATTTTTAAGTTGCCAAATGACAGTTTAGGTGGTCATTTAAGACGGCTTGCATGACGCGTGCAATAATGTGCTCGGACGAAGTGCATAGTTACCAGTCGTAATTATGCTCAATGAAACATTCACATATTATTTCTGCTTCAAATAAAGTCACAAACTAAACATATTCACCAACCAAGAAATTATATGTACCACAATGACATGCAACAAAATTATAATACAGTATCTCAACTGTTTTTACACATTGCAATTAATGCAATTTCTATTATTTCTTACCACTTCCAATCAAAAATGTGGTTGGATTATTCAGCGTATGATCAACCTCGGTGAAACCAAGCGTAGGCTTGGCAATCGCTTCGCACAACACCTCCACTCGGTTCGCAATAACCAACCTGATCTCCTGGTGACTCAACACTTCAACTCCCCTTTCCATTCCGAATCTGACCTTTCTGTCATGGGCCTCCTCCATGGCCAGAGTAGGGCCCACTGCATATTGGAGGAGAATTGAATTGAATTGAATAACCTTTAATAATCCTTTACAGGAAATTACAGTGCCACAACAGCTTCAAGACAGACATAACACCATACATTTCCACAGATAGCTTCTCTACTTAATAAGTTAAAATACAATGAATGAATACTAAAAAATCCAAAATTATTTTTGTGCATTATAAAACCTTATAGCAGCTGGTATACAAGACTTCCTATATCTCTCAGTTTTGCACATTGGTGCAATCAGTCTCTGACTGAAGATGCTGCTCTTGATCACCTTCAGGGCGTGGAGTGGGTGAGTGGGGTTGGTCATTATTGAACCTAGTTTGTTCAGAGTTCTGGCCTCTGCCACCTGCTGGACCGTTAGTTGCTCAGCCCCGACCACTGAGCCGGCCTTCCTGATCAGCTTGTCCAGTCTGTTTTTGTCCGCTATGCGGGCGCCTTCTCCCCAACAGGCCACAGCAAAAAACAGAGCACTGGCCACCACTGAATGGTAGACACTGCACAGTAGGGGTTGGCAGATGTTGAATGACCTTAGCCTCCTTAAAAAATACAGTCGACTTTGTCCCTTCCTGTACACCGCCTCCATATGACTCTTCCAGTCCAGCTCACTGTCAAGCTGCACACCAAGGTACCTGTGGTTGGCGACCACCTCCACCTCAGTGCCCCTGATGGTGATTGGTGTTGGTTGAGTCCTCCTCCTCCCCCTCCTGAAATCCACAACTATCTCCTTTGTTTTTGTGGTGTTGAGATGGAGGTTATTGTGTGCACTCCACTCCACAAAGTTGTTAATTGTGTCTCTATACTCCTCCTCATTGCCCCCTTTGATGAGGCCGACAACAGCTGTGTCATCTGAAAATTTCTGCAAAAAGCAGCTGTTGGTGTTATATTGGCAATCCGCTGTGTAGATGGTGAACAGGAATGGAGCCAGCACAGTTCCTTGTGGAGCCCCTGTGCTGCTCAGGATGGTGCTTGAGACATTGTTCTATAGGCGCACGTACTGTGGTCTGAGGAAAAGGTAATCCAAACACCACAGTACCAGTAATGGATCCACCCCAGCGGTATGAACATTGACTTCTTCAATTTCAGGTAATCCCTGCTTTCTCCTCCCCTTCCCAGCTCTCCCTCAGCCCACTGTCTCTGCCTCGCCCTTTCTTCTCCCCGTCCTTCCCACCCTCACATCAGTCTGAAGAAGGGTCTCGACCCGAAACGTCGCCTATTTCCATCGCTCCATAGATGCTGCCTCACCCGCTGAGTTTCTCCAGTATTGTTGTCTACCCATTCACACAAGTTCTGTTATCACACTTTCCTCACCCACTCCCTACACATTAGGGGCAATTTTACAGAGACAAGTTAACCTACAAAGCCAATGTGTCTTTGGGATGTGGGAGGAAACCTACACGCTTGCAGGAAGAAAATGCAAATTCAACACAGACAGTGCCCGAGGACAGGATCGAACACAGATCTCTGGCGTGTGAGGCAGCAAGTCTACCAGCTGTGCCACTATATTTTGTTTTCCAACACACAAAAAATTATACGTTGATAACTTTGGTTACTAAAAAAATGAAAATATAAATTTTCAGTTTTAAATCTCCAAGTGACGCGATGTACCCCTTTACAGCTACTGTATGTTTTAATTAAGTTCAAGACTATGGGGCAGTACATTGGGAATAAAGTTGCTGCCTAAAAGTGCCAGAGACCCAGAATAGATCCTAAATATGGGTGCTGTCTGCATAGAGTTTTCTCCTTTTCCCTTTGATCGCATGGGTTTTCTCTGGGTGCTCTCGTTTCCTTCCACATTCCAAAGGTGTGCAGGGACCTATTTCAGACCCAACCCAAAACATAATATTTTCCTTTTGTCCAGAGATTCTGTCTGACCTGTTGAGTTATTCCAGCTTTTTGTGTCTATGTTCAGTTTAAACCAGCATCTGCAGTTCATTCCTACCCGCACGATACTATAGAACTTTATTAATCTCAGGAGGGAAATTGTGTGTGGGTGTGTGTGTGGGTATATATATTATGCACACACACACACACACTCATATATAGATATATTTATATAGTTATATTTTCTTATATAAATATACACCGCTTTGTTTTCTCATTGATAACATTGTTTACAGAGTACTATGTTTACATATTCTGTTGTGCTGCTGCAAGTAAGGATTTCATTGTTTTAACTGAGACATGAGAGAATAAAAAACTTTTGACTCTTGACGTACTCCACTAATGTGTGGGGTAGACATCCAGGGAGTTACTCCAGATCCAGGGTCAGGGAGTGATTCTGCGTTGGATTTCAGCGTTGGTTTTCAGCAATGGCGGCCAGATCTCCCACAATTCAAACCAAAGGAGAAAGTACCCAGCGCCGACCAGTTGCAGTGGCAGTGCGCGTGCGCAGGGCGGCCGATGATGTGCTGGCCGTGGTTGTGCGCATGTGTAGGGGGAGTATGTGCTGGCTCTAGCAGTGAGCATGTGCAAGGCGGCCTGCCGTGCCAGTGGATGAGGAGCGGGTGGAGAGCATGGATACGGATGGCGGGGGGAGACAGAGATTGACTGACAGAGAGAGAGAGAGAGATAGAGAGGGGGGCCCACCCAGAGTTGAGCGGCAGGTGTCCTGCCTTGGCCGGAGGTCCCCTAGATTTCGAGGCCCTAGATTTCAGCCTATGAAGCCTAGTGGTAAATCCGTCTCTGCGAGGCCCCCCTAGATCGCGAAGACTAAGCTTAAGCTTGTCAAGCTAATACGGGGTTGGTATTGATGGCACTGCCCTGAGCTGGTTCATCTCCTACCTCAAAGGCAATAGTTTCTCTACTAACATAGGCAACTCTTTCTCCTTCCCAGCTAGCCTCTGCTGTGGGGTTCCACAACGTTCCATACATGGCCCCATTCTCTTCTCCCTGTATATGTTCCCCTTAAGCCAAGTCATTCAAAGGCACGGCATTTCGTTCCATTTCTACGCAGACGATACACAACTTTATCTCCCCTGAAGCCCAAAAAATGATCAAATCTGCTTGCCTCGAGGATATAAAGTGTTGGATGGCCCAGAACTTCCTCCAACTAAACGAGAGTAAGTCTGAGGTCATCATTCTCGGCCTCTCGGACTCAATCAAACTGAAAGCAGGCAGCCTTGGAAGCCTTCCTCCAAACTGGTTACCAAACTCGCAGAACTGGGTCTCTGCGCATCCCTTTACAACTGGATCCTCGACTTCCTCGTCCACAGACCACAGTCAGATTGGTGGAAATGTGTCAGCCTCGATAACAATCAGCACGGGAGCACCTCAAGGCTGCGTGCTCAGCCCCCTGCTGTACTCACTCTATACCCATGACTGCGTAGCGAACCACAGTGCGAACTCCATCATCAAGTTCGCTGACGACACCACTATTGTGGGGCGTATCACTGATGGGAATGAGTCAGAGTACAGAAGAGAGATCGAGCAACTGTCCATATGGTGCCAGCGCAATAACCTGGCCCTCAACACCAGCAAAACCAAGGAACTGATTGTGGACTTTGGAAGGAGTAGGAGGGGTACCCACAGCCCCATTTATATCAACGGGTCGATGGTTGAAAGGGTCAAGAACTTCAAATTCCTGGGCGTGCACATCTCTGAAGATCTTTCCTGGTCCGAGAACACTAATGCAATTATCAAAAAAGCACATCAGCGCCTCTACTTCCTGAGAAGATTACGGAGAGTCGGATTGTCAAGGAAGACTCTCTCTAACTTCTACAGGTGCACAGTCGAGAGCATGCTGACCGGTTGCATCATGGCTTGGTTCGGCAATTTGAGCGCCCTGGAGAGGAAAAGACTACAAAAAGTAGTAAACACTGCCTAGTCCATCATCCGCTCTGACCTCCCTTCCATCGAGGGGATTTATCGCAGTCGCTGCCTCAAAAAAGCTGGCAGTATCATCAAAGACCCACACCATCCTGGCCACACACTCAACTCCCTGCTACCTTCAGGTAGAAGATACAGGAGCCTGAAGACTGCAACAACCAGGTTCAGGAATAGCTACTTCCCCTCAGCCATCATGCTATTAAACCTGGCTCGGACAAAACTCTGATTATTAACAACCACTTTCTGTTATTTGCACTTTACCAGTTTATTTATTCATGTGTGTATATATTTATATCATGGTATATGGACACATTTATCTGTTTTGTAGTAATCACTCTAACCTGAAGACTGTACTCCCCAAATTCCACCAACATGTCTCCTTCCCCACTAGAGTAGACAAGACACTGGACAAAGTCTACACCAACATGGCTGAAGCTTACAAAGCCATCCCCCTCCCCCACCTTGGTCAGTCTGATCACGTCTCATTGTTCCTGCTCCCTAAGTACTCCCCACTCATCAGACGGGTTAAACCAACTGTGAGGACAGTTAAAGTCTGGTCAGAGGAAGCGGACTTCACACTTCAGCAGTGTTTTGGAAACACTGACTGGAAGGCGTTTGCAGCCCAGGCCACCCTTGACTCCCACACGGACATTGATTCCTACACATCCTCTGTTCTGGACTTTATAAACTCCACCATCAATAGTGTCACCTCCTTCAAACAGGAGACCATATTCCTGAATCAGAAGCCATGGATAAACAGCGAGGTCAGGCTACTGCTGAAAGCACGGGACACCGCTTTCAGGTCAGGCGATGCTCGATCCTACAGTTCATCCAGGGCTAACCTGAAGAGGGGCATCAAGAAGGCCAAGCACTGCCATAAGCTTAGGATTGAGGAGCACTTCAACAACAACTCCGACCTCTGACGCATGTGGCAAGGCATCCAGGCCATCACGGACTACAGACCCACCAACACCACCTCCACATCCAGCGACGCCTCCTTCCTTGAGGAGCTTAATCCCTTCTATGGCCGCTTCGACAGGGACAATCTAGAGACAGCCATCAAGGCTGTGCTACCTGCCAATCACCAACCCCTCACACTCACCCCCTACGACGTATACGTGGCACTGAGTAGGACTAATGCACGTAAAGCTGCTGGCCCTGACGGCATCCCCGGGCACGTGCTCAGGGCCTGTGCTGCGCAGCTGACAGACATCTGGACTGACATCTTCAACCTGTCACTTGCCCAAGCAGTTGTCCCCACGTGCCTTAAAACCACCTCCATCGTGCCGGTGCCAAAACACTCCACTGCGGCAAGCCTCAACGACTTCCGTCCAGTTGCACTTACCCCCATCATCACCAAGTGCTTCGAGAGGCTGGTCCTGGCACACCTCAAAAGCTGCCTACCCCCCCCCCCCCCCCACACTGGATCCCTATCAGTTTGCCTACCGCAAGAACAGGAGTACGGAGGATGCCATCTCAACAGCACTTCACTCCGCCCTCTCCCACCTCGACAACAGAGACACTTACGTAAGAATGCTGTTCATCGATTACAGCTCAGCATTCAACACCATTATACCATCAAAACTGATCACCAAACTGGGTAACCAGGGCATCGACCCCTCCCTCTGCAACTGGATACTGGACTTTCTAACCAACAGACCCCAGTCTGTTAGGTTAGACAAGCACACCTCTTCAACCCTCACCCTGAACACCGGCGTCCCACAGGGCTGTGTGCTGAGCCCCCTCCTCTATTCCCTCTTCACCTATGACTGCACACCTGTACATGGTACTAACACCATCATCAAGTATGCAGATGATACAATGGTGATTGGCCTCATCAGCAACAATTATGAGTTGGCCTACAGGGAGGAGGTCCAGCACTTAGCAGCATGGTGCGCTGACAACAACCTGGCCCTTAACTCCAAGAAGACCAAGGACCTCAGGTAGTCCAGAGGCGGCACGCACACCCCCATCCACATTAACGGGACGGAGGTGGAACGTGTTTCTATCTTCAGGTTCCTAGGAGTCAACATCTCCGATGACCTCTCTTGGACCCACAATACCTCAACTCTGATCAAGAAGGCTCACCAGCGTCTCTTCTTCCTGAGGAGACTGAAGAAGGTCCATCTGTCTCCTCAGATCCTGGTGAACTTCTACCGCTGCACCATCGAGAGCATCTTTACCAACTGCATGTATGGTATGGCAACTGCTCTGTCTCCGACCGGAAGGCATTGCAGAGGGTGGTGAAAGTGGTGAAAATTGCCCAACGCATCACCGGTTCCACGCTCCCTCCATTGAGTCTGTCCAAAGCAAGCGTTGTCTGCGGAGGGCGCTCAGCATCGCCAAGGACTGCTCTCACCCCAACCATGGACTGTTTACCCTCCTACCATCCGGTAGGCGCAACAGGTCTCACCGTTGCTAAACCAGCAGGTCCAGGAACAGCTTCTTCCCGGCGGCTGTCACTCTACTCAACAACGTACCTCGGTGACTGCCAATCACCCCCCCCCCCCCGGACACTTATTATTATTTATTCAAATCATTTGTTATGTCGCTCTTCCAGGGAGATGCTAAATGCATTTTGTTGTCTCTGTACTGTACACTGACAATGACAATTAAAATTGAATCTGAATCTGAACCTGAAATGACTACTATTTTTTCTGTGTGCTTAAGCAAAGCAAGAATTTCATTGTCCTATACAGGGACACATGACAATAAACTCACGAACTTGAACTTGAACTACTCAAACCTCATGTCAAAAACCTTGGCATGATATTTGACTCAGCATTGAAATTTGACAAACCAGTCACTGCCATGGTAAAAGCTAGCTACGATAGATAAAATAAAACAATTCCTCTAGTTTGATGACCTCGAAAGATCATCCACACATTTTTCTCCTCCCGCCTAGATTACTGCAACTCCTTTTACACTGGCATCAGCGAATCTTCCCTGTCCTGCCTGCAACTGGTCCAAAATGTTGCAGCGAGACTCCTGACGGGCACCCGAAAAAGGGACCACATCACCCCGATCCTGTCCTCTCTCCACTGTGCGGTCCTATGCGGTTCCAAATAAATTTCAAGGTCCTCCTTTATGTATACAAAGCCCTTAACGGGCTTGCCCCCACCTACATCAAAAGTCTGCTTACCCACCACACCATCTCCAGGTCTCTCAGATCGGCCAACCTGGGGTTACTGAACATCCCGCGGTATAGGGATAAGCTCAGGGGCGACCGCGCCTTTGCGGTTGCAGCTCCTAGACTGTGGAACAGCATCCCTCTTCCCATCAGAACTGCCCCCTCCATCGACTCCTTTAAGTCGAGACTTAAAACTCATCTTTACTCTGAAGCCTTTCTTGACGTCCTCTGAGTGAGGGCTATATGTATGTATTTATGTATGTACTTAATCTATGAACCGATGTTGTATAACGTTAGTACCTCCACCATTGTAAAGCACTTTGGCCAACAAGAGTTGTTTTTGAAATGTGCTATAGAAATAAAAGTGACTTCACTTGACTTAAATACGTAAATCCGGCCCTGGCGCTTGGTCGACTGGATCAGTTCCCAACCTAGATAAGCCTCAGGCCTCTGCACTTCATGAGTTCATGAGTTCATAAGTTCATAAGTTATAGGAGCAGAAATAGGTCATTCGGCCCATCAAGTCTACTCCACCGTTCAATCATGGCTGATCTACCTCGCAACCCCATTCTCCTGCCTTCTCCCCATAACCCAACCCTTACTAATCAAGAATCTGTCAATCTCTTTTTTTTTAAATTAGAAGCAATTGTACAAGGATAAAAACGATCGACATCACAATTATACAATTATTGTACAGCTTCAATTTTAACCTTACAACCTAAATTAAAAAAAAAAAAAAAAGGAAAACAAGGAAAGAAGATAAGAAAAAATGAAGAGATAAAGTAGAAAAGAACAAGAAAAAGACCCCTAAGCTACCAAAGCAGTGCAGAGGAAAGAAAAGGAAATAAGAAAAGAAAAGATGGAGATATACCTTTCCGCCACCCCCTCACCCATCATAGCATCGGATTTAGATTTAAATTTGTGTTTCACCATTCTGTTGTTGTAAGAATTCAGTAAAGGGTATCCATGTCTTAAGAAATTGATCTGTTTTTTCTGCCAAGGCAAACCTAATGTTTTCCAAGTATAATGTCTCGGACATATCTGTAATCCACATCTTCACTGTGGGGACTGTTGTCTGTTTCCAAAATTTAAGTATTAGTTTTTTCGCCATTATTAGGCCATAATTGAGGAAACATCTTTGAAATATCATTAGCTTAGAGGAGGCCTCTGACATATCTAATATGATCAGTTTTGTATCTGGATCCAATTTAATTTTAAGTATTTTGGAAAAGGTATCAAATATTCCCCTCCAGAATTTTTGTAACTTTGTGCAGGAAGTGAGAGAATGGGTTAGAGTCGCTTCTTGGAGGAGCCATTTATCACAAATAGGAGAGACATTTGGGAAGATCTTGTTCAATTTAGACTTTGAGTAATAGAGTCTATGCAGTATTTTAAATTGTATCAGGGAGTGCCTAACGTTAAGAGAGCAGTAATGTATGTATAAAAGGCTTTCCTCCTAACTATCCTTTGAGATTAGTAAACCCAATTCATCTTCCCATGCTCGCCTAAGCATTTCAGAAGATGGGATGTGTACGGTTAGAAGGGTATTGTAAATATAGGATATTGTATCCGCCTTTCTATTCATGCATTCGTCTAATATATCTGGGTCAATAGAATGACAGTCTTGTGTGTATGTTTTCACATACTCAGATTTGAAGATATCTAAAAAAAATTACTAGATTTCAAACGATATTTCTCCTGTAATTCTTCAAATGGGAGGAAGATCCCCTTCTCGTAAAGATCTCCCAGCGTTTTGATTCCTGAGTTTTTCCATTGTGCAAACGCCTTATCTAACGGTAGACGGTTTATACGAGGGATTGTTGGCGATTGGTAAAAGGAGAGAGAAATTTCTCATTTTGAGAGATGATTTCAACTGTTTCCAAATTCGTAGGGTGCTATGAATTATTGGATTTTTCTCATACGTTGATTTATTCAGATGTATTGGAGAAAGAAGAATTGCGCTTATATTAAAAGGTGAACAATCTTCCCTCTCCATATTTAGTCAGTTTACTTGTTGACATGTATCATCCATCCAGTAGATTAAATTTTTAATATTAGTTGCCCAGTAATAAAAAAGAAAATTGGGGAGTGCTAATCCACCGTTTTCTTTACGTTAACATAAATGTGGTTTGTGAATTCTATGGGTTTTATAATCCCAGATAAAATTTGTAATCGCAGTCAAGTTTTTAAAAAAAAAACTTTTAGGGAGATAAATCGGTATTGATTGAAATAGGTACAGGGGTTGTGGAAGAAAAATCATCTTTATAGCATTTACTCTACCTATAAGGGAAATAGGAAATGTTTTCCAAAATTGAATAAGGGCATTTAATATATTTGGGATACTGACTTGAGAGTTGGTAATATATAAAAGTTCATTGTCTGCATATAACAACATTTTGTTATTGGTATGTTTAGTATTATAACCGTGAATGCCCGGATGTACTCTTCTCTGTTAATCTCTGCCTTACAAATATCCATTGACTTGGCGACCACAGCCGACTGTGGCAATGAATTCCTCAGATTCACAGCCCTCTGACTAAAGAAATTTCTCCTCATCTACTTTCTAAAGATACGTTCGTTTATTCTGAGGCTATGGCTTCTCATTCTAGATTCTCCCACCAGTGGAATCATCCTCCCCACATTCACTCTGTACAGGTCTTTCATTATTCGGGGCCTTCTTCCGTTGCCTTTGACTGGATAGGCCCACGAACCAACATCCCTTTCCATACCCGGCCATCTTTGCATCCCGGAGGCGTCTCTTGCAGCCGATCTTGATGGCGCCAGGGACAATACACCGGTTAACCCTCCTACCAGCCCTTGCTCTAGTGGCTCTCTCCTGGTACTGCAGTCCGCCGAGCTTCAGGTCTTCCTGGTGGGCACTGTGGTCACGGCACCTCATGAAGGCCTCGTTAAGCACTCCCATACAACCTTGGGCACTTTACAGCCATAGTGTCAGGCAGCTCGGAAACAAGCTCAACTCGCCCATGCCAACCAAGATACCCCACCTATGTTTTCTTCAGTTTAGTTTAGAGATACAGTGTGGAAACAAGAATGGTCTTGACCAGAAATGTCACCCATTCCACCTGTCCCACTGAGTTACCCCAGAATTTTGTGTCTGTCAAACAGGCCTTTCGTCCCACCGATTCCACGCCGATCAGTGATCACCTGCACAGAGTTCTATTGTACACGCTAGGGACGGCTTATAGAAGCCAATTAACCTATAAACCTGCACATCTTTGGAATGTGGGAGGCAACTGGAGTTCCCGGAGGAAACCCATGTAATCACAAGGAGAACGTACAAATTCTGTACAGACACCACCGTAGTCAGGATCAAACCCGGGTCTCGGGCGCTGCAAGGCATCCTCTCTACGCTGCACCACTGTACCGCCTTGCTGATCTTTATGTGGAATGTGCACTTTCTCCTTTCTCCTTTCCTCGGGTGCTCTGATTTATTCCCACTTCCGAAAGGAATGTCGGTCAGTAAATTAATTGTCCCTTACAAATTTCTCCCAGTGTAGGTTTCGGGTCAGAAGTCTGAAGAAAGGTCCCTAGCTGAAACGTCATCTGTCCATTCCCCCCACGGATGCTGCCTAACTCGTTGCTTTCCTCGAACATATTGTGTTTTGCAACAAGTTTAATTGCAAGTTGTAAATATAAATGACCATATGAAGGACTTTCATAAATCAGCATCTGCAGTTCCTTGTTGCTTTAATGATTCAACAAGGTTTTTAATACAGCTCTGAATTACATTGTACTTACATCCAATCTGTCTTATATTCTGATAAACTGATCTGTGTTTCCCAAGATTAACAGAGGCATTATCAATCACATCAGATGACATGCAATTTGTACTCAGGTTGTTTTCATCAGCAATTTGCAAAACATGTACTACTGTGATCTTACTTGTGCTCATGTAACTGGTGTAAAAAAACAAACAAGCCATATTCTATGACTGTTGTCCAGGAAAATTATGAAATCATAAAACTACTACCTTGTTAGAAAATCTGATTCAATTGAAAAAAAAATCCCTCCTAATTCAAAATCATGAAGCCAAAATTCTTGCAATTGTGATTGAAACATTTTAACTGGATGCCAATTACTTTCGTCAGTTCACATAATATTTTTAGGTGACTTCAAACACCAGCAGAAAACATGAAAGCATTTGATACCACAGTCTTGACTAGTATAATTAGTTCAAGTTCAAGTTCAAGTTACATTTATTGTCACATGCACCAATTGGTACAGTGAGATTTGAGTTACCGTACAGCCATACGAATAGAAAAAGAACGCAATACATGATAGAGTGTAACATAAACATTCCCACACAGCGGAATCAACGTTCTCACTGCGAGGGAAGGCAATTAGTTGACTGGTTGACTAATATTAGGGCGGCAGAGTGGCGCAGCGGTAGCGTTGCTGCCTTACAGCGCCAGAGATTCCGTGTTCAATCCTGACTGTGTAGAGTTTGTACATTCACCCCGCGACAGAGTGGGTTTCTCCTGGTGCTCTGGTTTCTTCCCTCACTACAAAGACGTACAGGTTTTGTAGCTTAAATAACTTCTGTATTGTGTAGGATAGACTGGTGTATGGTGATTGCAGGTTAGTGTGACTCAGTTGGCCGAAGGACCTGTTTCCACATTGTATCTGAAAACTAAACCAAACTAAGCGAAAGTAAACTCAAATTATGAACCTCGGTAAATCTCCCAGTTTCTGCAGTCATCAAGAGATTATGATAAGTGACGGTGAAAGAGTGTCTACTGATAATTTATTGTGTTATTGTATATTTATTTGTTGTGTTGTTGCATTAATGTGCACGCAAAGCTGCAGCAAGTAAGAATGCCATTGTTACATTGTTTCATATGACAATTAAACACTCTCGACTCTTGATGGCCAACTTAATTGTCCCAGACATGGAATCAAAGACTAGGTAGGTCGAAAAGAGTATTTGACAGTATCTTCTTCCCACCCTCACATCAGTCTGAAGAACGGTCTCGACTCGAAACGTCACCTTCCTTCACTCCATAAATGCTGCCTCCCGCTGAGTTTCTCCAGCATTTTTGTCTGCCATCTGACACACTGTCAAAATTTACAGCAGGATCTTGATCAGTTGGGCAAACAGGCAGATGACTTTTCCTCAGGTTCCTATTGAATCTTTCCCCCCTCACCTCAAACGATGGTACGGTGGCACAGCGGTAGAGTTGCTGCCTTACTGCGCCAGAGACCCGGGTTCGATCCCGACTATGGGTGCTGTCTGTAAGGAGTTTGTACCTTCTCCCCGTGACTGCGTGGGTTTTATCCGAGATAGACAATAGACAATAGGTGCAGGAGTAGGCCATTCGGCCCTTCAAGCCAGCACCGCCATTCAATGTGATCATGACTGATCATCCCCAATCAATACCCCATTCCTGCCTAATCCCCTGACTCCACTATCTTTAAGAGCCCTATCTAGCTCTCTCTTGAAAGTATTCAGAGAACCGGCCTCCACCGCGCTCTAAGGCAGAGAATTCCACAGACTCACCACTCTCTGTGAGAAAAAGTATTTCCTCATCTCCGTCCTAAATGGTTTACTTCTTATTCTTAAACTGTGGCCTCTGGTTCTGGACTCCCCCAACATCGGGACCATGTTTCCTACCTCTAGCGTGTCCAAACCCTTAACAATCTAATATATTTCAATAAGATCTTCGGTTTCCTCCCACACTCCCTCCAAAGAAGTACAAGTTAGCAGGTTAATTGGCTTGATATGTGTAAATTGTGTGTGTAGGATAGTGTGTGTAGGATAGTGTTAATGTGCGGGGATCGCTGGTCGGTGCAGACTCGGTTGGCCGAAGGGCCTGTTTCCGCACCGTATCTCTAAACTAAACTAAACCTATGTCCTCTGGTTCTCGATTCCCCTACTCTGGGCAAAAGATTCTGTGCGTCTACCCGATCTATTCCTCTCGTGATTTTATACTCCTCTGTAAGGTCAATACTCATCCTCCTGTGTTTCAAGGAATAAAAGCCTAGCCTGCTTAACTTGTCCCTATACCTCAGGCCCTGGAGTCCTGGCAACTTCCTCGTAAATATTCTCAGCACCCTTTCCAGCTTGACAACATCTTTCCTATAACATGCTGCCCAAAACTAACACAATACACCAAATGTGGCATCACCAACATCTTCCTCTACTCTGGGCAAAAGACTGTGCATGCAAGTAAAGCAAATGAGTTAGAGTTAAAGTTAGATTTAGCTCTTAGGGCTAACGGAATCAAGGGTTATGGGGAAAAAGTGGGAATGGGGTATTTATTTTGGATGATCAGCCATGATCATATTAAATGGCGGTGCTGCCTCAAAGGGCCGAATGGCCTACTCCTGCACTTATTTTCTATGTTTCTATGTTTCTAAATGTATTTCTCTGTAAGTTATTTTCAAACATAGGTCATAGAACAGTACAGCACAGGAATGTTAGTTCCAGATAAAACTGATCTCATCTGCATGTACCTGATCCATATCCCTCTATTCCCCGCACTTCCACATGCCTGTCTAAAAGCTTCTTAAATGCCACTGTTGTATTTGCCTCCACTACCACTGCCTTCCCAGCCCCCACCACTCTGTAACAAAGCACTTGCCCCACACATCTAATTAAACTTTCCCCCCTCTCACCTTATAGCTATGTGCTCCAGTGTTGGACATTTCCACCCTGGGAAAATGGCTCTGACTGTCTACCCTATCTATGTCTCTCGTAATTATATACGCTTCTTTCAAGTCTGTTCTCAACCTCTGGCATTCCGGAGAAGACAATCCAAGTTTATCCAACCTCTCCCTGTAGCTGAGACCTTCGAATCCAGGCAGCATTCTGGTAGAACTTTAATACAGCTCTTATTAAACACTTTATTGACTTAATTTACCAGGTGTCAAAGTCAAGAGTGTTTAATTGTCATATTCACAGGAAACAGAACAATGACATTCTTACTTGCAGCAGCTTGACAAGTCTATTATCACCAATATCTCACAGTGATAATGATAAAACCTGTTTCTGTTATTCACAGGTTTTTTTACATCAAAAGGGTAACTCTCTTTTCCTGCATTAAACCAAGTTGCTTTATTCGTCAACTTTGTAAAGTTACTTTTTACTGCTGGGCTTAAGAGAGGGAGGACAGATATTGACAGAGAGAGAGAGAGAGAGAGACAGGGGGGGGGAGAGAGAGGGAGAGAGCGAGAGAGAGAGGGGGAGAGAGAGAGAGGGAGAGAGAGAGGGGGGGAGAGAGAGAGAGAGAGAGAGGAGAGAGAGAGAGAGAGGGGGAGGAGAGAGAGATAGAGAGAGAGAGGAAATGAGGGAGATATGGAGAGGGAGAGAGAGAGAGAAGAGTGTGTGTGAGAGGAAAAAGGGAGTGAGGAGAAAGAGAGATAGAGAAAAGAGAGAGGAGGGAAAGAGAGGAGTGAGAGAGAGAGAGAGGGATGCAAGCGAGAGAGAGCAAAAAAAGAGAAGAGAGTGAGAGGGAGGAAATGAGATGGAGAAGAGAGGAGCGAGAAGGGGGGAGAGGAGAGAGAAAAAGATAGTGTGTGAGTGAGAGAGAGAGAAGGGAGAGAGAGAGAGAGAGGAGAGAAAAGAGGAGGGAGAGAGTGAGAGAGGGGGAGAGAGAATGAGAGAGGGGGGTGCAAGCGATAGTCAGCAAAAAAGAGAACAGAGAGAGTGAGAGAGATAAAACTGCAAACTTAAAGATATAGAAACCATGGCAACCTCCTCCAGTGCAGAATGCCAACTTGGTCGACATGAATTGGGTGGGCCGAGGAGCCAGATTCCAGCTCTGTAGTTCTATGATTCTAAGTGGACATCCAGACTATATCTGAGATCCTCCATTCCCACCAACATTTCATTACCTGACGCTGCCTCTGGAAACCCTCTCCATCCACTTCTCGTTACCCGACTCATGACATTTACTGTGGACTCTTTACATTTTTAAAACTTCCCCAAATCTCACAGATAAAAGTACCCATGTAAAAGTCCTTCAGGCAACAAGATTTTAAGAGACATAAATAAGATAATCAGAACCCTTTTCCCAGGGTGGAAATGTCCAATACTAGAGTGCATAGCAATGTGAGAGGGAGAAAGTTTAATGGAGATGGTTTCACTAGTGGGAGAGTCTAGGACCATAGAACCATAGAAACATAGAAAATAGGTGCCGGAGGAGGCCATTTGGCCCTTCGAGCCAGCACCGCCATTCATTGTGATCATGGCTGATCATCCCCTATCAATAACCCATGCCTGCCTTCTCCCCATATTCCTTTACTCCACTAGCCCCTAGAGCTCTATCTAACTCTCTCTTAAATCCAGCCAGTGATTTGGCCTCCACTGCCACCAGAGGCCAGAGCCTGAGAATAAAAGGGCGTACCTTTAGGAAGGAATCCTAAATCCTTTATGAGAAGGGATTTCTTCAGTCAGAGGCTAGTGAATCTGTGGAATTCATTGCCACAGAAGGCTGTGGAAGCCAAGTCGATGGATATTTTTGAGGCAGAGATTAATCGATTCTTGATTAGTACGGGTTATGGGGAGAAGGCGGGAGAATGGGGTTGAGAGGTAAAGATAGATCAGCCAAGATTGAATGGCAGACTAGACTAGATGGGCCAAACGGCCTAATTCTTCTCCTATCACCCTACACAGAGGGTGGTGGGGAGGCCTGGAACGCATTGTCAGAGGTGGTGGTGGAGGCATTTACGATAGTGGCGTTCAAGAAGCTTTTAAATAGGCACATGGAATTGCAGGGAATCGAGGGGTATGGATCAGTTACAGGCAGATGAGTTCAGTTCAGCCAGGCATCATGTTCAGCATGGGCAGCCAGGCATTGAACTCTGTCTCCAGAACCTGACTGCTTTGAAGATGTGTGCACGTGCCTGGGAGGTTTTACCCTACAGCTCCCAATCAACGCACCTGCGCTGCGTTCCGCAGACCCACATTCAGCTGATGAGTTGAAGTTAATATATCTTCCTCTTATTGATATTTTATTTGCAAGACATTTTCAAAGTGCTTCGTGGCCTCTTAATATCTTTAGAAGTCTGTACTTCCAGTGCCTTGTGTAAGGAGGAACTGCAGTTGCTGGTTAAACCAAAGACAGACACAAAGAGCTGGAGTAACTCAGCGGGTCAGGGGTCATCTCTGGAGGAAAAGAATGGCCGATGTTTCAGGTCGAGATCCTTCTTCAGAGCCTTGATTGATTGATACTTCAATGTCACGTGTACTTGGTACAGTGAAATTCTTTGTTTACAATAAATACATAGTAGGCAAAGTGTATGCATAGGGCACTGACAAAGCTACAAAAGTATTCAATATCATAGTCCTCAATAGTCCCTCTTCCTTCACATTCTTGTATCCCTGCCCCTTCCCCAGCCAACAATGGGCCACCTTGTCTTCCTGAGGTTATCTGTATTGCCAGCTCAGATTTGTTCTGGCCTTTCGTTGCCTCCAGTTTCCCCTCCCCCACCCCCACCCCCACCCACCACCTCTACCATTCAGTCTGAAGAAATGTTACCTATTCCTTTCCTCCAGAGATGCTGCCTGACCTGCTGAGCTACTCCAGCATTTTGTGTCTATCTTCAGTATAAACCAGCATTTGCAGCTCCTTCCTACATACGTTTACATATTTCTGACGATAAACCACTCGTGACCCACTTGCCTCTTGAACACGTTGGGTCAATTACTCCTGAACAGATAAAAGTTGGTGGGAGAGCCAGGCAAGGCAAGGCAAGGCAAGGGCCATTTCTATGAGCCTCCAACTAGATTGCTTCCAGGGATTACAGCCCTCACAAGTGGAACTTGAACATGGAGTGACACAGTGGGAGAGAGTCTGTTCATATTGAGTGGTCAGCCAGGCAGAAGCTGACAATGGTTGTCTATTACTTCAATCTAAATGTGGTAATGTTGGTGCTGAAAGCTGCACCAAAAGAGATGTCAGCCACAATGACAAGCTAATCTTCCGCTCTTTGCATTCAGTAAAATCCTTCCTGACACCAAGACAGGTCCTATGATAGAATAGAGAGACTAGATTGTACATGACAGTGCTGTTAGTTGTGGGGATAGTTCTATCCATTGCAATTAAAGTAATTCAGTCTGAAGACGGGTCCCGACCCAAAATGTCACTCATCCCTTTTCTTCACAGATGTCAAGTCAAGTCAAGTATCAAGTATCCTTTATTGTCATTCAGACTTTTCAGTCTGAACGAAATTTCATGCCTTGCAGTCATAACATAGAATAAAAATAACAAAACACACAATAAACACAGATTTAACATCCACCACAGTGAGTCCACCAGGCCCCCTCACTGTGATGGAAGGCAAAAGTCATAAGTCCTTGTCTATTCCCTCCTTGTTCTCCCTCTGCATTGAGGCGATCCAAGCTTCCGATGTTGTGACCCCACCGGGTGATGGTAAGTAAATTCCACGGGTGAATCCGAGCTCCGTGAACGGGCCGGCTCAAACTCCACGGCCAGGGGCGGTTGAAGCTGCCGCCCTCCAGTCCAACGGACGCAGCTGTTGTTGCGGGACCTCCGGAGAACAGGTCACCAACCTGTGACCTGCGAGTTGCCGATGTTATCGTCCACTGGGCCCGCGGCCGAGCCTCCGAGGCTCCATAGTCGGGTCGCCGCAGCCGCATCGCTACCACAGCCCCGAGGTCGGGTCGCCGCCGCCGGAATGCCGCCACAGCCCTGAAGTCGGAGAAGTCAGTGAAAAGCTTTTTACTACGTGCTATCCAGTCAGAGAAAAGTCTATACATGATTACAATCAAGCAATCCAGAGTGCATAGACACATGATAGAGGGAATAATATTTAGTGCAATATAAAGTCCAGTTGAGTCCGAATAAAGATAGTTTAAAGAACTCCAGCGAGGTAGAAGGGAGGTTAGGACTGCTCTCTAGTTGGTGAGAAGACAGTTCAGTCGCCAAATGACAACTGGGAGGAATCTGTCCTATAACCCAAGATGTGAAAAGGGGAAGAGGGTTCTATCTGGATGAAAGGAAGGGTATCCATTAAGATAACGGGGAGGTACAGTGGCACAGTGGTAGAGTTGTTGCCTTAAAGCACCAGAGACCAAGGTTTGATCCTGACCACGGTTGCTGTCTGTACAGCGTTTGTACATACTCCCTGTGACCACATGGATTTTCTCCGGGAACGCTGGTTTCTTCACACACTTTAAATATGTACAGGTATGTAGCTTAATTGGCTCGGTAAAATTGTAAATTGTCCCTGCGGATTTCAATATCGAGGAGCTCGCAGTCTCGGGTAGAGACTGATGTCGGGAAGCTCCAAGCCACACGCGGTTCCACTAGCCCCAGCCTGGGGTCCGATTACCCAGCGCGGGGGAGTTGAGATCCCCCAACGCGGAGGGCTCAACCGCCGGCTGCGGGAATCAAGATCGCCCCGACAACGGAAGGTTCGAATGCCCCGACCGCGGGAGAACAAAGAAAGGAAGAAGATTTAACTTGTTTTGCCTTCCACCACAGTCAGGAATGTGGGGGAGTCGCTGTGGTGGATGTTCATGTTAAAAATGTATTTGGGTGGCTTGTTGCTCTTTATTGGTATGACTATATGGCAAATCAAATTCCTCGTATTTTGAAAAAAACATACTTGGCTAAAAAAGTACTAATATGATTATACTTATGATTAGTGTGTGTCGGATATTGTTAATGTGCAGGAATCACTGTTCGGCATGTACCTAGTGGGCCGAAGGCCTGTTTCCGTGCTGTATCTTTAAATTAAACTAAAATAACAACCTTAGGTTTAGGTTTATTATTGTCACATTAACTCAGGTACAGTGAAAAGCTTTGTTTTGCATGTTATCCAAACAGATTAGATATACAATACATAGATGTATTGGTACACGCTAGAATTTAGAAGATTGAGGGGGGATCTTATAGAAACTTACAAAATTCTTAATGGGTTGGACAGGTTAGATGCAGGAAGATTATTCCCGATGTTGGGGAAGTCCAGAACTAGGGGTCACAGTTTAAGGATAAGAGGAAAATCTTTTAGGACCGAGATGAGAAAATCATTTTGGATCATGAGCAGATCAGTCCAACTTGGCATCAGGTTCGGCAAGGACATAATCATAGTCACACAGCATGGAAACAAGCACTTTGGCCCAACTTGCCCATGCCGATCCAAATGCCCCATCTACACTAGTCCCACCTGCCTGCATTTGGCCCTTATCCTTCTAAACATGATCTATCCATGTACCTGTCCAAATGTCTCTTAAATGTTATGAAAGTGCAATCCATGCTACCTCAACTACCTCCTCCTGCAGCACGTTCCATACACCCTCCACCCTTTGTGTAAATAAGTTACCCCTCAGGTTCCTATTAAATCTTTCCCCCCTCACTTCAAATCTATATCCTCTGGTTTTTGATTCCCTAACTCTGGGCAAAAGATTGTGTGTTTACCTGATCTATCCCTCTTATGATTTTGTGCACCTCTCTAAGATCACACCCTCATCCTCCAACGCTCCAAGGAATAGAGTCCCAGTCTGCTCAACCTCACATAGCTCTGGCCCTCGTTCTAGCAACATCCTTGCAAATCTTCTCTGCACCCTTTCCAGCTTGACAACATCTATCCTACAACATGGAGATCAAAACTGAACACAATACTCCAAATGTGGCCTCACCAACGTCTTATACAACTGAAAAATCACCACCCAACTTCCATAGTCAATACTACTACTGATGAAGTCTTTTTGACGACCTTATATACCTGTAGTCCTGCATTCAAGGAACTAAAAACCTGAACACCTAGATCTATAAGATCACCCCTCATCCTCCTGCACTACAAGGAATAATCACAATCACAATCACAATCACAATAATACTTTATTAGCCTAGTATGTTTTGCAAGATACAAGGAATTTCATTTGCCAAGTCAGTCTCCCCTAAGGGCTTGATCCTGTACTGCACTCTTCTGTGTTATCTATTATCAATACTAGTGGATTCTCTGCAATGCTTTCAATGTTATGTTAATATCAGGTTGAATTCTGTACAATGCTGTACTCTTTAAGATGATATTTGAAATCCGTCACAAGATTAAAGCCTTGAATGATTCCCCGATCTAGTTTGTCCTCCATTTGACCACCATTATTACCACACTGATAAAGAAAGCCATATAATCAGCGATATGACTGACATTTCAAGAGCTTTGACCAGCGTCCCATGATGGATGAATTTTACTATGTATACAGATGGATTTTTATGTTTTCCAAATGGATCGAAGGCTAAATTGATATTGATCGAGCTAAGCCAGAATTGAATTTTGATCCACACTTTAACAAACTCTTTGTAGGTTTTCCAATCTCTTTCTTCTGTAAATCCACCTCAGTTGGTTCGGTTGCTGATGAATTGACTGGGCTTTGTCATTGAATTAATGAGCATAAAATGTTGCAAACATCTGCCCGCTTGATGTAAACAGGAGAAATATACTCTTCTTTTTAATCGGTCTGAAGAATGGTCCAGACCCAAAACGTCACCTATCCATGTTCTCCGGAGATGCAGCCTGACCCGCTGAGTTACTCCAGCACTTTCCGTCCTTTTTTTGTAAACCAGCATAGTTTTGTTGAATTTTGTCACATGTACTGAGGTACAGTGAAAAGCTTTTTGTTGCATGCTATCCAGTTAGCAGAAAGACTATACATGATTACAATCAACTCAATAACACATTTTCTCCATGAATGTAATCAACCATCCTTATTAGGAAGCTCCTCAGAATGGAAAGTGACTTGTTTCTTGGTGACTTGATTGTGTGTGGTGTCAGATGGCTGATGGAGGTAATGTGGGAACAGTAGATCTTACCCTAGGTGGGGCTGTTGTCCGATGGGTCGGACAGTGGGTGGTTTGTGAGGTGATACTCACCCTCCATGTTGACACAGGGCTTCAAGGAGCTCCCGAAGTCTGAGCTCAGTGATCAGTCGACCAGTGATCAGTCGACCAGTGATCTACACATACTCATGCACTAGGGACAATTTACAATTATACCGAAGCCAATTAGCTTACACACCTGTATGTCTAAGGAGTGTGGGAGCAAACTGGTGATCCCGGTGAAAACCCATGCAGGTCACGGGGAGAACGTACAAACTCCGTACAGACAGAACCTGTAATCAGGATCAAACCAGGGCCTCTTGCGCTGTGAGGCAGCAACTCTACCGCCCATATTGTATTTAGGCCGCCCGTTTGTATTTATGCATGATAAGTGGAATACGAGGTGCTGTTCCTCAAGTTTGCATGTGGCCTCATGCTGTCAATGGAGGAGGCCCGGGACAGGAAGGTCAGGGAATTATGGGAATGGGAAGGGGATTAGAATGGTTAGCAACAATATTCAATCGCTTGTTTTCGACACTCTCTCGACACTCTCTCTCGACAATTCCCTGTTGGAATTATTGAAGATTGCCTTGTGTTTCTGAAACATGTTTCAATCTTTTCAAACCGGAGGAAAACACGAGTTAAATTTAAAAAAAAACAATCCTGACTAAACTTTAACTTCTAACAGAGGCTGAGGCTGTAGCTCTTGGCTGCCACATACTTCATCGATTGATATTTCTGATGAAACTGCAAAATTTCCAACTCATTTCTAAAATGAGTTGTATTGAGCATCTCACCAAGACCCCACTGCAAAACACAAATCATACTTAGCAAAGGGATGGCGCGATCAATAATACATCTAAACCTTTTCCAAAGCCCACAATGGAAAGATGGAATTAATTTTAAGCTCTTTAATACAATACAATAACGCTCAATCTAATGATGAAGCTTGTATTTAATTTTGAAGACATTATTAATACCTGGAAGCGGGTCACTAAGGAAATCATATTAAAAATAAAATACTAATTGACCTGTAGATTAGTTTAAGTAGACAGAAAATGCTGGAGTAAATTAATGGGACAGGCAGCATCTCTGGATAACATGGATAGGTGATATTTCGAGTCATGACCCTTATTCAGACTGAGAGTAGTTTATTGTCATGTGTATCGAGGTACAGTGAAAAGCTTTTTGTTGCGTGTTATTCAGTCAGCGGAAAGACTATACACAATTACAATCGAGCCACTGTGTACTGATGTAGTTCAGAGATTAATTTATAGCAATGTTACAACATTTTGAGATTTAAAAATTCAAGTCTGTAATTTATCCCATCAGATAAAGCATAAAAATAAGTTTAATTTGACACCTAATTCACTTTCATATCTCAAGTATTTAAAAAGTTATGGTCATTTTCATACTTGGAAATTAGCATCTTGTTCCCTATTGATTTTCTATGGACATAACAAAAAAGCTGTGATCGCGTGCTGTCAAAAGCCCATAACCTTCTTAAAAATTAAGAGAACTGAATGAAATTTTCAGTTATTGTAGATTGAACCATTCTGAAACAAACATAAAATAATCTAACTTGGATGACCTGAAATTAAAGCATATAATTAGTTAGTTACCCAAGTGTAGCAAATTTCAAACTTCAATTACTAGATCTAAACATCTATCCATTTCTTAATAAATGATTAACGTTTTTAAATAGCCCAAGTGTCCAAATAATATTCATAAATAATTCACAATAAAACATGATTTTAAAATCTCATTTACATTAATTTATAGGCCAAATGGAAGGAATTTAGTGTTCAATTGCTGTAAATTAAAGTCCATTTTAAATCAGCTTTCTAGTGGGTTCCTGTGAACACGCTGGTTTAGAACGTTCACATTGCAGTGGATTTGTGCCCTCAAATGCCCAGAAAAACACTGCGGGATATAAAGAGCCCAAAATGAGCTACTCGCTATAGAAAACTTTATATACAGGGTTCTTAAGAAGCCCCTTTTAATGTAAAAATAAGGTACATACCTTTAATTGTTTGCTTTATAAAACCCTGGGGCTGCGAGAGGTCGCGGGTTTAGAGAGTGATTTTTAAACTACTATAACTATTATACAAGGCCATAAAAACTAATAATACCTTTTGCGACGGGGTCTTTCAGCGATTTTTTGTTAATGATTTACTAGGCTGAACATTTTCGATTGCACCACCTAGTGAAAATCGCGTTTTAAACCCGCCCCCTCAAAACAGCGCCAAAATCACACACACGGTCTGGGACAGATTCTCAGCCACGCTTCAGGTAGGCTTTGTATACCTATAGTTTAGATATACAGAAAGGAAACAGGCCTGTGCCAACCAGCGATCCCCTGCATATTAACACTGTCCTATGCACACTAGGAACGATTTACAATTTTACCGGAACCACTTAACCTACAAACCTGTGCGTCTTTGGAGTGTGGCAGGAAGCCAGAGCACCCGGAGAAAACCCATGCAGGTCACGGGGAGAATAAACCCGGGTCTCTGGTGTTGTGAGGCAGCAACTCTACCGCTGCGCCACCGTGCAACATTAAATGTTATAGTAGAGGCTTAAAGGAGTGGAGCGATTGTAAAGAGTGATTGCCGATCCATTTCTGGGACCAGTACACAGAGAGTCGCCTGGCTTGGATGCCATCTTGACTACGGGTGTAAACAGATACTTGCAGGGGTCCTAATTAAATTATCGTTTCCCCTTGAAAGTAATGAAAGTACTTAAACAGAAAGATGGAAGCACTATTTGCTGAGGTAATTAGTTAACGGTGTAAATATTTCAGCCTGTTAACTGCAGATAAAATTTACGAGGACGCTGGCAGGTCTCGAGGGCTTGAGCTACAGGGATAGATTGGGCAGGCTAAGACTTTATTCCTTGGAGTACGGGAAGCTGACAGGGTATCTTATGGAGTTGTATAAAATCATAAGGGGAATAGATAGGGTGAATGCATAGAGTATTTTAATCCAGGGTAGAAACATAGAAACATAGAAAATAGGTGCAGGAGTAGGCCATTCGGCCCTTCGAGCCTGCACCGCCATTCAATATGATCATGGCTGATCATCCAACTCAGTATCCTGTACCTGCTTTCTCTCCATACCCCCTGATCCCTTTAGCCACAAGAGCCACATCTAACTCCCTCTTAAATATAGCCAATTAACTGGCCTCAACTACATTCTGTGGCAGAGAATTCCAGAGATTCACCACTCTCCGTGTAAAAATCTATGTGTAGGATCTATGTGCTCTGTAGGTTTAAGGTGAGAGGGGAAAATTTGATAGGAAACTGAGGGGGGACTTTTACCCATAGAAGATGGTGGGTATATGGAACGAGGTGCCACAGGAGGTAGTTGGAGCAGCTTCTATAACAATATTTAAAAGTTGTATAGACAGTTACATGGATAGGAAGGGTTTCGAGGGATATGGGCCAAACTCAGACAAATGGGATTAGCTTAGGTGGGGAATCACAATCGGCATGGACGAGTTGGGCCAAAGGGCCTGTTTCAGTGCTGTATAACTCTGACTCAAACCAAATTATTCCAGGTAAAATAAACCATGTCAGATGGTCTTACTACAAAGCCACTGGGAATTAGTGGAATAACCAACAACTGGAGAGTACACCTGAGCTGTACCTCATTTGAGACCCTCGGACTATCTTTGATCAGACTTTACTGGTCTTTATCTTGCATTAAACATTATTAACATTATTCCCTTTATCATATATCTGTACACTGTGGATGGCTCTATGATTATATGATGTACAGGAGGCCACATCAAGAGCACTGAATGCAGTTCATGTGAACCTCTATCACACCTGAAAGGACTATTGTCTACATCCTACCTCAGGAAGGCATCAGGTTAGCACTTGAGGAGTGGAGCACTGTGATCAACAAGCACAAAACAGCCTACCCTGATGGTCTTCATCACCATAGCTGGGGACTTCAACCAAGCCAGCTTGTAGAAGTATCTGTGTGACTGCCATCAACACATCACCTTCAACACCAGTGGACCTAGCTGGAGTAACTTAGCAACTCAGGCAGCATCTCTGGGGAACATTGATAGGCAACGTTTCAGGTCTGGATCCTTCTTCAGACTGACTGTAGTAGGGGAGGAGAAAGCTGGAAAAGAGAGGTGGGAGCAGGACAAAGCCAGCCAATTGATAGGTGGATACAGGTGGATGACCTGCCAGGCTTTTACCTGCCCCACTTACCATAAACAGTCTGAGGAGGGTCCTGAACCAAAACATTGTCTGCACATTCCCTCCACAGATACTGTCTGATCCATTGAGTTGTTCCAGTGCTTTGTGTTCTGCATTTGATTTTGTGATGGAGATCAGTAATGATTGCTTTCAAGAATTAGGAGTTAAGAGTGTTTTATTGTCATATGTCCTGATGACAGAACAATGAAATTCTTACTTGCAGCAGCACAACAGGTATATAAACATCGTACTCCCGAAAATCTGTAATAACAAAAAAAAGTTCCGTATACATGTGTATATCTATATATATAAAACTCAAATCAGTCCGCCTGCAGTACGGATCCCTTCCTGCCTTTCGATTCGTTGATGGCTGCTCCTTCCTCAGCTTCCAACACACTTTGAAACAATGTTGCAAGACAGGAACACTGAACTTTTCACTGCTGCAGCAGGCAGGGGAGGTGCCATTGGATTTTTTTTTAAAGAGGCAGGGCAGTGCTGGAATCTTACTTTTGAGAACGGCTTCAGTTCCATTGGAGGAGACGGGTGCATGGTGGAATATTGGGTTGGGGGATCACACCATTGGGGGAGCAGTTGGTCTAGTATATATATAAAAACAAACAGACAAATAAATAAACTATAAAAGTGAAGAGTCAAAAATAATGTTCCCAGGTCTACATAGTTCAGAGCCTATTTGGAGGTTGTAGTGTTTAATAGCCTGATGGGTGTTGGGAAGAAGCTAGTCCTGAACCAGGACGTTACAGTTTACAGGCTCCTATACCTTCTTCCCGATGGCCGGAGTGAAATGAGAGTGTGGCCAGGGTGGTGTGAGTCCCTAATGATGCTGGCTGCCTTTTTGAGGTGGCGACTCCTATAGGTCCCTTCGATGGCGGGGAGGTCAGTACCCGTGATGGACCGGGCAGGATTCACCACTTTTTTGCAATCCTCTTCATTCCTGGGTGGTCGAGTTGCTGAATAAGGTTGTGATGCAATCAGTCAATATGCTCTCTGCTGCACACCTGTAGAAGTTCAAGAGAGTGCTCATTGACATACCAAATCTCCTCAATCTTCTGAGGAAGTAGAGATATTGATGGGCTTTCATCATGATTGCATCAATGTGCTGGGTCCAGGACAGATCTTCAGAGAGATGCACGCCCAGGAATTTGAAGCGTTTGACTCCCTCCACCCCCATCCTGTCAATGAAGAGAAGTTTGTGGATCCTCGTCCTTCCTCTTCCAAAGACTACAATCAGTTCCTTGGTCTTATTGACATAGAGAGTTGTTGCTCTGGCACCATTTGGTCAGTCGATCAAATGCTAATAAGAAAAGAAACTCGGCGACAAACCACACAAACCTTTAGCACACCAGCTGAGAAAAGTTGAAAAGGACCAGACTATTCTAAAAATTAAATCAGATAAAGGTGAACTGTTAACGCTTCCAAAAGATATTAATGAAAGATTTGTCCAATTTTATCAAAACTTATACACATCCAAAACATCAACAGAAAGCAGAAAAATTACAAACTTTCTGGACAACTGTAAACTTCCAACGCTTAACCCGCTGGAACAAGAGGAATTAGGAGCACAGATTTCAATTAAAGAAATAGAAGAGACAATCAATTCACTGAAGAATGGTAAAACGCCAGGACCAGAAGAGTTCAGTAACGGATTTTATAAAAGATTTTACGAGTTAATTTCCTCACGTTTACACAATCTTTATACATACGCATTTAAATAACAGACATTACCACAAACACTAGCTGAATAAACTATCACACTTATACCCAAAAAAGAAAAGATCTAGACGACCCGGGATCATACAGAGCAATCGCCCTGTTAAATACAAATCAGAAAATACTAGCGAAAACTTTGACAAGAAGATTAAGTAAATACGTTAATGAACTAATACATTCAGATCAAACTGGGTTTATACCCAAGAGACATTCGTTTAATAATTTGAGATGCCTTTTTAACATAATGTACTCATACAGAACTAAAGAAGAAAACTAATCAATTATTTCATTAGATGCAGAAAAAGCATTTGACCAAGTAGAATCGAAATACCTTTTCACAATACTACAAAAATTTCAGATGGGAGAGAATTTTATTTCATGGATAAAATTATTATATGATAGGCCGACTGCCAGAATACTGACCAACCACATACTTTCTCCAAAATTTCAGCTATCCAGGGGCAACAGACAGGCATGTGCATTATCACGCCTGTTATTTGCCCTTGCGATTGAACCCTTAGTGGAAATTATAAGAGTACATCCGAACATTCACGGCTATAATACTAAACACTCCAATAATAAAATATCATTATATGCAGATGATGTGTTATTATATGTCACCAATTCCCAGGTTAGCATTCCAAATATATTAAATCTTATAGAGGAATTCGGTTCCTTTTCAGGATATAGAATAAACTGGAACAAAAGTGAAATTATGGCAATAAAACCTCAAGAGCCGACACACCTTTTAAAATTCCCTTTCAGAATTGCTACAGAAAAATTTAAATATCTGGGTGTTCAGGTAACCAGAAAATATACTTCTTTATTCAACGCAAATTTCCCGCCTTTAGTTACTAAATTAAACGCTCTTGTTCAACTCTGCAACGAATATTAAAAATGTAATTTACTGGCTGGATAATGCATGCCAACAGGTAGACTGTTTAATAATGGAGAGAGAGGATTGCTCGCCTTTTAATATAGGCGCGATCCTTCTCTCCCCACCAAAGTTGAAGAACACACTATATGATAAAAATCTGATTATTCACAGCACTTTACGAATCTGGAGACAAGTAAAATCAACTTTTAAACTAAGAAATTTATCTCTTCTTTCACCAATAGCTAATAACCCGTCGTTCAAGCCATCTATTATAGATAAAACGTTTACTTTTGGGAAAGACTAGGAATTAAAAAAACTTGGAGATCTCTACGAGATGGGAAATCTTCTGTCATTTTAGAAATTACAATCAAAATACAATCTGAAAGGAAATCAATATTTTAGATATCTTCAATTTCGAGATTACTTGAAAACATATACCCATGACTATCAAACTCTGCTGCCAGATATATTAGACGAAGGTATGAATAGAAACTCAGTCAAACAATCTAACATCATACTTGTATAATACCCTTCTAAATATAGAAATGCCATCGTCAGATGCAATTAGAAGAGACTGGGAAGAGGAACTGGGCCTAAAAATTTCCAAAGACAGATGGGAAAAAATAAATTTTATATATACACAATTGTTCGATTAATGTTAGACACATTTTAATCCAATTTAAAACACTGCGCAGACTCTTACTCAAAGACTAAACTGAATAAGATTGTTTCAAATGTATCTCCTATTTGTGACAAATGTCTCCATCAAGAAGCAACTATAACACATTCCTATGCCTCTTGCATAAAACTGCATAACTTTTGGGAAGGAATTTTTGAAATGTTCTCAAAAACATTAAAAACTAAATTGGACCCCCATACAGAACTGATTATTTTTGGAACATCAGAAGCCTGCCCTGAGCTATCAATATTTCAAAGACGTTTCCTTAATTATGTCCTGATAACGGCGAAAAAACTAATACTTACATTTTGGAAAAATACATCTGCCCCTACTTTTAAAATGTGGATTACAAACATGTCTGAGATGCTACATCTTAAAAATATGAGATTTGTCTTAGCAGGAAAACCAGAGCAATTTTTGAAGACATGGATTCCATTCATTGATTCATTACAAGGATAGTATGGTGCAACGCAACTTCGGAATGAAACCGACTTACGGACTGGGTGGGGAGGATGGATGGGGAGAGATATGAAGCAGGTATATCATCACTTTTTGTTTTTCTTTCTGTTTTTGTCTTTTTATTTCTTTATGTTTTTCTCATTTCTTTTACTTACTCTTCGATTACACCTATTTGGTAGTCTAGGCGTTCTATTCTTACACATTCACTCTCTCTTTCATTTTCTCTCTTTCTTGCTTTCTCTCTCTTTTTCTATTTCATCTTAGCTAAAAATTAAAATTGAAGCTGTACAATAAACGTATTATGTCAAATGCCGCGGTTTATACTTTTGTATACTGCTTCTAATAAAAGTTTAAAAAAAAATAATAATAAATTAATAAATAAAGAAAGAAAAGAAGCTAAAGTGGCAGAGCATAAATAGGGATTGTGAATCATGAGTTAGAAAATTACCTTCATCATGCTAATTAAAAACCAACCTGACATGTAAAGTTACCAATGGTATTAGTCATCTACCACATCTGAAATAAGTATATATTACTGATTAGAGAATATTTCATTAGTTGGCACATTTGCTCTTCCTCTTGCAATAACTCTGTTCCCTTGGTTCCCTGTTTGATAGTTTAATAATTGCACCTAATGAGGTGAGTTTTGCGTGAGGCAGATGCATCATTTATAGATTAACTAAGATATGTAAGTCATTGTATGGTGCTTTTGGGCAGCAAGTGTATCTCAACCTCTCCACTGAATTAGTATCAGCGGCAAATTGTGGTTGGTATGGCCGATTGTTCAAAATAGGAATTGCAGATGCTGATTTACAAGTAAAGTAACAAAGTGCTGGAGTAACTCAGCAGGTCAGGCACATCACTGGAGAACATGGACAGGTGACGTTTCGGGTTAGGACTGCATTGGTTTAAGGTGAGAGGGGCAAAATGTAATAGGAACCTGAGGGCCAACTTTTCCACTCAGAGGGTGGTGGGTGTATGGAACGAGCTGCCGGAGGAAGTAGTTGAGGCAGGCACTATAATAGCATTTGAAAGACACTTGGACATGTACATGGATAGGAAATGTTTAGAGGCATATGGGACTAGATTAGGTGAAGCATTTTGGTCAGCATGGATGCATTGGATCTTATTCTTGCGAATGAAACATAAACCAAAGGAATAGTTAGATCTCAAGCCAGGAGTTGAGCAGCCAGGTTGTTGTCGCTGCGTCAATGTCTGCCAGGCCCTGAGCTCCATTTGGTGGGTGGTAGAGCGGGCACCAAGAGATGACATGGTTGGCTGTCTGTTGTTCTGCTCCGCATTCACAGGCCGGGCTCTGGCAGAGTCCCCATCTCCACATGCTGGCATTGAAAAGTCCAACTCCAGTACAAAGTCTGTTGAGCTTCACCCATGCTCCTCTGGGGAGGTCAGACCCTGGACAGCTTTTATCTGGTGAAGAGATGTAGCTGTGTAATGGAGATGAGGTTGCCTTCCACTCCTGTGACCACTTGGTGGCTATCCAGTGTGCCTTTGTCTGGATAGCTGGATGGATGCTAGAATGCTAAGATGGATGGATGAATTGGATAAATCTGTGGAATTGATTCATTCACAGCAGTGGAGGCCAAGAATATTGATATTCTTAAGACAGAGATTGACAGATTCTTGATTATTAAGGGTATTAGGCGTTAAGAGAAGAAGGTAGGAGAATGGGGTTGAGATAAAAAAGATGGATCAGCCAAGATTGAAAGACAGAGTAGACGTGATGGGCTGAATGGCCTATAACATGAATTTAGAAGCTAACCTATTGGCCTGTTTCTGTGTTGTATGACTAGGGATCTAACAAATTGAAACATGTAGATTTTAGAAGGGGCTTGAGAAGGTACAGTCTGAAAGAACGTTTGTCTTTATGGGGGATCCAGAACCAGGGGTTTCGTCTCAGAATAAGACATTGCCCATTTAAGATGTTGAAGTGTGTGGAGGATATTGTTTTTTGGGAGGTTTAAGAATATTTGAAATTCTCTGCTCTGGGGAGTTCTGGAGGGCAGGTCATTGAACATATTATGTTTCACTCAATATATAATCATGGATGCCACCAATTAAGAGAGACATAGCAGTTAACCATGCCAGTAGCAGAAGATAATGAGAAGATTGAGGATAATTTGAACAAATAATTGCTTTTTCTTTCAACAAATCTTCGAGGACAAGGTAGTTACAGAGGTGAGAGGAATGTGACCAGGATGATGGAGCCAGCGATGACCGTCAAGGAACGAGGCCGGTAGGAGAGGAGAGGGAGGCAGGGACTGGTCTACCGCGCCCTTGTGGTCGACTGCGGGAGGCGCCAACGGGGAACAAAGATGGACGTCCGAGGAGAGGGATGTGGTGTCCAAGGAAGGAGATGCTGGCGACCCGCAACAGTCTGGGACTCGCCTGGAACAGAACACCGCCCAGAAGAACTGGGGATGTGGACTTTGAAAATGGCGCCAAAGCATAGTACCTCTTGCATGCTGCCTCAGTAGACTGTTTCTGTACACTTGCTAATCGGGCATTGGGGGTATAATGGCAACACTCTACTGCACTGTTTGTATGACACAAAATGTCACTGTCAGTACTTTGCACACGTGACAATAAAAGCCCCATTGAACTGTAGAACCACATAAATAATTTACTAGTAGCTAAAACTGGACTTCACTGTGACAGGCTGTACAAACTGAGCTCAATATAAATGTGTCTGAAGTATTCATATTGTAAAAATATCCCATCATTTCCTTTGAAATGTATTAATGTTTAATATCAAACAAAAATTGAAGAGCGGTTGAAAGCAGAGGTAATCCATTTTATAATGGATAATGTAAAAGCAGTTAATGTAAAGCCTAGATCAAGTGGATGTGGAGAGGATGTTTCCACTAGTGGGAGAGGGCACAGCTTCAGAACAAAAGGATGAACCTTTAGAAAGAAGATGAGGATGAATTTATTTAGTCAGATGGTGGTGAATCTGTAGAATTCATTGCCACAGAAGGCTGTGGAGGCCAAGTCATTGGGTATTTTTAAAGCGGAGATTAATAGGTTCTTGGTTAGTAAGGGTTTTAAAGGTCACAGGGAGAAGGCATGAGAATGGGGTTGAGAGGGAATAAATAGATCAGCCATGATTGATTGGTGGAGTAGACTCGATGAGTTGAATGACCAAATGCTGCTCCCATATCGTATGGTCTTATGGTCATCTTGTAAAAATATTCTTTAATTTCCTTCACAATGTTTGAATATTTAATAACATCAAACCAGAAAATTGGAATGGTGGTTGAAAGCAGACTTTTTTGGGGCAGCACAGTGGTGCAGCGATAGAGTTTCTGCCTTACAGCACCAGAGACCGGAGTTCAATCCTGACTGCGGACGCTGTCTAGATGGAGTTTGTCCGTTCTCCCTGTGACTGCGCGTGTTTTATCCAGGTGCTCTGGTTTCCTCCCACATTTCAAAGATGTGCAGGTTTGTGGGTGAATTAGCTTCAGTAAAAATTGTAAATTGTTCCTAGTGTGTTTAGGATAGAGATAGTGTACACGATGATCGGTGGTCGGCACGGACTCGGTGGGCCGAAGGGCCTGTCTCTGCGCTGTATCTCTGAAGTCTAATGTCTAAAGGCTTCTTGTGCTGACTCCTGCAGAGAACTGAATGACAGGTTGTTCAATAATGACAGGAGCTATGCCGTGGTGCAGGTAGAGAATAGCTCTGATAACACAGCATGTCTTCAAAGGCAGTTATTGGCGCTAACAGGTGTCCTTTCGAGTTAATGACCAACTAATTAGCGTTCAGAAGAGAAGGTCGCAAAACTCAGATGAAATTATTGACTATCTGCTCAACGCAAACTGATGAGTCACAACGTGTTCTAGGAACAGCCACAGAGCAGTGGTTATTTTAGCCCATCACGGCTGGAAATTCAATATATAATATGATAAAATGTAATAAAAATGAACTGCAGATGCAGGTTTATAACAAAGATAAACACAAAGTAACTCAGCACATCAGGCTGCATCTCTGGAGAAAAAGAATAGTTGACCTTTTGGGCCGGGACCCTTATTCAAACTGTTTTTAAGGTTCTGTCCATTCCCTCCGCAGATGCTGCCTGATCTGCTGAATTCCTCCAGCCCTAATTCCATGGATGCCATGATCTTGCTGACAAAACCGCCCTTGACAGCTTGTCTCTTGTGTCCTGGGGATGCCTTCTTGTGGTGGCCCAGTGGCGCAGCAGTAAAGTTGCTGCCTTACTGCGCCAGTGACCCAAATTCGATCCAGACTATAGGTGCTGTCTGCGTGGAGTGTGTACAATCTCCCCATGACCTGCGTTGGTTTTCTCTGGGTGCTTTGGTTTCCTCCTGCAATCCAAAGACATACATGTTTGTAGGCTAATTGGTTTGGTAAAATTGTAAAAATTGTCCCTAGTGTGTAGGGTAGTGTCAGTGTATAGTGTGAATACTAGTTGGTGCGGAATCGGTGGGCCAAAGGGCCTGCTTCCGCGATGTATCTCTAAACTAAACTAAACAAACCTACTGACTCCCATGGCTATCTGGACTACACTTCTTCCCACCCTGCTATCTGTAAGGACTCTATCCCCTAATCCCAATTCCTCCATCTACACTGAATCTGCACGCAGGATGAGGTGTTCCAAACCAGGACATCGGAGATGTCCTCATTCTTTAGGGAAAGGCGGTCCCCCGCTTCTATTATAGATGAGGCTCTCACCAGGGTCTCCTCGATATCCGTTAGCTCCGCTCTCACTCCACATCCCCCTACTCGTAACAAGGACAGAATCCCCCTTGTCCTCACCTTCCACCCAATCAGCCGTCGCATACAACATATAATCCTCTGACATTTTCGCCACCTCCAATGGGATCCCACCACTGGCCACATCTTCCCATCTCCTCCCCTTTCTGCTTTCCGCAGAGACCGTTCCCTTCGTAACTCCCTGGTCAATTCATCCCTTTCCACCCAAACCACCCCCCCCCTGGTACTTTCCCTTGCAACCGCAGGAAATGCTACACTTATCACTTTACCTCCCCCCTCGACTCCATCCAAGGACCCAAGCAGTCATTCCAGGTGTGGCAGAGGTTCACCTGCACCTCCTCCAACCTCATCTACTGCATTCGCTGTTCCAGGTGTCAACTTCTCTACATTGGCGAGACCAAGCGCAGGCTTGGCAATCGCTTCGCCCAACACCTCCGCTCAGTTCGCATTAACCAACCTGATCTCCAGGTGGCTCCCCCTCCCATTCCGAATCTGACCTTTCTGTTCTGGGCTTCCTACATTGCCAAAGTGAGGCCCACTGCAAATTGGAGGAACAGCACCTCATATTTCGCTTGGGTAGTTTACACCCCAGTGGTATGAACATTGCCTTCTCCAATTTCAGATAGTCCTTGCTTTCTCCTTCCTTCCCCTCCCCCTTCCCAGAGTCCTACAAACCTGTTTAAAAAAGAACTGCAGATGCTGGAAAATCGAAGGTAGACAAAAATGCTGGAGAAACTCAGCTGGTGAGGCAGCCTCTATGGAGCGAAGGAAATAGGCAACGTTTCAGGTCGAGACCCTTCTTCAGACTGATGTGAGGGTGAAGGGGGGGAGGGGGGGGCGGGAAGAAAGGAAGAGGAGGATCCAGTGGGCTGAGGGAGAGCTGAGGGAGAGCTGAGAAGGGGAGGAGAAAGTAGGGACTATCTGAAATTAGAGAAGTCAATGTTAATACCGCTGGGGTGCAAAGTGCCCAAGTGAAATATGAGGTGCTCCTCCTCCAAATTATGGTGGTCCTCACTCTGGCCATGGAAGAGGCCCAGGACAGAAAGGTCAGATTCAGAATGGGAGGGGGAGTTGAAGTGCTGAGCCACGGGGAGATCAGGTTAGTTAATGCGGACCGAGCGGAGGCGTTCGGCAAAGCGATCGCCAAGCCTGCGCTTGGTCTCACTGATGTAGAGCAGCTGACATCTTGAGCAGCGAATGCAATAGATGAGGTTGGAGGAGGTGCAGGTGAATCTCTGCCGCACCTGGAAAGACTGTTTGGGTCCTAGAATGGAGTCAAGGGGGGAGATAAAGCGACAAGTGGAGCATTTCTTGTGGTTGCAAGGGAAAGTGCCCGGAGAGGGGGTGAGAAGGGTGGGAAGGGACAAATTGACCAGGGGGTTATGGAGGGAGCGGTCTCTGTGGAAAACAGACAGGGGAGGAGATGGGAAGATGTGGCGAGTGGTGGGATCATGTTGGAGGTGGCGAAAATGTCGTGGATTATTTGTTGTATGTGACGGCTGGTGGGTGGTAGGTGAGGCCAAGGGGGACTCTGCACTTGTTACGAGTGGGGGGTTGGGGAGTGAGAGCAGAGTCACAGGGTATAGAAGAGACCCTGGTAAGAGCCTCATCTATAGTAGAAGAGGGAAACCCCCGTTCCCTGAAGAATGAGGACAGCTCCGATGTCCTGGTGCGGAACACCTCATCCTGGGTGCAAATGCAGCGTAGACGGAAGAATTGGGTGTAGGGGATGGAGTCCTTACAGGAAGCAGGGTGGGAAGAAGTGTAGTTCAGATAGCCATGTGAGTCAGTGGGTTTGTAGTGGATGTCGGTCAGTAGTCTATCACCTGCGATAGAGAGAGTGAGGTCTAGAAATGGTTGGGAAATGTCGGAAATAGTCCAGATGTAGTTGAGTGCCGGATGGAAGTTAGTGGTGAAATAGATGAACTCAGTGAGTTGTGTGCGGGTGCAGGAGGTAGCACCAATGCAGTCGTCGATGTAGCAGAGGTAGAGTTCGGGGATATGGCCATGGTACGTCTCGAACATGGATTATTGTACGTACCCTACAAAGAGGCAGGCATAGCTAGGGCCCATGCGCGTGCCCATAGCTACGCCTTGTATTTGGAGGAAATGGGAGGAGTCAAACAAAAAGTTATTAAGGGTAAGGACCAGCTCCACTAGGAGGAGGAAAGTATACGTAGATGCGGTTTTGTTGGTTCTACGGTCGAGGAAGAAATGGAGGGCTCCCACAAACCTACTGTCCCCCACTCTTCCTTTCTTTTTTCCACCCCCCAACACCAGTCTGAAGAAGGGTCTCGACACGAAACGCTTTCTTCAAAATTTCTTCTCTCCATAGATGCTGCCTCACCCGCTAAGTTTCCAAAGCATTTTGTCTACCTTTAAACTGCCCCAAAGGTTTGTAGGTCAATTGGCTTCTGTAAATTGCCACCAAGTGTATAGGAGTGATAGTGTCAACAAGTGATCGATGGTGAGCATGGACTCGATGGGCCGAAGTTCCTGTTTCCACGCTGTATCTGTAAAACTAAAAAAAACAATACCAGTCCTTGAAATCCCATTGAATTATTGGGTCAGCCATCTCACGAATCCGACCAACACAGAATACCTCTGCAGTCAATGAGAATAATCTTTCCCTATGTTATTTGTCATGCATTTTGAGTTTGATTCCAAATTTATGTCTGCATTTCTACAATTCCTGGCTATCGAGATGAAATAAGAGGCTAGCTCGCCTCTACACCACAGGGCCTGTCAAATGTTTTGCTTAATTGATGTTTTTCACACAGAATGTGAAAGGTCCTTGCTTTTTGCTTTTAAAAGATTTTGATGCATTGGCCTATTGATCTGTTTTTTTTTAATCAATTTTTTTTTGCAAAATGCAATGCATTTTAGATCGGCACAAGCATCAGATTAAATGCTTCATTAATGCATTGCTGAGGTCACCTATTTTGTGCAGCATCAAGTATTATGATGTAAATTTGGAACCCATTTGCCTATGAAGCTTATGGTTTTTCATAAATATTCAAATTTACATTCATTGCCATTGTTTGGGCGTTTGACCTTAGAAATCCCGTTTGCAGCAAAGAACACATCAGCCCGCATTTACATGGGTTTTAAAACCCTCATGGTTTCTTTCTTTTTATCTTTTGATAAGAAATTTTAAACCTAGCTTTGTTTTTTTTCTGTAAGAAGCATGCAATTAATTTAGACCAGTGTATTGGTTAAAGTGTTTGAGACAGGGTTAAAATCTTCCAAAGTAACCAATCCATGACCACAGGACTTTAGGCTTGAGAGATACAGCCTTTGGCCCACCGACTCCACGCCAACCTGTGATCACTGCGTACACTAACACTATCCTACACACTCGGGACAATTTACAATTCTACCAAAGCCAGCATGTCATTGGAGTGTGGGAGGAAGCCGGAGCATGGGGAGAACATACAAACTCCATACAGACAGCACCCTTAGTCCAGATCGAACCCAGATCTCTGGCACTGTCAGGCAACAGCTCCACCCTCTAAGTAACCAAATGTAACCTATTGCAAGTAATTAAAATTCTATGATGTTCAAAATCCCTGATGTAATATTGGCTTAGAATAAGAATTGTTTTTTTATGTTATGGAATTTTATATTATATTCTACGGAATTTTTAATTTAATTTAATTTTTTATTTCATGGAATTTTATTTTATCTTCTTTTATATTTTATGGAAACAGGCCCGCTAATTCATCAAGTCCACAACAACCATCGATCACCCATTCACACTCGTTCTTTGTGAAGGAAAGAACTGCACATGCTGGTTTAAATCAAAGGTAGACACAAAATGCAGGAGTTGCTCTGGAGAGAAGGAATGGGTGACGTTTCGGGACTGAAGAAGGATTTTGACCCGAAAGACAGTCATTCCTTCTCTCCAGAGATGCTGCCTGTCCACTGAGTTACTCCAGCATTTTGTGTCTATCTTCGTACTAGTTCTGCGTTATCCCACTTCCTCATCCACTGCCTACCCACTAAGGGAAATTTAAGGAAGCCAATTAACCCACAAACCCGCACATCTTTAGGATGTGGTAGGAAAACAGAGCATCCGGATGAAACCGAAGCGATCAATAGGAGAAGAGGATTCGAGTTTAGGAGCTCTTTGGGTTAACGGAATCAAGGGATATGGGGAAAAAGCAGGAAAGCGATACTGATTTTAGATGATCAGCCATGATCATATCGAATGGCAGCGCTGGCTCAAAGGGCCGAATGGCCTACTCCTGCACCTATAAATAAATAGTTAAAAGCAGGTAAAACACAACGTTAAAATACAATAAACCAATCATAAAAATGTCCGGGGCAGCTGATTTGAGTGGCCAGTGCCAGTTATTAAAGTGTCCGTGCCAGCCGCAGCCAGTCTATGTTTCTATGAGAACGTACAAAGTACACACAGAGAGCACCTTTAGTCAGCATTGAACTGGGCCTCCAGCATTGTGCGGCAGCATCTCTACCAGCTGCATCACTGTGCTGCCGTAAGATTAATTAAAGCGGTTCATCCCTAGGAGTTGAATAAGGAAATAATGAAGGTGAATTATCCAGATCACATGTCATGGGGTTTGGGTTTTCAGTCCAAATCCAATGTTGGTGACTCTACACGTCTTTAATACCACTTCCACCCCAGTTCCTCACATCAGTGATACTGGGAAAAGCAATGACCTTCAACGCTCAGTAAAGACAGATATCTTTGGGTCACATTCAACCGGTTCTTTCCACAAGCCGTTTCTTCTTTCCCAACTGAACCATGAATGCTACCACAACTAGTGAGCAGTCCTGAACTACTATCTACCTCATTGAAGACCATCATACTATCTTTGATCGGACCTTACTGGACTTTATCATGCATTAAACATAATTCCCTATTCATGTATCTATACATTGTGGATTGTTCAATTGTAATCATGTGTTGTCTTTCCACTGACTGGTTAGCGCGCAACAAAAGCTTTTCACTGTACCTTAGTGCACGTGACAATAAACAAAACTAACCTAAAGTGAGAGGCAGTTTAACCTCCCGTTTTGCTCAGTAAATCCAATTTCTCTCTCAATACACATTCTCCAGACACTGACCTGAATTCAAGACCATACATATTTAATGTCCAATAATACGCCCTGTGTATTGTAGCAACCGCATAGTGTGAGGCAAACAAAAAGTCATTCCGATCTTGCCTTTGCTTATTTTGCTGATTCAGAAATAGAGATGATGAGAATTTTTCAGCCCATCAGCTTGTGGTCTGGAATAATCGGAAAGGGCAGTGGAAGCAGATTTAGTAACGTTCAGGGGGGGATTGAATAAATAATTGAACGAGGAGAGGTGAGCAGAAAGTTCAATGACAATTGGGCTAATTGGATCGTTCTTTCAAAGAGCCGCATGGGTCCAAAATTCTGAATGCTCTCCTTCCGTGGTGTTCCTTAAGAGGAAATGATCCATACCGAGTCTCCCACTGCTGCTGATGTGAGTTTCCAGCTAAACAGCGCGTCTGGTTAACTAGTTGTAAGTTGTAAGCTCTTCAGCCCACCGAGCACACGTCAGCCATCAATCATCCCATACACTAGCACTATCCTACACTCTAGGGACAATGTACAATTTACAGAAGCCAATTAACCCAATCTGAAGAAGGGTTTCGGCCCGAAACGTTGCTTATTTCCTTCGCTCCATAGATGCTGCTGCACCCGCTGAGTTTCTCGAGCATTTTTGTGTACCTTCGATTTTCCAGCATCTGCAGTTCCTTCTTAAAAACCTACAAACCTGCAATGACTTTGGAGTGTGGGAGGAAACCGGAGCACCCGGAGAAAACCCACGAAGGTCACAGGGAGAACATACAAACTCCATACAGCAACACCTGTGGTCAGGATTGAACCCGGGTTTCTGGCGTTGTAAGGCTGCAACTCTACCACTGCACCACTGTGCCGCAATAATGGAAAATAGGTGAACACCAGGTGACATCTGCAGAGTACAGTTTTTGTTTAGTTTAGTTTATTGTCACGTGTTTAGAAAAATGCCAGGACTGTCATACTCATAGCAGGTCACTGAAAAACCGGCTACAACCTACGACAGCACCTACATCAGGAGAAGTCAATCAATCAATCAATCAATCAATCAACCTTTATTGTCATCTTGCAAGCAACAGTTGTACAGTGCAAAATGAAAAGACGTTTCCCAGTGAATAGCGGAGCATCGCACATGAAATTTAAAACATTACACACATAATAACACTAAAAACAATCCAGTCCCTGATAGGACAGTATAAATAGTTAAAAGCAGGTACAACCACAATGTTAAAATACAATAAACCAATCATAAAAAATGTCCGGGGCAGCTGATTTGAGTGCCCAGTGCCAGTTATTAAAGTGTCCGTGCCAGCCGCAGAATCAAGTGACTGTGAGTACAGAGTGACTGTTTAGCAGCCTCACAGCCTGTGGTAGGAAGCTGTTTAGCAGTCTTGTAGTCCGGGCTTTGATGCTTCGATATCTCTTGCCTGATGGCAGGAGATCCAGGTGTATGTGGAGGGGGTGCAGTTTGTCCTTAGCAATTCTCTGAGCTTTTTTCAGACAGCGGCTCTGGAACAGTTCTTGTACCGAGGGTAGGGAGACGCCAATGATCCTCTCTGCTCCCCTCACTACCCTCCACAGAGCTGCAAGCTACTTTCATTGGCGTCAAACCCATTGTCACCAAAATTTTTTCAACGTTGAAAATTTAGCGGTGACCAGAAAGATGCTACGACTTTTTGCTCGACTGAGGAGACGACTCCCGGCGACCACCAGCGAACATGTGGCGACAAACTAGTCGCATGTAGTTGCCTAAAAAATCGCCTAAGTGGGACAGGCCCATCTATGAGGCAGGGGATTCCCTTGCCTGAAGGGCGAGACTATATCAGATGTGGTTTTTGGAGAACTTGGCAATTTAATTTAGAGATACAGCATAGAAACAGGCCCTTCAGCCCACCAAGTCCACGCTGACCATCGATCACTCGTTCACACATGTTCTATGTTATCCCATTTACTCATCCACTCCCTGTACTCTAGGGGCAATTTACAGAGGCCAATTAACCTAAAAAGCTGCACGTCTTTGGGATGTGGGTGGAAACCCAAGCACCCGGAGAAAACTCATGTGGTCACAGAGGAGTGTGATCAATCCACACAGACAGCACCAGAGGTCAGGATCGAACCCAGGTCTCTGGTGCTGTGAGGAAGCAGCTCCACCAACTGTGCCATAATTACAACAATACTGCCTTCACTTTATCCCTTCCTAGTTGACTCATTTGGCAAATACCTTAACCAGCAGTGGGGAGATGGGTGTGGAGATGGGTAATTCCTTAGCTTTAACCCCTGTCCCACTTAGGAAACCTGAACGGAAACCTCTGGAGACTTTGCGCCCCACCCAAGGTTTCCTTCTGGTTCCCGAAGGTTGCAGGTGGTTGCCGGAGGTTGCAGGTAGTGGAAGCAGGTAGGGAGACTGACAAAAACCTCCGGGAACCTCCGGGAACCTCCGGGAACCGCACGGAAACCTTGGGTGGGGCACAAAGTCTCCAGAGGTTTCCGTTCAGGTTTCCTAAGTGGGGCAGGGGCATTAATTGTGCTTGCTATCTTTAGAATTTAGACTTTAGACTTTAGAGATACAGCGCGGAAACAGGCTCTTTGGCCCACCAAGTCCACTAACCAACGAGCACCCCGCCTGCTAGCATTATCCTACACACAAGGGACAATTTACAATTTACAGAACTCAATCAACTTTCAAACCTGTAAGTCTTTGGAACGTGGGAAAAACCAGAGCACTCTGAGAAAACCCAAGCGGTCACAGAGAGAATGTATAAACTCCGTGCAGGCAGCACCCATGGTCAGGATTGAGCCTGGATCCCTGGTGTTGTAAGGCAGCAACTCTACTGCTGCGCCACCGTGCTGCCCCATTTCCACACAGCTATGACTGAGATTGATTTTAAACACTGGATTTAAGTAACTAAAGTCACTCACTGCATTTTTCGAGCATAATAGACAATAGGTGCAGGAGTAGGCCATTCGGCCCTTCGTGCCAGCACCGCCATTCAATGTGATCATGGCTGATCATCAACAATCAGTACCCCATTCCTGCCTACTCTCCATATCCCTTAACTCTGCTATCCCTCAAAGCTCTATCTAACTCTCTCTTGAAAGCATCCAGAGAACCAGCCTCCACCACCCTCAGGCAGAGAATTCTACAAACTCATAACTATCTGTGTGAAAAAGGTTTTCCTCATCTCCATTCTAAATGGCTTACTACTTATTCTTAAACTATGGCCCCTGGTTCTGGACTCCCCCAACATCAGGACCATGTTTTCTGCCTCTAGCGTGTCCAAACCTTTAATAAACTTATATATTTCAATAAGATACCCTCTCATCCTTCTAAATTCCAGAGTATACATGCCCAACCACTCCAATCCATCAACATATGACTGTCCCGACATCCCGGGAATTAACCTTGTGAACCTACGCTGCACTCCCTCAATAACAAAAATGTCCTTCCTCAAGTTTGGAGACCAAAACTGCACACAATACTCCAGGTGTGGTCTCACTAGGGCTCTGTACAACTGCAGGAGGACCTCTTTGCTCAACTCCTCTGGTTATGAAGGCTAACGTACCATTCGCTTTCTTCACTGCCTGCTGTACCTGCATCCTTACTTTCAATGACTGATGAACAAGGACCCCCAGATCTCTCTGTACTTCCCCTTTTCCCAACTTGACACCTTTCAGATAATAATCTGCCTTCCTGGTTTAGCCACCAAAATGGATAACCTCACATTTATCCATAATAAACTGCATCTGCCATGCATCTGCCCACTCACCCAAACTGTCCAAGACACCCTGCATCCTCAAAGCATCCTCACGAATAACAAATACCATGCTTAATTTTTTTCAGAGATCTATACAGCACAGAAGCAGCCCCTTCGGCCCACCTTGTCCATATCGACATATTAGACCATTAACAGTTGCCAGAATTTGGCCTATTGTCCTCTAAACCCTTCCTATCTATATATCTGGGGGGAAAAAATTCTAATTGTGTCTATTTCTATATCTCCCTTTGGCAACTCATTCCCTGCCTCAACTATCTCCTCTGGCAGCTTGTTCCATACACCCACCACCCTTGGCGTGAAAAGTTTACCCCTCAGATTCCTATCAAATCTTTACCCCCTCACCTTATTCTTATGCCCTCTGGTTCTTAATTCCCCCACTCTGGGCAAGAGACACTGCGTGACTCAAAGAAATCGCTGTTGATTTTTTTTCCTCTACTCTTTGAACGGTCTATTTTCTCACTAAAATAACTATATCTGTTGATCATTCCACCATTTGCTGCAAGTCTCATGTTCCAACAACCTTCCATTTCATTGGTTGATCCACTGCTTGTTAATAAATACCCAAAATATATCAACGAGATGCAAATGACTGATTTGTCAGAAGTATGTGTTTAAATTGCTTCCTGTGGTACTGACAAATTAGTTGTGTAATTTTCCCCATATGAGCAACTATCTTTGAGAAGAATGGGTGCTAAGTTGTGAACAGTGGCACTTGTAGAATAAATCAGTTCCAATCTGGACAGAATTTAGTGAAAGTCCCAGGGAAAAGTGTGTGGAAGAACAATCGAGAATTAGATAGCAACTGGATTACTCCACCCAACACCAACTCTAGATATACTTCACACAGCCTCTGGGAACCAACCAACACAGTCAAGGACCAATCACATCCCGGCCATTCCGCCTTCTCCACTCTCCCGTCAGGCAGAAGATACAATAGCTTGAAAGCACCTACCACCAGATTCCGGAACTGCTTCCTCACAGCTGTTGTCAGATGAGTGAACAGTCCTCTCATAAATCGGGGAGTTGACCCGATCTTCCAACCTACCTCATTGCCGTCCATAAACTTTTTTCTGTAATAACACTATAATGCCGTAACATTATATTTTGCACTCTGGTATTTTTCTCTTTACACCTTTTTAAGTTGAGGGGGGACTTATATCTGTCCCATCTAGTCCCACATGCCTGCGTTTGGCCCATATCACTCTAAACCTGTCCTATCCATGTACCTGTCAAAATGTTTCTTAAAATTTGGGTTAGTACCTGCCTCAACTACCTCCTCTGGCAGCTGGTCCGTACACCCACCACCCTTTGTGTGAAAATGTTACCCTCAGGTTCCCATTAAATCTTTCCACCCTCACCTTAAACCTATGTCCTCTAGTTCTAGATTCCTCTACTCTGACCAAAATACTTGATTCTTGATTCTCTGAATCTGGGCAAGAGACACAGTGCATCTACTTGATCTATTCCTCTCATGATTTTGTACACCTCTATAAGATCACCCCTCATCCTCCTGTGCTCCAAGGAATAAAGTCCTAACCTACTCAACCTCTCCCTGTAGGTCAGGCCCTCGAGTCCTGACAACATTCTTGTAAATCTTCTCTGCACTCTTTCCAGCTTGACAACATCTTTCTTATGACATGGTGACCAAAACTGAACACAATACTCTAAAGATAGACACAATGTGCTGGAATAACTCAGTGGATCAGGCAGCATCTCTGGAGAAAGGGATGGGTGATGTTTTGGGTGGGAACCCTTCTTCAGGCTCTTGAAGGTCTCAAGACCAGACTCTTGAAGACTCCTTTTTCTCCATAGATGCTGCATTACATGCTGAGTTACTCCAGCAATTTGTGTCTATCTTTGGTATAAACCAGCATCTGCAGTTCCTTTCTACACAATACTCTAAATGTGGCATCACCAACATCTTATACAACTGCAACATGACCTCCCAACTTCCATACTCAATACTCTGACTGACAAAGGCCAATGTGTCAAAAGGGTAGCATCATACAATATGGAAACAGGCCCTTCAGGCCAACACGACCATGCTGACTAAGCGTTCATCTAAGCCAATATAATTTGCCTATAAAAAAGAGCACAAAGTGTTGGAGTAACTGAGTGGGTTAGGCAGCATCTCGTGTGAACATGGATAGATGACATTTCAGTTTGGGACCCTTCTCCCATTTTGCCTGCATTTGACCAATATCCTTCTTAACTTTTCCCAACCATGTACCTGTCCATTGTAATTGCACCTGCCTCAACAATGTCCTCAGGCACTTTGTGCCATACACGTACCACCCTGTATCTGATGTGGGTCTACATGTGGTCTACTATTTACTGCCCTCTGAAATGGTTCTGTCTTTGGTTCTTTCTTGTCACATATGCACAGCACAGTGAAACATCCCACAAATGCAAGGTTGCCATATGTGGTAATACAGGTAAACCCAGGTGAACCCATGCTGCTGCAGGCCGAAGACCAGATCAGACATATTTGTTCAGAAAATTACTCAGTTCAGGGTGCGATATGGAAGGTGTTGATCTTGCTGTGTAGGAAGAAACTGTAGACGCTGGTTTAAATTGAAGATAGACGCAAAATGCAGAAACATAGAAATTAGAAACATAGAAATTAGGTGCAGGAGTAGGCCATTCGGCCCTTCGAGCCTGCACCGCCATTCAATATGATCATGGCTGATCATCCAACTAAGTATCCCGTACCTGCCTTCTCTCCATACCCCCTGATCCCCTTAGCCACAAGGGCCACATCTAACTCCCTCTTAAATATAGCCAATGAACTGGCCTCAACTACCCTCTGTGGCAGAGAGTTCCAGAGATTCACCACTCTCTGTGTGAAAAACGTTCTTCTCATCTCGGTTTTAAAGGATTTCCCCCTTATCCTGAAGCTGTGACCCCTTGTCCTGGACTTCCCTAACATCGGGAACAATCTTCCAGAAGTAACTCAGTGGGTCAGACAGCATCTCTAGAGAAAAGGAATAGGTGATGTTTCGGGTCGAAACCCTTCTTCAGTGTGAAGAAGGGTCTCGACCCGAAACGTGGCCTATTCCCTTTCTCCAGAGAAGCTGTGTCTCGCGTTGAGTTACTCCAGCATGTTGTGTGTATCTTCATATTGATCTTGCTGACCACCAGGTGGCGCTTGCAATGGCCGCATCATCAACAATCTGTCTTGTCCCTTCCTTCTTTGTTGTTTTTTAGCATGTGTTAAATGTATGTTTTAGTGTTCTTTAGCTTGTTTTATGTTGGGGGTGGGATTTGGTGAAACTTTTTTAAATCTCTTACCTTGATGGAGATGCGATTTTTTTCCGTATCGTATCTCCGTCCGCACTACGGCCTAACATCGAGACCGACTTCGTGAACTCCACCGCAGGAGCCTGCGAACTTAACATGGCGGAGCAGGCGATCCCTGTTGGGGATCAACCTTGGAGCTCCAACCGCGGGAGCTTGTGGACTTTAACATCGTGGAGCTCACGGTTCTTGTTTAGAGAACGACTTCGGGAGCTCCAAGCCGCAGGAGCTTTGGCCGCCCCGATCGCGGGAGCTTCCATCGCCCTGACGCGGGAGTGTCGATCGCCCCGATGTGGGAGTGTCGAACACCCTGAAGCGGGAGCTTCGATCGCCCCGATGCGGGAGTGTCGATTGCCCTGACGCGGGAGCTTCGATCACCCACGGCGCGGAAGCTTCAATTGCCCCGACGCGGAAGCTTCGATCGCCCTGACGTGGGAGTGTCGAACACCCTGACGCTGGAGCTTCGATCACCCGCGGCGCAGAAGCTTCAATCGCCCCGACGCGGAAGCTTCAATCGCCCTGACGTGCGAGCGTCGATCGCCCCGAAGCGGGGTTTCGATTGCTGGCTGCGGGAGCTTCGATCGCCCCGACGCGGGGTTTCGATTTCTGGCTGCGGAAGCTTCGATCGCCCCGACTGCGGGAGAATAAAGAGAAGAAGATTGGACTTTATTGCCTCCCATCACAGTGAAAAATGCGAGGAATCCACTGTGGTGGATGTTTATGTTAACTTTTATGTAGTTGTGTGTCTTGTTACTTTTTTTTAGTATGGCTGTTTGGTAATTCGAGTTTTGCTGTACCTTAATTGGTACACGTGACAATGAATAGACCTTTGAACCTTTGGCAACTTACCGTGAACAAATAAATAATCGGTAAAATAATTGTTGAACATACACGTCAGCTTTCAGTGATGCTCAGTCTATGAATAGGGGGAGATCAAGGACGTTAAACAGGTTAGACTTGAGGCATTTAAAACAATTTTTTTTCTCTTTTCCATACATTAATAAATGTTCTTCTCTGACTGTCATTGTTACTGAGCATACCTCCAGTATCCAACCCGTGTTGTTCTAATAAACCTGGCCTTGAGAGTCCTTCAAGATGTTCTCAGGTAATCTTTGCAACGGCATTGTATTAGCATTGTATTTACTGCAGCGTGCAGTTCAGTCTGAAGAAGGGTCCAAAACATCACCAGTTCTTTTTTCCAGAGATGCGGCCTGACCCGCTGAGTTACTCCAGCACTTTGTGTCTACCTTCTTTACTCATGACTGATGAAAGCCAATGTATAAATGTCTTGACCATCCTATCTACATGTGATGAGATTTTTGGGTCTATGTACTTGCAGTCATAGATCCCTCTGCTGCACAACACTCCCCAAGGCTCTGTCATTCACTGTGCAGGTACTGCCCTGGTTTGATTTATTATATTCACTAATCATTTACATGTATTATTACATTTAACTAATAAAATAATTTAGAGTTATAGATTCATACAGCGTGGTAACAGGCCCATCATCCCAAATTGCCCATATCCAGCAACATATCCCATCTATACTAGTCCCACCTGTCTGCATTTGGCCCATATCCCTCTAAACCTATCCTATCCATGTACCAGTCTAAATGTTTCTTAAACTTTGCGATAGTACCTGCCTCAACGACCTCCTCCGGCAGCTCATTCCACCCACCACCCTTTGGGTGAAAATGTTATCCCTCAGGTTCCTACTAAATATTTTCCCCCTCACCTTAAATCTATGTCCTCTGGTTCTTGATTCCCTGAATCTGGGCAAGAGGCACTGTGTGTCTACCCCATCTATTTCTCTCATGATTTTATACATCTCTATAAGATCACCCCTCATCCTCCTGCACTCCAAAGAATAGAGTCCTAACTTGCTCAACCTCTCCCTAAATCTCAGACACTCAAATCCCCTCAACATACTCATAAATATTCTCTCCACCCTTTCCAGCATGATATCTTTCTTATAAAATGGTGCCCAAAACTGAACACAATACTCTAAATACAGGCTCACCAACTTCTTATACAACTGCAACATGACCTCCCAACTTATATAGTCTATGCTCTGACTGATGAAGACCAATGTACCAAAAGCCATTTTGATCACCTTTCATTAATATAACTTCATTCTCCTGTGACAGTGCCATTAATCAAATCTGATTGACCTGGATGGCAAGAATATGGGATATACTGAATAGGTAAAAATAAGCCATGAATATGTTATGCACAATTGCCACGCCATTAAGGCAATCTCCATTGACCTTACAAGCTTAATTTACAGGAATGAATATCCTCTATTTTCATCACTATATAATTTATAATCACAGATTGTTACTGCATGGAAGGAAGCCAATTAGTCTATTAAGTTCTTATTAGTTCCACGTTAAGATCTGGCACTTCTAAACTGAACAAAGTTCTGTTTTTCTTACAAAGAAATACACAAGGTTCTGGAGGAACTCAGCGGGTCAAGCAACATCTCTGGAGAATGGGGACAGGCACCCAGTTCTATGTTATCCCACTTTCTCATCCACTCCCTACACACGAGGGGCAATTTACAGATGCCAATTAACCTACAAACCAGCATGCCTTTGGTATGTAGGAAGAAACCAGTGACCTGGAGGAAACCCATGCAGTCACAGGGAGAACCTGCAAATTCCACACAGACAGCACCTGAGATCGGGATCGAACCCGCATATCTAAACACTATGAGGCAGCACTCTACCAGCTCCATCTCTGTGCCGCGCTAGGCAGTATCATTCAGTTATCTAGAGTATTGGAAGTTGAGGGGTGACCTAACAGAAATATATAACTAGCAGGAAGGTATATACTTCCTATTAGGACCTTTCAGGACAGACATGTTTAATCTCTCGCTACTCCATTCTGAGGTGCCTACCTGTTTCAAGATGACCTCTATCATACCAGTGCCAAAGAAAACCAAGATCTCATGCCTTAATGATTACCGTCCAGTGGCCTTGACATCCACCATCATGAAATGCTTTGGGAGGCAGGTTATGGAACACATTAAATCCAGCATACCTAGCAACCTTGATCTACTGCATTCCGCTTACTGCCACATTAGGTCGACAGCTGATGCCATCTCCCTGGCCCTACACTCATCCCTGGAACACCTGGGTAAGAAAGACACCTACCTCATGCTTCTAATCATAGACTGCTTTGAATACCATTATACTGTAGCGACCGACACCAAACGTGGTGAATAAACAGTTGTGGGCAGCTTGATTGTAATCTTTTTGCCAACTGGATAGAAAGAGCAGGAGAAAACTTTTAACTGTACCTCGGTACATGTGACAGTAATAAACTAAAAATAAACTATTATCAGGTCACCCCTCATCCTCCAAATACTCCAGACAAAACAATCCAAGTTTCAGAAATGAATCCTAGAAGACAAGGTATCGGGTGCAGAGTGACATATTTAGTTGTCTCAGATTCGCCATGCCTTCACTAACTATGAGCATGGTTTCAAGTGGTTTTGATGATATCCAGTGCTCCTATTCCCTTTCAATGACGTGTGGGCCTTGCGAATTATGTGTGTGGTCTAAGTTACTGTCTGCCCAGAGGGTGGTGAATCTATGGAATTAATAGCCACAGGCGGCTGTGGAGCGCAAAACAATAGATATTTTCACGACGGAGATTTATAGATTCAGTACGGGTGTCAGGGCCTGTGGGGAGAAGGAAGGAGAATGGGGTTGAGAGGGAAAGGTAGATCAGCCATGATTGAATGGCTGAGTAGACCTGATTCTGCTCCTACAACTCATGAACTTATGAACTTATGAGGTGGATTGTTCAAATTAGAATCAATCAGATGACTGAATGCAGAATTTTTATTATTCTAAATAGATATTGGATTCAGCAATCATTGTTGGAAAATTTAGTGCCAATGCCGAATGCTAAACAAGGCCACAAATGGTTTCAAAGTGGTTTATGACCATTCATATCCATTTCCACTAATGGAAACTATTTGACTGGCTTATTGGATCTTGAGTGTTATCTATTTTGTGATGAAATAATCAGGTCACTGAGTTTCAGACACAATTTGGGAGAAAGCACAATGTGAAGAGATTCCGCTCGAGAAGACTCCAATGTCAATTTTCAACTTAATGAACCGCAATCCTTGACTTCATTGCCACGATTCTTGCTCATGCTTGAAAATTTCACCATAATTCAGTGGCATTAAAAGCACAAGAATATAATCTTTCCGCCGAAGCTGGTATCCACCAATTGTCACGCTAGTCGGGCTAATGTTGCAATAAATTATGTTAATTAAGCCTTATGTAGATGCAAAATTAGCTCCAATTAGCCTAATTTATGAGCATTTCCTCAACGTTACAATTATCCGTTCTGTGCTCCATTAGAGAGGACGTAACTTACTCCAGAATGGAAAAGGGCTGATTTCTCAACAGTGTGATTTCCATATGTAAAGAGGCTGTCATTAGCAATTCACTGACTCAGTCACACAAGAATGTGGTTTAATTTCTGGAGGTGAATTCAGAGCGTGTTCTGGCATTGACTGCTCCCAGTCAAGTAGATCTCTGGGTGGAGCGTTGTCATAGAGTCACACAACATCTGCACTAGTCCCACCTGCCCGTGTTTGTTAGTTAATTGGCCTCTGTAAAAAATACCCTCATATGTAGGGAGTGGATGAGAAACTGGGATAACGTAGAACTAGTGTGAACAGGGGCTTTGATGGTTAGATTTAGTGGGCCAAAGGGCCTATTTCCATGTTGTATCTCTAAATTAAAACCAAACTAAACCTTTAAAATACACTTGGACAAGTACTGGAGAGGTTTGGACCGACATGGACCAGATGCGGGCAGGTGGAACTAGTGTAATCTGGGGCGTCTTGGTCAGCGTGGACAAGTTGGGACAAAGGACCTGTTTCCGTGTTATGCCTCTGAGAAGAATGAGCATGAAACATAGAAACATAGAAAATAGGTGCAGGAGGAGGCCATTCGGCCCTTCGAGCCAACACCGCCATTCATTGTGATCATGGCTGATCGTCCCCTATCAATAACCCATGCCTGCCTTCTCCCCATATCCCTTGACTCCACTAGCCCCTAGAGCTCTATCTAACTCTCTCTTAAATCCATCCAGTGACTTGGCCTCCATTGCCCTCTGTGGCAGAGAATTCCACAAATACACAACTTTCTGGGCGAAAAAGTTTTTCTCACCTCAGTCTTAAATGACCTCCCCTTTATTCTAAGACTGTGGCCCTTGGTTCTGGACTCGCCCAACATTGAGAACATTTTTCCTGCATCTAGCTTGTCCAGTCCTTTTATAATTTTATATGTTTCTATAAGATCCCCCTCATCCTTCTAAACTCCAGTGAATACAAGCCTAGTCTTTTCAATCTTTCCTCATATGACAGTCCTGCCATCCCAGGGATCAATCTCGTGAACCTATACTGCACTGCCTCAATCACAAGGATGTCCTTCCTCAAATTAGGAGACCAAAACTGTACACAATACTCTAGATGTGGTCTCACCAGAGCCCTATACAACTGCAGAAGAACCTCTTTACTCCGATACTGAACGGGGTGATCGATGGTTGGCACGGACTCGGTGGACCTAAGGGCCAGTTTCATTGGTGATAGAAGCAGAATTAGGCCATTCAGCCCATCGTCTACTCTGCCATCCAATCATGGCTGATCTATCTTTCCCTTTTAACCCTATTCTCCTGCCTTCTCCCCATAACCCCTGACACCTGCATGGGACACACCTGTTTCCATGCTGTATCTCTAAACTAAACTAAATTAACTAAATGGGGAGGAAGGGACTACGGGTGCTGGTTTAACGAAGATGGACACAAAGATGCTGCCTAACTCAGTGGGTCAGGCAGCATGTCTTTCTGTCCTGGGCCTCCTCAATTGTCAAAGTGAGGCCAAATGCAAATTGCATTTAAGATATTACCTGAGTTACTCCAGCTTTTTGTGTCCATAAACTAAATGAGGATCCAATCTGAAGAATGGTCCTGACCCAAAACATCACCCATCCACATACTCCAGAGATGCTGCCTGACCAGCTGAATTACTCCAGCACTTTGTGTCTTTTTGTTTTGCAAACTAGCATCTGCAGTTCCTTATGTCTCTAAATGGGGATCTATATTCTTGTAAGTGCAAGTACACTATTTGTGCTCATCGTACCGCATCACTTACCTCTAACAATATAATTTGCTTCAATTGTATCCACACATTGTATCCCTTGGCGATACAGGATCCATGGTCTGAAAACAAACACAAAGCAAGCTACAGATTTGAATATTAAAGTATAATTTAGAATCAGTGCTCTGGGAATGGCAGGATGTAACAGTGATTAATGGAGAGAATTATATTGCGAATGTGCAGAAATGTAATTACAGCTGGTAAAATTCCATATGTGGAACACAAATCAGATCACAGGGCAGGAAGGAAAAGTGGGAGTGGAGTTGAGGTTCAACGGGTGGGAGGTGGGGTGGATCATCGGCTGGAAATCCTGGAAAATAGGCTCACACTTAACCGGAACATGGAACGTAGGGGCCTCGCATGTATTTGTCCAAAGTTTTAATAAAGTCTTGGTCAGCATATTATCCCATTTTCTCATCCACTCTCATCACAATGGGGGCAATTTACAGAGGCCGGTCAACCTACAAATGCCCACATCATTGGGATATGGTAGGAAAACATGGTGGTTAAAATCCGGCCCTCCGCGTCGAGGCGTTCAGCTCCCGCATCGGGGGGTTGTCAGCTCCCCGCGCCGGGCGATCAAACCTCTCGTCGGGGCTGGACGAACCTTCTGCGGCGTTGGAGCTCCCAACTTGCCTCTCCCGATACTGTGAGCCCTTGATGGTAAGTCGCAGGCAGCGGTGGGAGCGATCCCAGGCAAGGGATCCGCTCCGATAGTAAGTCCGCGCCCCGTGGTGGGGCTCACGACAGTCCGAGGCGGCTTCCAGCTCCAGCGATGGTAGGCCGCAGAGCCCGGAGAATGTGATCCGAAACTTGGTCACCTCTCCGGGAAGGTAAGAATCTGAAAAAAAAGTTTCCCCCTCCCCCCCCTTACCCACATAAAACAAACAGAAGAACATTAAAACAAACTTTAAACAAACGCTAAAAATAACAAAAAGGATGAAAAAAACGAACAGACTGCCGGCAGGGCTGCCATCTTCCTCATCCGGCTGGGGCTATCACGACATTTACGAAAAATGTAGACATGGATAGGACAAGTTTAGAGGGATATGGGCCAAATACAAGCAAGTAGGAGTAGAGTCGATGGGACATGTTGGTAGGTGTGGGCAAGTTGGGCCTGTTTCCACACTGTATGACTCTACAACTCTGTAAAGATAGACCGATGGTCTCCAATGAGGTATATAGTAGCCTAGAACTGCTCTCTCTATTTGTTGGTAGGATGGTTCAGTTGCCTGATAACAATTGTATAATTTGCCGAGGAAAAATAAATGCAGAGAAGCCCTTTAGTGGAAGACTGAGGTGATAACGTTTATATTTTAGAAATTAACGTGAGATATCTGTGGCTTGCTTCAGTGCTCTGGTGACAGGGGCTAAATTAGCTGAAAACCATTGGAAATTAATGTGCAAATGCATAAACAGCCTCTAATTAAACGCTAGATTCAAAATACCAGCTAAATCTGCAGGCCATTTAACCATTCACATTAACGACTCAGCCATGTATAATAACGTTTCAGTTTGCTCAATGGGAGACGGTGCTTGTACATTATAACCTCCCGAATTGCTAGGCAACTGATCAATCATTGCTCCCCAAGGATGATCATGGGTTCTACCTTTGGTGGATGCAGAGAGGATGTTTCCACGAGTGGGAGGGTCTAGGACCAGAGGCCAGAGCCTCAAAACAAAGGAATGCACCTTTAGAACGGGGATGAGGAATTTCTTTAGTCAGAGAGTGGTGAATCTGTGGAATTCATTGCCACTGAAGGCTGTGGAGGCCAAGTCAATGGATATTTCTAAAGCGGAGATTGATAGATTCTTGATTGGTAGGGATGTCAGGGGTTATGTTGAGGAGAATGGGGTTGAGAGAAAAATATAGATCAGCCGTGGTTGAATGGTGGAGTAGAATTGATGGGCTGAATGGCGACATTCTGCTCAAACAACCTATCAATTTATGAACTTGGCAGTCTCACCTCGGGTCCTCTGAGCCGGAGATGCTTGGAGGTAAAAGGTCCACAGCTCCATCCAGCATTTCAACCCAACTCCCTGCTTTAGACTTTAGAGATACAACGCAAAAATAGGCCTTTTGGCCCACCAAGTCTGGGCAAACCAGCGATCACCCTGTATATTAGTATCGTCCTACACACCAACGCCAATTGATACAATTTTACCAAAGCCAATTAACCTACAAACCTGAACATCTTTGGAGTGTGGGAGAAAACCGGAGCACCTGGAGAATACCCACGTAGTCACAGGGAGAATGTGCAAACTCCATACAGACAGCATCCATATAACTCCATACAGGATCAAATACAGGTGTCTGGCGCTGTAAGGCAGCAACTCTACCGCTGCGCCACCCAACTCTTCCCGCTTTCTCTCCCCACCTACTACAATCATTCCAAAGAAGGGTCCCAATGCGTAACGTCACCTATCTATGTCCTGGAAAGATGCTGCCTGACCCGTTGTGTTACTGCAGCACTTTTTTAAAAATCAAGATTCCAGCAACTGTAGTTCCTCTTGTCTGCATCTACTCCAGCCATCAATCACTCCGCACTTAGAGCAATGCCATGAAATTTATCCCAAGGCCTTGTCCCTTCTTCCTACCTGCCTCAGACGCTTCATGTCATTAGGCAGAGGGTTGGGTCTGATCATGAATCTGCTTCTCCTGCCGTCCCATTTATTTACAAGCTGTTCCCTGCCTCTGGAAATTAGTCCTCTTGACCCAAGTCTTCTGGGCCTCTGCATTAAATTTCAGAAATATCGACCACTGCTCCTAGAATGAGCTTGGTGGACAGTCGTAAGTTAATGATCAATCAGTTGTGGTGTACTTCTTTATGTGGGTAATTCTTTATTCATTGACCTATTATTGGTTGACATCCCTGTAGCCATCTTGTTGGGAGATGTTTTGCAACTGGTGTACTCCCAGCCACTGATGTCTTCTTTCATTTCTACCCAGGTTTGGAGCATCCACTCATCGCAATGCCAGCCTTGATACAGATGCACCCTGGAAAACATTCTATCGGGATGCATCACAGCCTGGTTTGGGAATAGCTCCATCCAAGACCGCAAGAAATTGCAGAGAATTGGGGACACAGTCCAGACCATCACACAAACAAACCTCCCTTCCATTGACTCCATCTACACTTCACGCTGCCTCGACAAGGTCACCAGCATAATCAAGGATGATTCGCATCCCGGTCACTCACTCTTCCCCCCTCTCCCATCAGGCAAGAGCTACAGAAGTGTGAAAATGCACACCACCAGATCCCTGGGCATTCGAGTTGCTGAACCAGGCCGTGATGCAAGCAGTCAGTATGTGCTCGATTGTGCACCTGTGAAGGTTCGATCTAACATTCATTAACATACCAATTAATCAGGAACCCAAATGGAGGATTCATCTGTCTGAAGCAGTCTGAAGGGTTCCAACTCAGAATGTCACCTATTCCTTTTCTCCAGAGATGCTGCATGACTCACTGAGTTACTCCAGCACTTTGTGCCTATTTTCGGTATAAACCAGCATTTTCAATTCCTTCGTACATACTCCTGATCTTCTTCAACTGCAAAACCTTTGGTCTCCAGGTCCCCGTTCCCTCATCTTTACCATGGACATTCAGTTGCTCTACACCTCCATCCCCCATCCCCCATCAGGAAGGCCTTACAACCCTCCAGTTCTTCCTCAACTACGAAAGCAGTCCGAAGAATGGTTCCAATTTGAAACGTCAAATATTCATCTTCTCCAGATATGTTGACTGACCCGCTGAGTTACTCCAGCATTTTGTGTCTATCGGGAGGATTCATCTCCCTTACAATACAGCAAAGATGTATTCATTTAAAACAAAAATCTCAATCGATCCAGGCATAGTCTTCCTTTGCCAGAGTAAACATTGATAACATGAAGTGTGTAGGAAGCAACCCTCCAATTTGCGTGTGGCCTCACTCTGACAGTGGAGGAGTCCCAGGACAGAAAGGTCAGTGTGGGAATGGGAAGGAGGGTTAAAGGGAGGTTAATCGGGAGATGGGCAGGAAAGAACTGCAGATGTTTGTTTAAATCAAAGGTAGACACAAAATGCGGGAGTAACCCAGTGGGTCAGGCAGCATCTCTGGAGAGAAGGAATGCATGACGTTTCGGGTCGAGAGATTGCATACAACTCAGTGGTATGTATATCGATTATTCCAACTTCAAGTAACCCATGCATCCCCTCTCTCTCCGTTTCCCCGACCCCCCCCCGCCCCACCACACCACCCTATTTGTTGTACTAGTTTCACTGTCATCCTGCTGTGTTTCACTCATTCTTCCCCACAGCCAACAAAGGACCATTGTGGGCTCCACATTTCCGTGATCACCGTTGCTGGCTTAGATCTGTCTTTTTGCATATCTTTCATTCGTTTGTTCTGTGTACCTTTTCATATCACTCGGTTCCCTCTCCACTGACTCTCAGCCTGAAGAAGGAAGAGGTGACCCAAAACGTCACCTACTCCTTTTCTCCAGGGATGCAGCCTGACCCGCTGAGTTGCTCCAGCTTTTTGTGTCTATCTTCTTTATTGGTAACATGAATGTCGACCATTTCACCTGAGCTGGGCGCAAGCAAGGCTCTCAAATATAACATTTATTATTTAATACTTTAACAGGTATTAATTTTCACCCTCAGATGTGCTCCCCTTTCATCTTTCATCACCTCGCCGGATGGTCTTCACATGCAATCAAATTATCTCTGTGGTGACAATCAAGAATGCGGCAGGCTGCAGGTTTGATGAATAGTTGTCATGGAGATGATCAAATGTTATTATAAGAAAAGAGGGCTGTGGAACGGCGTCTCAGCTGAATGAAGGACCTGTGGTGTATTTCAGAGGAATGAGGATGACCTTTGATTGAAATCCGTGCCTCGCTGCAAGTACTCAAAGTATAATTTTACAATCATCATTCTGATTGCTTGCACTCGGAGCACCATCTGCTATTTGTTTGCTTTGGTTTATCTCGGCAAAGGATGCGGCAGGTGCATTGTGCTCCACGGAACGAAAGGTGTTACCGGTCAGTGTTTGCAAGCACGTGAGCAGAAAAGATGTGCATTTCCTTGTCGGCGTCCCCCTCCTCCCCCATTGTGATTTTCAGCTGATGAAAGTTCTTCTTTAGACTCTACTTCGGCCCACCAAACCTGCGCTGACCAGCAATCACCCCGTACACTAGCACTATCCTACACAAACCAGGGGCATTTTACAATTTTAACAAAGCCAACTAACCTACTTACCAGCACGTCTTTGGAGTGTGGGATGAAACTGGAGCAGCCGGAAAAAACCCACGCGGTCACAGGGAGAATGCCCAAACTCCACGCAAGCAGCACCCGTGGTCAGGATCAAACCCGGGTCTCTGGCGCTGTAAGGCAGCAGCTCTACTGCTGCGCCACCGTGCCATCCCTGGTTCTGGGCTCCATGTTCCAGGAAAGATGTTGTCAAGTTGGAAATGGTACAGAGAAGATTTACGGGGATGTTACCTGGACTCGAGGGTCAGAGCTGTGGCGAGAGGTTGAACAGGCTGGGACTCTATTCCTTGTAGAGGTGTATAAAATCATGAAAGGAATAGATCGGGTGGTTGCACAGAGCATCTTCCCCAGAGAAGGGAAAGCGAGAACCAGAGGACATAGGTTTATGATGAAGGGGGAAAGATTTAATCGGAATCTGAGGGGTAACATTTTCACACAAAAAGGGTGGTGGGTGCATGGAATGAGCTGCCAGAGGATGTACCTGTAGTTGAGACAGGGACCCTTGCAACATTTAAGAAACAATTAGACAGGTACATGGATAGAACGGGTTTGGAGGGATATGGACCAAACGCAGGCAGGTTGGACTAGTGTAGTTGGCACAGGTTGGTCGGTGTGGGGAATTTGGGCCGAAGAGCCTGCTTCCATGCTCTATGACTCTATAACAAAAAAGCTTTTTGCTGTACCCCAGTATAGGTGACAATAAACCAAACAATTTGCCAATTCCATTCTCTCCTCTGTGAAAATGTTGTCCCTCAGGTTCTTATTAAATCTTGCCCATCTGACGACACCCGTGCCTTCTTGGTTGATAATTGTTGTTGAAGATTACACCTGCAACAACACAAACAAAAGATCTGATCTCTGAAGCATCTCAGTAACTTAAATGAGCTACTGTGCCTCTGGGCCAGAAATCAAATGAAGCTGCACCCCTTGTTTCTCAGCATGTTTTATTTACAGCAGACTTGTGTGGCTTGAATTTAAATATAACATGATTTGGGAGGAGCTGTACTGCCATGGTTCATTTGTCAATAAAGCTGCTGAGACTGGAGGCTCACGTCAACATGCCAGAGGCACGGGTGATGAAATCTCAGCCTGGATGCCCCAGTGCCTGAACCTACAGCGGAGGTACCAAGGGAGATCTCAGACTTCATCGTAACTCCTCAGGCAAGGCGTGGCCACCAATCACACCAAGATCTAAAGGCAAAACGCTTGGGATTTAGAGGATTGTGGCGGAAAGAACTGCAGATGCTGGTTTACGCCGATGATAGGCACAAAGTGGTGGAGTAACTCAACGGGTCAGGCAGCATCTCTGGATGGAAAGGATGGGTGACGTGTCGGATCAGGATCCGTCTTCAGACTGAAGGTAGAGGGGACAGGGGGTACTGGGAGGTGAGAAAAGGCCAGAACAAATCAGGGCCGGCAACAGATGGCAAAGGAAGGGTGGAGCTCAGAATGTTGGCTGGTGAAGAGGTGATAAGGAGAGGGATACAAGGATGCGAACAGTGGAACTAGTGGGATGTCTAGGATGCAGGAGGGGGGAAGGAGGGATTGCAGTGGTTACTGCCTGATGCTGCCTGACCCATTGAGTTACTCCAGCACATTGTGCCCTTATCAAAATGAGCGGAATCATACCAAACATGAGTTCAATAGAGATTACAATACAGAAAATAAACAGAGTGCAGTACACAGTGCTACAGCTACAGAAAAAGTGCAAGGGCCCCAAGTAGGTAGATTGGAAGATCAGGAATACATCTTTAAGAATATGTCTCACAGCGCAAAAGTCCCAGGTTCAATCCTGACTTTGGGTGCAATCTCTGTGGAATTTGTACATTCTCCCTGTGACTCCATGCATTTCCTCTGGGTGCTCCAAGTTCTTCCCACATCCCAAAGATATGTGGGTTTGTAGGTTAATTGACCTCTGCAAAGTGTCTATAATACGTATAATATATATGATCGATGGTCGGCATGGACTCAGTGGACCAAAGGCCTGTTTCCATGTTATATCTCTTTACAAAATATGTGGCCATTGTATTTCCTATACTCATCATCACTGGCGATCACTCAAAGTCAAGCATGATTGTCCTCTCGGTGAATCATTTTTTAAGATGGCTGAAGACGCCAATCTGAGTGGTCCGTTCACGAGTCTGATAATGACAGGGAAGAAGCTCTTCTTGAATCCAATACTCCTAATGTGACCTAACTAAAGTTCTATACCAGTGCAACACATTACATTTTTTTTCTGGAGAAATTCCATGCTTTTATTGGGAGATATTATTGCAGTTTGTTCTTTATTCTCTCTGAATAGAGTCATATGGTCATAGAGTCATACAGCGTGGAAACAGTTTCTTTGGCCCAACGGGCCCGCGCTGACCAATTTACGGCATCTAAACTAGCCCCACCAGCCTGTGTCTGCTCATATACCTCTAAATCTGTCCTATCCATGTACCTGTCTATAACTTTGCTATTGTCTCTGCCACAACTACCTCCTCTGGCAGCTTGTTCCATACACCCACCATCCTATGTGTAAAAATGGTGCCCCTCAGGTTTCTATAAAATCTTTTACCCCCTCACCTGAAACCTTTGTCCTCTGATTCTTGATTTCCCTACTCTGGGGAAAAAAGTCTGTACATTTTCCCTGTCTAATCTTATACACCTTGTAAAATGGCTGCCCCTCATGTACCTATTAAATATTTTCCCCTTAACCTTAAACCTATTTTGCTAAGAAAAATAATGTAATTGTTTGCTTTGGGCTTGACCATATTCAAAGAGCTGTGCCATTCCTCCACCACCCCAGCTTACAACCCAGAGGTATCAATATTGATTTCTCTAACTTCAAGGAATCTTTCTCTCTCCTTCCCTCCCCCACCCTAGTTCTCTGAGTAGTATCACTGTCCTCCTGAATAATTTTACTATTTGTATATCTCGTTGTCATCTTCCCTCAGCCATCAATGAACCATTCTACATTTCCTTGATCACACCTTACATGCTCTTTGTACCTTCCATATCTCTCGTTTCCTTCTCCCCTGACTTTCAGTCTGAAGAAGGGCCTCGACTCGAAACGTCATTCATTTCTTCTCTACAGGGATCAAGAGTCAAGAGTGTTTTATTGTCGTATGTCCCAGAAAGAACAATGCAGCAGCACAACAGAATATTTAAACATAGTACTCTGAAAACAATATTATAAACGAGAAATAAATAATGCTGCCTGACCCACTGAGTTACTCCAGCGTGTTGTGTTTGTCCCTCTAAATCAGGGCTGCCAACTCTCACGCTTAGAGCGCGAGAATTACGCATTTGGACAAATTTTCACGCTCTCACGCTGATCACAAATTTCTGTCGTGAGAAATTCTGTGATCAACCAAAATTTCAAAATTCATATAAACTGCATGGGCCGCGGGTGTTGGAGAGCCGGGGCTGAGGGAGGGATGGAAGCAGAACCAGCAGCGGAGACAGATGCGGGGAGCCGGGGCTGGCGAGTGTTTGCGGGCTGGCGAGTCGCCCGCTGCAGCTCTGGCCATGGAGCAGCCTCAGTGTAAGAGTCCCAGGCCGTCGGAGGCGTTGGAGGCGTTGGAAGCGTTGTGCCGCTGCCGTGAGAGTCTCTGTGCCGAAAGAATAGACCCTCCTCCCACACCCTCCCCCCCCCCCCCCCCCCCCCCCCCCCCCCCCCCCCCCCCCCCCCCCCCCACCTCCCCTGGTCGCTACGCTCCCTCGGGCTTGGTTTCTCACAACTCTCACCCAATGTTGGCAGCCCTGCTCTAAATTTACATTGTGTGTTAGCAATTAATACTATTTATCCATAAGTCCTATTCATGCTCCTGACATTTCAGCAGAAGCACAGCAAAGCCTCCTAAGGAACGGAAGCTACAAAAAATTGCTTCTGCAAAAGACTTTTCTGTCTCACCTGCCATTTGCAGCAAACTCAAAAGGCTTTTGTTTTCACATTTCTGCTGCGTGACACAACTCTGTATTCACTGGGAGACATTTGCAGCTCTGAGATTTAGCAGCTTTCGAGCAAAATGGAAGGGTAACAATGGACAACAGGTCACAGCAGCCACGTTCAGGAGAGCTGTGATGAACAGGACGAATCTAATAATATTTTGCCATTGTTTGCTAATTCATCTGATGATTGCTTTCAATACAGGTGGTAGAAGTCTATATGTTCCACGGAAGAGGAACTAAGAAAGAAATTAATCATCGAGGAACCGATCCCTTCAACCCCAGAAAAACATTTGAGGGCCTCTAAACAAAGATAAGATTCCTTTGTGGAGGAAGGAACTGCAGATGCTGGTTTAAGATTGACACAAAAAGCTAGAGTTAGCTCAACGGGACAGGCAGCATCTCTGGAGAGAAGGAATAGGTGATGTTTCGGGTCGAGATCCTTCTTCAGACTGAGAGTTAGGGTAGAGGGAAGGTAGTGATATGAAAAGGGACACTGAACAAATGAATGAAAGGTATACAAAGGACGAAGCCAGCAACGATAATCAAGGGAAGGTGGAGCCCACAAGGGCCCATTGTTCGCTGCGGAAAAGATGATAACAAGTGATACAAACAGCGAAACTCAACAGGGCGACAGTGAAACTAGTACGAGGACAGGGAGGGACAGAGAGCGAGGGAATGAAAGGTCTAACAAGAGTAGGACCTACACAGTGAATGGCAGGGCTCTGGAGAGTGTTATAAAGTGGAGAGATCTAGTGGCGTCATAGGTAGTTAAGGTGGTCAAAAAAAGCTTTCGGCACATTGGCTTTCATCAGTCAGAGTAAGGAGTATAGAAGTGAGAGGCCATGTTGCAGTTGTATAAGACATTGGTGAGGCCACATTGGTGACTATTGTGTCAGTTTATTTGTCACCATGTTAAAGAAAAAATGTTGTCAAGCTGGAGAGAGTGCAGAGAAAATTTACGAGGATGTTGCCAGGACTCGAGAGACTGAGCTACAGGGAGAGGTTGAACAGGCGAGGGCTTTATTCCTTAGAGCACAGGAGGATGTGGGTGATCCTATAAAGGTGTACAAGATCATGAGAGGAACAGATCAGGAAAATGCACAGTCCTTTGCCCAGAGTAGGGGAATCAAAAACCAAAAGACATAGGTTAAAGGTGAGGGGGGAAATATTTAATAGGAACCTGAGGGGTATATTTTTTACACAAAAGGGGGTGTGTGTATGGAACAAGTTTCTGGAGGAGGTAGTTGAGGCAGCTACTATCATTACATTTAAAAGGCCTTTGAGCAGGTATCTGGATAGGATTGGTTCAGAAGGACATGGATCAAACGCAGGCAGATCGGACTCATGTAGATGGGGCATGTTGGTCGGCATGGGCAAGTTGGGGCAAAGGGGCCTGTTTACACACTGTATAACTTTATGACTGTGACTATGTCCCTGCATCGGGGCTAAAGTTGCTGCTCGACCCACTGAGTTCCTCCAACAGTTGTTTTAGTTTAGTTTTTAGTTTTAAAGATACTGTGTGAAAACAGGCTCTTTGGCCCATGAGTCCGTGTTGACCAACGATCACAAAAGGCAGGCAGGTGGGACGTGTAGATGGGGTATGTTGGTCGGTGTGGGCAATTTGGGCCGAAGTGCCTGTTTCCACGCTGTATGATTCTCTGACTTTATGACCATCCTCATCCTGTTCTACCGATGAGGTCTTCTTATTGTGCAGCATTTTGTCAGTAACCTCCCCCTCAACCTGCCCGCCATGGGTGACTCTGCCATGAGCACAGCTCCAGACGGTTTAACTCTCAGGATCTCAGGCACACACAATCTTCTCCACCACAGGGCGGCACGGTGGCGCAGTGCCAGAGTGCCAGAGACCCAGCGCCAGGGACCCAGGTTCGATCCTGACTATGGGTGCTGTCTGTACGGAGTTTATACATTCTTCCCATGATCTGTGTGGGTTTTCTCCAGGTGTTCTGGTTTCCTCCCAGAGTCCAAAGACATACAGGATTGTAGGTTAATTAGCTTTGGTTAAATGGTAAATTGGCCCTAGTGTGCAGGAAGGTGTAAAGGGCCTGTCCCACTTATGCAATTTTTTCGGCGACTGGCCCGGCATCCGTCACAGTCGCAGCAGGTCGCTGAAAATTTTCAAAATGGTGAAAATCCAGCGGCGACCGGAAAAAGACTCTTTGGGCCACGACTCACGACCATACAGGCTTCACCCCACAACATGTCTGCGACAATGACGGGTGCCGGCAAGTCGCCGAAAAAATTGCGTAAGTTGGACAGGCCCTTTAATGTGCGGGGATCACTGTTCGGCACGGACCTGGTGGGCCGAAGGGCCTGTTTCCGTGCTGCCTCTCCAAACTAAACTGAAACTGAACACATGAAGGTGGTGACCATCGGAAATGTTTCCTACACAACAACAGAGAGCACACTTCAATAGTATTCTTTAAAGGAAAACAAAAATCGAAAACTGCAGAATAATAACCAATCTTATATCCAGCCATATGCATTCCGGGCCAATTAACTTTCCTGGCACAATACACAGTGCTCCCAATAGTCCCACTCTATCATGTTCCACGCTGCAGTCAATTATACTGCTCTACTTATCCTTCAAACCCTCAATCCCAATGTTAATGAAATATTCATCCGGTTCTATGTAAAGAATCATTGACATCCCATTAAAGTCTGCACCTGGGATTCTTCCAACACATACAATTCTTGTTAATTTTATACTCGTCTTTTAGTCTTGTGTTCACAAACCAAGTTAAATAGCCTGCTTGCCTCTCCATTTTCCATCCTCTTTAACGCTTAGACAGAAATGTTCCATGATCCTTCTTAATCTGGTTTTCTCCAATGCAAACACGTTTTGTCTTTTTTTCCACAATTTTTACAAAAATTAATGTAATCAATTATTACAAGAATAATATATACAATACAAAATAATAGCAAACAAAACTATCACCATAGTACAAAGCAAAACAAATATTCTTAAATATCAAATATACTGAGTATTAGACAACTATGTTTAGTCTTCCACCCCAGGAGCAACTAAACCATGACATCTTCGGCCCTACCCTCTCCCCAAAGCACAGGGCGTCCAAAGATGCGGATGGTGGCTGAGAAGTTCAGCCAGAGGGCAAGGAGCAGCCCCTTTAGGTGTTGGAACAGTGGCTTTGAAGTTTATCTTGGTGGCATGGATATAACCCTTGTTTCTCTTTCTTCTCCATTCTTCCTGCTGTGTCCTGTTGAACTGAGTTTCAAACTGAGCTACAGTACGTGCTCGAAGTGGCTCAGCAGCAGAGCCGCTGCCTCACAGAGGGGATAAAGAGAGTAGATCCCATTCTTAAAGAATATTATTGAACCACAAAGCTATACATGTAGATTGTAACAGGATGAACACCCATTGAACACAGAAAGAAGACTGAGAAGAGGTTCAGATAGTCTACAGCATTGAGCTTGTGGCTGAGGATCAATGGTTCAATGGTCAATGGTCAATGGTCAATGGTCAATGGTCAATGGGTCAATGGGTCAATGGTCAATGGTCAATGGTCAATGGGTCAATGGGTCAATGGTCAATTCTTCAACGGTCAATGGTTTCAACGATCAATGGTTCAATGGTCAATGGTTCATTGGTTCATTGATTTAATGTTTTTAATCAAAACATTTATTCAATTATTAAAAAAGAATATTTACAATACAATAAAACAAAACAGAACCCACTGCCATAATACAAGACAAACAAATATACTAAATAAACTACTATACACCTATGTTACAATCCTTGTCAAGGATGCATTCAACCCCCCGTGGTGCCCAGTGGTCCCAGAAATCCCCCAGGGTGCCCGTGAACAGCTCGCTGTCCCTCTCTAACACCACCCGGGCACAGATGTAACCCAGGAAAAGGGGCAGGCAGTTGGCTCGGGCAGAGCCCTCTTCCGCCTGGCGCTGTAACTCACAGATGGGCAGCTTGGCCAGGCCCAGGAGCAACCCAACCAGGACCCTCTCTCCTATGCACAGGGCGTCCAAAGATGAGAATGGTGGGTGAGAAGTGCAGCCAGAAGGCAAGGAGCAGCCCCTTGAGATAATGAAACAGGGGCTGCAACCTCACACATTCCATATACAGTACATGTGGTACACAGACTCTTCCAGCCCGCAAAAGTGGCAGGCGGCTGGCGAGTCTGTGAACCGCGAGAGAAACCGGTTGCAGGGGATTCCCGGTGCAGTACCCGCCACCCCATGTAGAGGGGGAGAATCCCTGCATAGAGGGACCCCCACCAGGGCCCCCCTCACGACCGGAAGGCAACATCAGCTGCCACCTAGTGTCCAGACGGTGGCTCAGGGCGGAGAAGTGGAGGGTGTGGAGGAGGAGCCCATACAGGACATGCCTCCCTGCGTCTCGGAGAGAGTTGAAGGGTGTCCAGGAAAGGCGGCACAAGTTGTGTGGGACCGGCTCCCGGGAAGGATTACGGCGCCTAGGTCCGACGAGTACTTCCGGCTGAGTGGGGGTTTGCTCAGCCGCAATGATTTCCCAGATGGAGGAGCAAAGGGCATAAGAAGTAAGAAGAATGATTTAATGGTTCTCCCTAAAATCCACAAACCTGACTGTCCCGGAAGACCCATTGTCTCTGCCTGTTCGTGCCCCACTGAACTCATTTCCAAATACCTTGACTCCATCTTATCACCCTTGGTTAAATCCCTCCCTACCTATGTTCAAGACACCTCAGACACTCTCCGTCGTCTCTGCACATTCAATTCTCTAGGCCCTCACCCCCTCATCTTCACCATGGACGTCCAATCACTCTACACCTCCATCCCCCACCACGATGGTCTCATAGCCCTCCGGTTCTTCCTCGACCAGAGAAGCAACCTATACCCAGCCACTGACACTCTCCTCCGCCTAGCGGAGCTGGCCCTTACCCTCAATAACTTCACGTTCGACACGCATGGGCCCCAGCTATGCCTGCCTATTTGTAGGTTACGTCGAGCAATCCTTGTTCAATACATACCAGGGCCCCATCCCCGACCTCTACCTCCGCTACATCGACGACTGCTTTGGTGCCACCTCCTACACCCGCACACAACTGACTGACTTCATCCACTTCACCACTAACTTCCATCCGGCACTCAAATACACCTGGACCATTTCCGACACTTCCCTACCATTCCTAGACCTCACTCTCTCTATCGCAGGTGATAGACTTCTGACCGACATACACTATAAACCCACTGACTTCCATGGCTATCTGGACTACACTTCTTCCCATCCTGCTTCCTGTAAGGACTCCATCCCCTACTCCCAATTCCTCCGTCTACGCCGCATCTGCTCCACGGATGAGGCGTTCCACACCAGGACATCTGAAATGTCCTCATTATTCAGGGAACGGGGGTTCCCCTCCTCCACCATAAATGAGGCTCGCACCAGGGTGTCTTCCATACCCCGCATCACTGCTCTCTCTCCCCATCCCCCCACTCGCAACAAGGGCCGAGTCCCCCTAGTCCTCACCTTTCACCCCACCAGCCGTCACATACAAAAAGTAATCCTCTGTCAGTTTCGCCACCTCCAACGTGACCCCACATGACCGCTCCCTCCATAACTCCCTTGTCAATTCTTCCCTTCCCTCTCGTACCACCCCCTCCCCGGGCACTTTCCCTTGCAACCGCAAGAGATGCAACACTTGTCCCTTTACCTCCCCCCTCGGCTCCGTTCAAGGACCCAAGCAATCGTTCCAGGTGCGACAGAGGTTTACCTGCATCTCTTCCAACCTCATCTATTGCGTCCGCTGCTCTAGATGTCAGCAGATCTATATCGGTGAGACCAAGCGGAGGTTGGGCGATCGTTTCGCCGAACACCTCCGCTCGGTCCGCAATAACCAAGCTGACCTCCCGGTGGCTCAGCACTTCAACTCCCCCTCCCACTCCGTCTCCGACCTCTCTGTCCTGGGTCTCCTCCATGGCCACAGTGAGCAGCACCGGAAATTGGAGGAACAGCACCTCATATTCCGGTTGGGGAGTCTGCATCCCAGGGGCATGAACATCGAATTCTCCCAATTTTGTTAGTCCTTGCTGTCTCCTCCCCTTCCTCAGCCCCCGTGCTGTCTCCTCCCATCCCCCAGCCTTCGGGCTCCTCCTCCTTTTCCCTTTCTTGTCCCCGCCCACCCCCGCCCCCCATCAGTCTGAAGAAGGGTTTCGGCCCGAAACGTTGCCTATTTCCTTCGCTCCATAGATGCTGCTGCACCCGCTGAGTTTCTCCAGCTTTTTTGTGTAACCTTCGATTCTCCAGCATCTGCAGTTCCCTCTTAAACACATGATTTAATGGTTAGTTAGTTAGTTTAGTATTTGTCACGTGTACCGCGGTACAATGAAAATCTTTATTGTTGCGTGCTAACCAGTCAGCGGAAAGACTAGATATGATCCATCCACAGTGTACAGATACATGATGAAGGGAATAACGTTTAGTACAAGATAACGTCCAGTAAAGTCCAATTAAAGATAGTCTGAGGGTATCCATTGAGGTAGATGGTAGGTCAGGATCGCTATAGTTGGTGATAGGATGGTTCAGTTGCCTGATAACATCTGGAGGTGTGCGTTTTCACACTTCTCTGCCTCTTGCCTGATGGGAGAGGGAAGTGGCCAAGGTGAGACTGGTCCATGATTACGTTGGTTCATTGACTCAATGGTGCAATTATTCAACGATTCAAGGTTCAATGGAACTTCACTGTCACATGTTCCTAGGTACCGTGAAATTCTTTCTTTCTGCATATAGTTCAGTAAAAGCTTGACTATAGATAGGCACAATCATACCTAAGTACAAGAGTGTAGGAATAATAGATTACAATGAGGCAGTACACAAGAATTGAGTTTAGTTTAGTTTATTACCACGTGTACCGAGGTGCAGTGAAAAGCATTTGTTGCGTGCTACCAGTCAGTGAACAGACTATCCATGATTACAATCGAGTCGTCCACAGTGTACAGATACAGGATAAAGGGAATAGAGATTTAAAAGAGTGGAGTGATTGTAAAGCGTGATTGCAGATTCTCTTCTGTGACTAGCACACAAAGAGTCACCTGACTTGGGCGCTATCATGGATCTGTTTCCAGTGCCATCTTGTATCCTTCAAGTTTAGGGTTGTTAAAAATGTTTGTCTTATCTTTGCAATAAAGGACTGTTGCCCTGGGGGCAGCAGTGGGTTGGGGTTGCAGGGGTCAGCCTGGCCAGACCATGCTGAGAATGTTGATCAGCAGAGTGTGATCATGGATTCTGTGCATTCCCATACACCGTCTGGGCTGCACCATACAGAGGCTGGGATCCAGAGGCAACTCATGTTGGATCCAAACATTCCACATATGGATATTGAAGAACTTCCTTGGAAGGCTAAGAAAGTTTGGCATATCCCCAATAATCCTCACCAACCTGTACAGATATGCCACAGTAGAGCGGCACGGTGGCGCAGCAGTGGAGTTGTTGCGTTACAGTGCCAGAGACCAGGGTTTGATCCTGACTGCGGGTGCTGTCTGTATGGAGTTGGTACGTTCTCCCTGTGACCTACATGGGTTTTGACTTGGATCTCCCATTTCCTCCCACACTCCAAAGATGTAGAGGTTTGTATGATAAATGGCGTGATATAATTGTAAATTGTCCTGAGTGTGTGTAGAATAGTGTTCAGTGTGTGGGGATCGTTGGTTGGTGCAAACTCTGTGGGCTGAAGGGCCTGGTTCCGCTCTGTATCTCTAAACTAAACAAAACTAAAAACTTAAAAAGCACCTTATCAGTTTGCATCACAACCTGGTTTGGGAACAGCTCCATTCGCGACCGCAAGAAATTGCAGAGAGTTGTGGCGCAGCCCAAACCATAACGCAAAAAAACAACCTCCCTTCCATTGACTTCATCTACACTTCATGCTACCGCGGCGAGGCCACCAGTATCATCCTGGCCACTCCCTCTTCTCCCATCAGGCAAGAGGTACAGAAGTTTGAAAACACGCACCTCCAGATTCAGGGGCAATTTCTTTCCAGCTGTTATCAGGCAACTGTACGGTCCTCTCATCGGCTGACCTCCCATCTCCCTCATTGGAGACTATTGAACTATCTTTAATCGGACTTTATTGGACATATTTTCATTATATCTTGCACTAAATGTTGTATCTTTTATCCTTTATCTGTGCATTTTACTTCGGAGTCACGTGAGTGACTACGTGAAGAACCCGCTCAGCACGCATGCGCGGGAAACTCTCCAAGAAGCCTGTCCCCTGCTCGGCTCCAGCAGACAGGCTTCTCATCAGTGGGGGACAGAGGGTGGTAGGACCGCTAACCCGGCGCTCCGCCATCCCCGAAACCGAGCCGAGCCCAGTTCCGCTAGCGCCTGAGCAGTGGACTGGATGCCAAGACATCCGGCCGGTGGTATCCGATTCGTCGGACGGGGACGTCTCACCGCCCGCTTAGGGCAGAGACAGCCGCCTGAGCCGCATGGAGCGGCTCGTGGAGCATAAGCTCCAGCGAGACTTGCTTTATGGGGAGCAGTTTCGCAGAGGGAGTTCAGGCACTCCCTCCACAGTGCCTCGTGCACTGGCCATTGCTCCCTCCTCATCCGAGGACAACTTTGGCGACCAGAGCTGGGCTGGTCAAGAAGATGGGCACTAGCTGAACAACATCGGGAGTATGCTTGAGGTACAGGATCAGGAAGAGCTGCTGGGTGTGGCCACTACGTGGTTTCACCACAAGCAAGATGGCTTTCAGTCTTAACTGATGGCCAGCCTGCTACCTGTCTTTTCCAAAAAACCTCTCCAAGACAGGTAGCCATGAGGCGTTGGTTTCATCACGCGTCCCCTAAATTGCATTTACTCAAAGTGCCCGCCATTATTGGGGGATACATTGAGCAGCGCATTTTAACCCAAATATCTCAAAATTGCATTTGATACCTTGACGTCGGCTATCCATGTCCACCTGCTCATTCCAGAAGGGCAGGGTAGTATGACAAAACACCTGACCCTACTGTTCAATTTCTCAAGGGAAGTCACAAACCTGTCCTCAATCTATGAAATTAACAGGTCTGTGAGAACGCCGACCTGACAACCACAGATCCTGCTACCTGGCACTTACCAAACCAGTCCTAAAAAACTGGACGAAGTGTTCAAACTATTCGGCACAAGAGGGCAGAGTCTGGAATGAGCACCACACTAAACCAGACAGCAATACCTCTACGCGTCCACCAGGGGGCGTCTACCTCATGGTACTGGTGAAAGCTCGGGGCCTGCATGCCAATCCCGTAAGCCTTTTAGGCGACGGCCCACAGCAGGCCCCATGGAAAATGCGCCACCCCCCCAACAAACATCGTCCCTACAAGAACAAGGAACCAGAAACCGAAGAAAACAACAATGAAGACAGATAAGTATGGTTCCTACCATCACATAAAGATGAAGGGTTGTACTAACAAGGGGTGGGTGAATCACGCCTGGTTAGGAAGCTATCACTCTTGGTAGTTATATACCAAAAAATATATTCAAGGGGAATAGAATTAATATCTTGCCACCAATTCAGCAAGCACCCCAAGGGGTCTACCCTCCCACGATGGTGAATGTCGCACCATCATTGATTAACCACTTGAGTATTTCACTAGGTATACCCACTTATGGGATTTGTAACTTCTATCATGGATCCAAGGATACTTTATGGTAGACATCGACCTTGAAGATGCATACTATTCAGTACCTTTTCATATAAGTTTTCGGATATACCACAATTACCTGGATGGGGTAACCATGATGAGCATTGCCATTTTCATTCACTGCACATCTCGCGTGTGTATGTGACAAATAAACTTGATTTGAGTATTGAATTGGCATATAAGCCGAAGCTACTCCAGAATCAAACTAGCCCTGACACTTAAGAAACATTCCGTCATGGCATGTCTAAATATTAACGACAGACTATCCTTTGATACAGCTTTATTAGTTGCATTAGCTACTAACTTATTTAGCGGGCTCTGTCATATATCCAAATATTTACGTTGACCATCCACAACATTGTCTATCTGGTATTCATTAAGACTATCAGTTATGGTAACATTTAACCACCAATCAACTACGTGGCAAAGTAATTGGGATAGTAGCAGCATTACCAGCTACTGAACATTGTACCTTTCCTATGAGCTGAGATACTAGTGTTCAAACTATTTCCATACCTGTAATATGGGGGCAAATGGACTAATCTGGAGTGTTATCATGGAATTTATCTGCATAGGAAGGATTATGGTTGTACACTTCCACCTGTTTTGAGTAACATCTTATGTGTCCTGATGTGTTACTGAGCTTGTAATACTTAGTGCCAATGCGAATTGACTTAAGCGTGTTATATATCAAATTACTTACTTCTAGTGAAGCATTTGCTCAGTAATGCACCATTTTGCATGTTCGTTTATAAGTTAACAACATCACAGTGGTGGCATATACCAAACCACTTGTGCGGAGAACATCGATATTAGGTGACAATTTATTAACAATTGGTAACCGTATGTCGTCAAACATGTTTGACCATCAGCAACTTACCTATTCAGGTGAGCTAAATGCTGTAAACAAGCATTTAAACCAAAAATATTTGCTGAAATTACTAAGCAATATGGACACCAGGTATCGATTTCCTTATATTCAATTAAATCGCCACATACAAACCTATGTCGCATGAAACCAATCTCAAGGCAGTGGCGATGGATACATTCCCGCATATTGAGGGGTGGGGGATAATCTAATCTCTATGTTCTCCCTTTCTTCTACCTCTTCAATAGGTACTACGGCTTCATCAGTCAGGTACTACGCAAATTACAGTGGACTAAGTCCACAGGCATGGTTCCCAGTGGTCCTCGGCATGGTCATTAAAAGAATTGCAGAATTGGGAAGACCACTGCTGTGCTTGGATCAGCAGCACTATCAACATGATGACAGCATTCCGTCGCATATCCACTAGGGAACATACCTGAGGAACATCAAGAAATGGGAAACTGTTCAAAAACAGGAACTACACATTCAACTACAAGAAAAACCTGTACTGGAGTTCCTGGCAGGTCTTCACCACAATTAAGGAAATGTTCTGTCAGCCTACTCAACTTGGGCACCACGACAACAGGGTAAAGGGTACCACTCACTGGTGATCAGATACAGGAGAGGTATATTCAATCCACTCCCCAGAAATAGGTACACCCAAATTGGGATGTCAGTGAAATCCTGACATACCTTAGGGGATGATCAGCAGCCAGGTCCCTCACCCTGGAACAGCCTAACCTGAAGATGGACATGCTGGTGGCCTTACCGCAACACAAAGAGCCAGTTCTCCCATCTACTGCGATTGGACAACATGGTTATAACACCAGATAGTATCACATTTCCCATTCAAAGGCTGGCCAAACAGAACAGACCAGGAACATCAGGTCCAGTCATGGAATTCCGGGCATACCCACCTGAACCACGTTTTATGTGTCGTGACCCACTTAGAGATCTACATCGACACAATAAGGAATACCGAGGGAGAGGAAAAAGCCTTATGGGTCAGCCACAAGAAACCTCATGGTCGGGTGACGAGCTAAACTATCTCTAGTGGCTCAAGCAGGTACTGGGAGTTGCTGGAGTAAATACTAATGTGTATAAATCTTATTCCACCAGGACAGCTTCCACGTCAGTAACTAAGAGGATGGACGAGCCTATGGATCACATCCTGGCTACTGCAGGGTGGTCTAGGGAGTATACGTTCCAAACTTTTATAACAAACCACTGACAAAACCTGTATCGTTTGCAGAAAAAGAATCTGAAAAAATATATAATTTAAGCCCGGGGGAGCATTTGGTCTTGCTGTTAATAACACCATTATTGTTTTACAAACAGATTCATGGTTGATTACGATAACATACTTCCTCCCTCGAATGACTTTGGCAGCGAGTGAAGTATGAACTGTTACACGGTTTGAAATCACAGAGCTTTAAAATCTTCACGTAGTCACTCACGTGACTCCGAAGTAAAATAGTAAGATTAAACGAGAATTTACCAGTTTGAAGTTTGATCTGTATTTCATGAGGAGTTACGATGAGGGATTACGTGCCCTCCGCTCCCACCCTCAATAATATGGGTCAAACTGATAACTGAGGTCTCCTTTTCTTTACTATGTTTATTTCAATAACTGTGTCTATCTGTGATTCCACACCGCTGCTTTGAAGTATGCCGCGCATGCGTGCTGAGCAGGTTCTTCACGTAATCCCTCATTGTAACTCCTCATAAAATACAGATCAAACTTCAAACTGGTAAGTTCTTGTTTAATCTTACTATTATGGGTGGCTCGGTTGTAATCATGCCTTTTCTCTGACTGGATAGCGCGCAAACAAAAGCTTTTCACTGTACCTCAGTGCACGTGACAATAATAAACTAAGCTAAGAAATCTTCGAAGGCATGAAATCAATAACAATATCATTAGGTATTTTTAGAATTGCCAATTATTGTGCTCTATGGGATGCTCTGGAGATGAGTAAAGCAGAGGCAATATCATCAGTAAGGCAATGTTCACCTTCAAATTCCCTTTCCAATTACCTTGTCTTTCAATTCTTGTTTTATCTAATTTGACATTATCAATAAGGATAGTCATGGTCTAATTGATAGATTTCTTTTCTCAATTGCTCAACTGCAAAAACTTACCAATGACAGTATCAATCCTTCTTCGTATGTCATAGAGTCATCGACTCATACAACGTGGAAACAGGCCCTTCAGCCCAACTTGCCCACACCGAACCACATGTCCCACCTACACTAACATAGAAACATAGAAAATAGGTGCAGGAGTAGGCCATTCGTCCCTTCGAGCCAGCACCGCCATTCAATATGATCATGGCTGATCATCCAACTCAGTATCCCGTACCTGCCTTCTCTCCATACCCCCTGATCCCTTTAGCCACAAGGGCCACATCTAACTCCCTCTTAAATATAGCCAATGAACTGGCCTCAACTACCTTCTGTGGCAGAGAGTTCCAGAGATTCACCACTCTCTGTGTGAAAATTGTTTTTCTCATCTCGGTCCTAAATGATTTCCCCTCTATCCTTAAGCTGTAACCCCTTGTCCTGGACTTCCCCAACATCGGGACCTATGTTCCTGCATCTAGCCTGTCCAACCCCTTAAGAATTTTGTAGGTTTCTATAAGATCCCCCCTCAATCTCCTAAATTCTAGCGAGTACAAGCCGAGTCTATCCAGTCTTTCTTCATATGAAAGTCCTGACATCCCAGGAATCAGTCTGGTGAACCTTCTCTGCACTCCCTCCATGGCAATAATGTCCTTCCTCAGATTTGGAGAACAAAACTGTACGCAATACTCCAGGTGTGGTCTCACCAAGACCCTGTACAACTGCATAGAACCTCCCTGCTAGCTATACTCAAATCCTTTTGCTATGAATGCTAACATACCATTCGCTTTCTTCACTGCCTTGCTGCACCTGCATGCCTACTTTCAATGACTGGTGTACCATGACACCCAGGTCTTGTTGCATCTTCCCTTTTCCTAATCGGTCACCATTTAGATAACAGTCTGCTTTCCTGTTTTTGCCACCAAAGTGGATAACCTCACATTTATCCACATTATACTGCATCTGCCATGCATTTGCCCACTCACCCAGCCTATCCAAGTCACCTTGCAGCCTCCTAGCATCCTCCTCACAGCTAACACTGCCCCCCAGCTTAGTGTCATCTGCAAACTTGGCGATGTTGCATTCAATTCCCTCGTCCAAATCATTAATATACATTGTGAATAGCTGGGGTCCCAGCACTGAGCCTTGCGGTACCCTACTAGTCACTGCCTATCATTCTGAAAATGACCTGTTTACTCCTATTCTTTGCTTCCTGTTTGCCAGTCAGTTCTCTATCCACATCAATACTGAACACCCAATACCATACACTCCCGCCTGCTTGCATTTGGCCCAAATCCCTCTAAACCTGTCCTATCCATATACCTGTCTAATTGCTTCTTAAACATTGTGATACTCTTTGCCTCAACCACCTCCTCTGGCAGCTCGTTCCATACACCACCACCCTTTGAGTGAAAAAGATGCCCCTCAGATTCCTATAAAATCTTTTCCCTCTACACCTTAAACCTATGTCCCCTGGTTCACAATTCCCTGTCTCTGGGCAAGAGAATGTTTACATCCACCCGATCAATTCCTCTCAAGATTTTATGTGCTAACTCAAAAATAGCATCACAGCCATCAAAGGCAGAGGTGGCCAAGAGATTGGCCAAGGTGATAGGTTTTAAAGAACATATTTTTATCATGTTAGTTTATTGTCATATTCATCAAAGAGTGCAATGAAATTCTTCATTCACATGAAAGTCACAGAGTGAACACCATATATATATAGTAACTGCAATGGACTTTGCGTTGCACTACATAGTTTGGCTTGCAATATTATGATCTGATCACCTAGCATAACTGATAATTTACTGTGTTATTATTCATCGTAAATTTATTTGTGGCATAATTGTGTGTAAAGTAGAAGTAAGAATTTCATTGTTCTTGGTGTATATGACAATTAAACACTCTTGACAAATAGAACAATAAAGGCATTGAGATACAAGGAACGGCAGATTCTGATTTACACAAAAAAAGACACAAAGTGCTGGAGAAACTCAGCAGGTCAGGCAGCATCTCTGGAGAACATGGATAGGTGACGTTCTGGGTCGGGACCCTTCTTCAGACTAAATACATTGAAAAGTGCAATGTTCCCAAACTGAGTTGTGATGCAACTTCACAATATGCTTTCTACAGTACATAGAGTCGCAGAGTCATAGTAGGAATTTCAACATCCTCGATATATATGACAATAGCTGTAAAAACTTGACTCGATAAATATAACAATAAGCACATTGATTCAAGGAATAGCTGGAGAAAACGTGAGAGAGAACGTGATAAATCTGTACAGACAGCACCCGTAATCAGGATCGAAAACCATGTCGAAGACGGAGGATGGAACAAGGGAGGCACCGGAGACGGCAGATGCTGGAATCTGGTAGCAACTTTACCGCTGCACCACCCTACCGACCCTTGGGTTTCCACCTTACTGACCCTTGCCAAGAACTCCTAAAGATTTAATAGGAATCTGAGGGGTAACTTTTACACACAAAGGTTGGTGGATGTGTGGAACAAGCTGCCAGAGGAGGTAGTTGAGGCTGGGACTATCCCAATGTTTAAGAAACAGTTAGACAGGTACATGGAGAGGACAGGTTTGGAGGGATATGGACCAAGTGTAGGCAGGTGGGACTAGTATAACTGGAACATGTTGGCCGTTGTGGGCAAGTTGGGCCGAAGGGCCTGTTTCCACACTGAATCTCGCTATGGGGGGAATTTTTTTTTCAATCTCTTACCTCGACGGAGACGCGATTATTTTCCGTATCGTATTTCCGTCCCCACTGCGGCCTAATATCGTGGAGTTGGCCGCCTCTCCTGGAGACCGACGGGCGCGCCAAGCCACGGGAGTCAGCGGGACTTTAACATCACAGAGCTTGCGATTCCTTTGCTGGGGATCAAAGATCCAACTGCAGGGCCTGTGGACTTTAACATCGTGAAGCCCGTGGACTCTGGTAAAAAGAGGCCGACTCGGGAGCTCCATGCCACGGAGAGAGGTTCAATTGCCCCAACGCGGGAGTTTCGATCACTCTGACGGGGGCTTCGATCATCGGCTGCGGGGCCTTTGATCGCCGCAACTGCGGATGGTTTGACTGCCCCGACCGCGGGAGAACAAAGAGGAAGAAGATTAACTTTATTGCCTTCCATCACAGTGAGGAATGTGGAATCCACTGTGGTGGATGTTTATGTTAACTTTTATGTGGTTGTGGGTCTTGTTGCATTTCACGTAATATGGCTGGCTGGTGACTCACATTTCACTGTACCTTAATTCGTACATATGACAATAAACTGACCTTGAAACCTTAATTTAGTTTAATTTGGAGATACAGCATGGAAACAGGCCCTTCGGCCGAATTAGTCCGAGCCAACCCTCTATCACCCGTTCACACTAGTTCTATGCTATCCCACTTCCTCATCCACTCCCTGTACACTAAGGGACAATTTACAGAGGCCAATTAACCTCTAAACCCACACATCTTTGGGATACGGGAGGAAACTGGAGCACGTGGTGGAAACCCATGCGATCACAGGGGAAACCAAGCAAACTCCACATAGACAGCACCCAAGGTCAGAATTGAACCTGGGTCTCAGGTGCTGTGAGGCAGTGGCTCTATCAGCAATACGGTGACTAGAACTGTACATAGTAATGTAGCAATGGCCCAACTAATATCATGTACCATCCTAACGTAAGTTCGTACGTTAATTAGTTATAGGAGGAGAATTGGGACATTCGGCCCATCAAGTCATCTCCACCACCCAATCTGTCAATCTCCGTCTTAAAACTGTCTATTGACTTGACCTCCACAGCCGTCTGAGTAAAGAAATTCCTCATCTTTCTAAAGGTACGTCCTTTTATTCTGAGGCTATGGGCTCTGGTACTAGACTCCCCACCAGTAGAAACATCCTACTCTGAAGAAGGGTCTTGACCCGAAAGGTCACCCTTCCTTCTATCCAGAGATGTTGCCTGTCCCGCTGAGTTATTCCAGCATTTTGTGTCTATCTATCTAGTACATAACCTCTCCACTCCTATGAAACCTTATAAAGACCTCTCAAAGTCATTCTTATTTTCTCTCCCTGCTCTAAATTGCACGATGCACTTGTACTGTCGCTTAAATAAATAGAGGTGTCAACAACAGAGAGTAAGGCTGCTAAATTAAAGTCCATTTAGCAGAAGCATAATTTAGTCTCTGTTATTTAACCTGACAGACATTGCTTTCAACACTTTGAGCTTTGCAGTGCTCTCCCAATAGATAGATGGATGTGATATTGAGAGAGATAAAATGTGTTTTACTTTCAATATGAATTAGCTCTGTCTAAACACCATTACGTTTTAAAGTAACAGATAATTGAAGTTTTTTTCAAACAGGGCTTGTGAATCCTTTTAACTCTCTGCCCTGTTTCCCAATGTAAATATTGATGCAATTCGCATGGCTTCTTCAACAAATTGTTCGGCACCGACTTGTAGGGCCGAGATGGCCTGTTTCCGTGCTGTGATTGTTATATGGTTATATGGTTATAAATACACTCTAACTGGTTGATGCACTAAATCGCCATCAATAGTAATTTGAAAGCAACAAATACCTCTAGGGAACGCCCCTGTAGAATTATGGCTCCTCAAACATTGGGGAGGGGAGGCTTACTAAAATAATGTGTGAGAAGAAACTGCAGATATTGGTTTACACCGAATATAGACACAAGATGCTGGAGTAAATGAGTGGGTCAAGCAGTATCTCTGGAGAAAAGGAATATTTAACATTTCAGGTCGAGACCCTTCATCAGACCTATAATAATGCCTGGATTTGAGGGTATTCGCCACAGGTAAAGTCTTGGATCATTTTCTCTGCTATGCCAGAACCGCTCAGGTTCCTATTAAATCTTTCTCTGCCACCTTACACATATCTCCCCTGGTTCTCAATTCCCAATTTTGGCCTTCATAAAGAGAATTGTTGAGTATAGGAGCAAAGAGGACCTTCTGCAGTTGTACAGAGCCCTGGTGAGACCACATCTGGAGTTTTGTGTGCAATTTTGGTCTCCTAATTTGACGAAGGACATTCTTGCTATTGAGGGAGTGCAGCGTAGGTTTACCAGGTTAATTCGCGGGATGGCGGGACTGTCATATGATGAAAGAATGGATCGACGGGGCTTGAATTTACTGGAATTCACCGGGGGCGCTTAATTGAAGGCGCCTCTGCCAACAACCTGTCTGTTTTTTCCTATCTTTTTTTAATTTTAGTTTGTCTAAACAGTTTTGTTTTGGGGATTCTTTCGTTTTTCTATGTGGAGGAGGGGGGAGGGGTAAGGGGGAAACCGCTTCCCAGTCGCTTCCTGGCGAGGATGCGACTATTTTTCCGAGTCGCGTCCTCGCCCCCCACCTCGCGGCCTACCATATGGATTGGCGCAGCCTTTACTACCGGAGACCGGGGACCGGACCAGAGCTTCAGCAGCGGCGGCGCGGCACTGGATTCACCGTGGAGCAGGCGATACCTACCTGGATCGCCGTTTGAAGCTCTGGAGCGTTGCGCCCGCTGCTCCAGCATCGCGAGGCTGTGGTTCGCGGAGCTCCCAGCGGGGGCGGCAATGACCGACATCGCGGAATCCCTGGGGCCCTTTGCCGAGGACCGCCAGCATTGAATCTCCGCCCGACGCGGCCTGGGGACGTCGGGAGCTGCGGACTCCGGTGAGAAGCGGTCGACTTGGAGGTCCAAGCCGCTGAGGTTGGCCTCCCGTTCCGACGTCGGAGAGCCAACATCCTGGCGAGCGGGCCTGAGCGGCGGGCCGCCCGTAGCGGCGACTGCGGAGGGCTCCGGAGACCCCGACCACGGGTGAACATCAGAGGAAGATGACTGACTTTAATGCCTTCCCTCACAGTGGGGAGCTTTTGATTCTGCTGTGTGGGGTGAACTCTATCGTGTGTTGTGCTCTTTATTTTGTTGTATGGCTGTATGGTGATCACACATTTCACTGTGCCAACTGGCACATGTGACCAATAAATATATCTTGTATCTTGTAATTTAGAAAGGTGAGAGGGGATCTTATAGAAACATATACAATTATTAAGGGATTGTACATGCTAGATGCAGGAAACATGTTCCCAATGTTGGCAACCCTAGGTAGAGGGCATGAAGTGGGGCAGCGTGGTCAAGTTACGGCAGTGTGTCCAACATATCTGCGCCGACCATTCTTTTCCACACATGCTGCTCAACACACTGAGTTCCTCCAGCTGCCTCGGCAAGGCCACCAGCTTAATCAAGAACCAGTCTCAATCTAACCACTCTTTCTCCCCTCTCCCATCAGGTAAGGTGTACAGAAGTGTGAAAACGCGCACCTCCACATTGAGGTGTAGAAAGGAACAGCAGGCTTATTTCTACTGAAGATATGAGTCTGAAGAAGGGTTTCGACACAAAATGTCACCTATTCCTTTTCTGCATAGATGCTGTCTGACATTGAGTTACTCCAGCTTTTTGAGTCTACCTAAAAAATCAGGGACAGTTTCTTCCCAGCTGTTATCAGGCAACTAAATTATCCTATCACCAACTAGAGAGTGTTCTTGAGCTACCAGCTACCTCATTGGAGACCCTTTGACTATCTTTAATTGGACTTTACTGGACTTTATCTTGCACTAAACGTTATTCCCTTTATCCTGTATCCACTGTGGACAGCTCGATACGCTGTGGACGGCTCGATTGTAATCATGTGTAGTCTTTCCGCTGACTGAATAGCATGCAACAAATAAGCTTTTCACTGTACCTCAGTACTCGTGACAATAAACTAAACTAAACTAAACTAAACTAAACTAAACAAGCCTCAAAAATAACACAGGTAAGTGCACCATAGATCCTGGTATTCCTCGTTAAAAAAAATAAAGTGCTGGAGTAACTCAGCAGGTCAGGCAGCATCTGTACCTGTATACCTGCATCTGTACACTGTGGATGGATTGATTGTAATCATGTATAGTCTTTCCGTTGACTGGGTGGGTAGTACACAACAAAAAAGCCTCTCACTGCGCCTTAGTACACGTGACACTAAACTAAAATGTGAACTATCAACTATTCAGCAATTTGTTAGTTGCCCCAGATTCCAGCATCTGCAGTCTCTCAATATAATGAAAGGAAAAAGATTTAATAGGAACCTGAGGGGTAACTTTTTTGCGCAGAGGGTGGTGGGTGTATGGGGCGAGCTGTCGGAGGAGATAATTGAGGCAGGTACTATGCGATCTGAGAGAGCAGTCTCTCCAGCTCACTGCACAAATCCTTTTGCTGCATTCAAACAAGGGTAGTAGTGTCTGTACTAAGTGGTCTTGGCAGAAGTTGAGCATCACTTGTACATCCTTTTCTTGCTTGCTGTTCGCAGATCAACCCTTTGTTACTATTCCCCATGCACGCAGAAGATATTAAAACAAGAAGAAAGAGAAGTCAAGAAAAAGAGTAGGTCGAATCCCCGCTATGGCACAAGCTTTCATTTTCTTTCTCATGTAATATTGAACCACCTGGAAATCAAGTGTATTTTCCTTGTTTCAGAGGAGCTCTAGTTTAAGTCTATTGAACTGTGGTTCCGCTCAGTTATGAGCAATGATGCTGGGGCTCTGTGTTCACTTCAAAGCTTCAACTTTTCCTTCTGCTTCAATCCTATCATTACCATATGACTACGAGCAAAATTCAGGATGTGCTTTTAAACTGAAGTTGGCACTTTCCTTTGGAGCTGTGAAACATCTGCCCGCTTTGGATTGCCAATCACATTTTCAGTTTAGTTCGCAAAATGCTGGGGTAACTCAGCGGGTCAAGCAGCATCTCTGGACAGAAGGAACAGGTGACGTTTCTTGACGAGACCCTTCTTCAGACTGAGAGTCAGGGGAAAGGGAAACATGAGATATAGAAGGTACACAGAACAAATGAATGAAAGATATGCCAAAAGCACGATGAACAAGGAAAGGTGGAGACCACAATGGTCCGTTGTTGGCTATGGGGTAGGTGATAACGAGTTACCATGGACTATTGTGGGATCCACCTTTCTTACAGTCTTGGGCAGGTGGGACTAGTGTAGGTGGAGCATCTTAGTTAGCAAGGACAGGTTGGGCCGATGGGCTTTTTTCCACGCTGCATAACTATGACCCTCCATGACCTTCATATTGTGACAGGGAACATTCATCCCATCATTAAGATGCAAAACCATGCTGTGATGTAAACCTGATAAAATGCTTCTATCTGTTATAAACTTGTTGACAATTGAATGTAAAATGGTGAAATATAATCTATGGTCTTTAGATGTTTGGCACTAGGCAGTTTGGACTTAATTTAGAATATTATCCATATACACGTGGTACACAGACTCTTACAGCCCGCAACAGTGGCAGCCGGCTGGCGAGTCTGTGAACCGCGAGAGAATGAGATTTTGCATCTTTTAGGCATTCACCGAAACGCCAGCAGAGTTGCGATGTAGCAGAGCTGCACAAGATGAGGCAGCAAAGGCATATTTGAATACACAAAGTGTTCAGCCTTCTGAAGGGGTTTTGATAAAGGACGCAGGGAGGAAATGTTTCATTGGCAGGTGGGTTGTCCGCGAGACAAAGAGATTTGAATTGGCAAAAGACGCAGCAGAGGATTTCAGGAGACATTTACTTCTAGTAGTTTCTGCACTGACTTGATGATGTGAATAGATGCAATGGTGATATTCAAAAGGTAATTGGAAACCTAAAAAAAATTGTACTAAAAAAAACTGCAAGGCAATGTCAAAGTGCAAGGAGGAACGAGCGAGGAACAGCACTTCATATTTCACTCGGGCAACTTGCGACCTAGCGATATGAACGTTGATTTCTCTCATTTCAAGTAACCCCTTCATTCCCTCTCTTCCCCCCGCTCCCCATCCCTAGTCATCTTATTAGTTCCACTGTTCGCATCCTTGTATCCCTTTAATATCATCTCTTCCCCAGCCAACAATGGGCCATTATGGGCTCCACCCTTCCTTGGTCATCTGTTGCCGGCTCTGATTTGGTCTGGTCTTTTCTCGTCCCCAGTACCCTCACCCCACCAACTCCCCCCCTCATCCCCACCTCTATCTTTCAGTCTGAAGAAGGGTTTCGAGTCAAAACGTCATGTTTTTTTATTTCTCCAGAAATGCTGTCTGACCCGCTGAGTTACTCCAGCATTCTGTGTTCATCTTAGGAGTCAAACTGAGTGCTTCTTGCAAAAAGCCAGTATATGGCCAGTATAGGGGACTCCTCCATTACCAAGATGAGGCCATGTGCACATTCCACCTTGGTAGTCCACATCCCAACTCCATGTACATGGATTAATTGGTTGAAAGGTACAGCATAGAAACAGCCTCTTTGACTCACCAAGTCCACATCAAACCATTGATCACCCGTTCACATTAGTTCTATTCACGTCCATTCCCTGCATACTGGGCAAACATTTTATAGAGGCCAATTCATCTACAATTGTGCACATATTTTAATGTGGGAAGAAACCGTAGCACCTGAAGGAGACCCACATGGTCACAGGGAGAACATGCAAACTCCACACAGACAGCACCCAAGGTTAAGATCGAACCTGGGTTTCTGGCACTGTGAGGCTGCGGCTCTACCAGCTGCATCACTGCGTTACTGAATTCTCCAATTTCAGGTAACCCCGTCCGTCCCTCTATCCCTCCAATCCCATAACAACCCACCCTCCCCTCAACCACATTCTTCCCGAAACTCCACCACTGCCCATCACCCACACATTCCTCCCATTGATCCCCGTACCTCCACTGTTCCCATCTGCCCACGCCCACCGCCCATATTTGCTCCCCCTCTCCATCTTCCTTTTCCATCAGAGTCCATTATCTGCAACCCCTGATTATCTCCACCAGTCTCCATTACTTTTGCCACCGCTCTCCCTCCTCCTCACCACACCCCATCCACCAATCCACCCCCAACACATGCAAACCCTGCCTCTCCCTTCAACTCTTTATACTGACTATCTCCCCTTCACTCTCTCAGTTCAAAGGAAGGCTCCTCAACCCAAAACATCAACTGTCCATTTCCTTCCACAGATGGTGCCTGACCCATTAGGTTCTTCCAGCGACTTTGCTTTTTGCTCCAGATTCCAGCATCTGCCATCTCTTGCATCTCAATGATGGGCTGAATGTTCCCTGTCGCAATATGAAGGTCATGGAGGGTCATAGAGTTATCCAGCGTGGAAAAAAGCCCATCGGCCCAACCTGTCCTTGCTAACTAAGATGCTCCACCTACACTAGTCCCACCTGCCCATGTTTGGTCCATGTCCCTCTAAACCTCTCTTTAGACTTTACTTTAAACTTTAGACTTTGAAGATAGACTTTAGAGATACAGAGTGGAAACAGGCCCTTCAGTCCAATGAGTCTGCGCTGAACAGAGATCACCCCGTAGGCTAGCCCTACTCTACACTCTAGAGACAATTTACAATTTTACCAAAGCCAATTAACCTACAAACCTATATGTCTTCGGATGTTGAGGGGGAAACCAGAGCACCCAGAAAAATTCAAGTGGTCATGGGGAGAACGTACAAACTCCGTACAGACAGCACCCGCAGTCAGCATCGAACCCGGGTCTCTGGCGCTGTAAGGCAGCAGCTCTATCGCTGCGTCACCGTGCAGGTCTCCATTGTAAATTTGTACATTGCCCTCTGTAAATTGTCCCTGGTGCGTTGGGAGTAGCGAAAGTGGAGTAACATAAAATTAGTGTGAACGATGGTCGGCATGGACTCAGTGGGCCAAAGGGCCTGATTTCATGCTGTATCTTTAAACTTAAACTAATTTCAATATCCAGATGTCTGGAAGCTGTTTGCAGAAACAAAAAAAATGCAGGAATGTAAAACGAAAAACAGAAAGTATTCTTGAATCTGCTTGTATAGTAGTTTCTGCGTAGTTCCACCTCACAACTTAATGAATAGAAACATTCAGCACATTTTCCCACTTTCCCTCCTCAATAACGGCTCATTTTCCAATTATCTATATCCCCTGGTTACTGACCCATCTACTGGTGGAAACTGATTCTCCATATCTACTCAAACAAAGCTCTTCATAATTTTGACCAATTCTGTTAAACCGCACTGCATTTACCCTAGCAATCTTCCTTGTGCTATGTTAGAGTGAGTCTAGCAATTAGTGCAAAATTTTGCAATCCCACAGCATATCTGGTGGAAATTTCCACGTGATGTCAGAATGATCTGTAATACTTAGACTTCTCATAAATATTGCGCACTTTGGAGGTTGTACACCAGATTACGGTTTTCAGTCAATTTCCAGTGCAAATAATGTGGTCGGCACTGTGGTGCTGCAGTAGAGTTGCTGCCTAAAGGGCCTGTCCCACTGTACGAGGTAATTCAAGAGTTCTCCTGAGTTCTCCCTGATTCGAACTCGGAGAATGTCTGTAGGAGTTCGTGGATGTCTTGTAGCGGCTCGTACGAGTAACGGTAGGTACTCGGGAAATCCGGTAAACTCGTGATGTTTTTTCAACACTGTGAAAAATGTCCACGAGTAAAAAAATACTGGTGATGAAAAAAATTGTTACTTTTTACCCGTACGAGCCGCTACCAGGTTTGTAGGTTAATTGGTAAAAATTGTAAATTGTCCCCAGTGTGTAGGATATTGCGAGTGTATGGGATGATTGCTGGTCGGCGCGGACTCGGTGGGCTAAAAGCCTATTTCCACTGTATCTCTAAAGTCTAAAGTCTAAAAGTTTAATAAAATTGACAATGGACAAATTAAAATCAAATCTCCGGGGAAGTGAGAGAACAGATAACACTGAAGCTTAAAGGCAAATGACCTCTGCACACACTGTAGTCAGTCCTCTGACCAAGAGAGAGAGCCTGGGTGAGAGAGTCAGTTAGTGTGGCCACTTGGGCGGCACAGTGGCGCAGCAGTAATGTTGTTGTCTGACAAACTCCGTACAGGGAGCACCCGCAGTCAGGATCGAACCTGGGTCTCTGGCGCTGTAAGGCAGCAGCACTACCACTGCTCCACTGTGCTGTATTGTCCTATGTTCTATATTCTATGTTATTTGTTCTATGTTACAATCACAGTCAGAATATTCCTAAGAATTGGCCTTTCTGCATAAAAGAATTGCCATAAAATGAACAATAAGAGGTTTAATCCGAAGAGAGACACACAATGCTGGAGTAACTCAGCGGGACAAGCAGCATCTCTGGAGAGAAGGAATGGGTGACGTTTCGGGTCGAGACCTTTCTTCAGACTGAGAGTTCCGGGGATATCCTCGGATGTCCTATACCTCCTCCCTCGACTCTGTCCAGGGACCCCACAGTCCTTTCAGGTCAGGCAGAGGCTCACTTGCACCTCCTCTAATCTCATCTACTGTATCCGTTGTTCAAGATGTGGACTCTTATACATCGGCGAGACCAAACGCAGACTAGACGATCGTTTCGCTGAACACTTTCACTCAGTCCGCCTTCATTGTCAGAGTGAGGCTAAATGCAAATTAGAGGAACAGCATCTCATATTTTGCTTGGGCAGCTTACAGCCCAGTGGAATGAATATTGATTTCTCTAACTTCAAGTAAACCCCGGATTCCCTAGCTCATCATCCCCCCCCCCCCCCCCCCCCCCCACCCCCCACCCAAGTCGCATCAGCTTCTCAGTTTCACCCAACAAACAGCTAACAATGGCCTGTTTCCTTTATCATCGTTACTTTTTGCACACCTTTCACTCATTGTTCTTTGTCTCTCTGTTCATCGTCTATATCTCTTGTTTCTCCTTCCCCTGCCTAGTCTGAAGAAGATCTCGACCCAAAATGATATTCACTTCTTCTCTCCAGAGATGCCACCTGTCCCGTTGAATTACTCCAGTTTTTTTGTGTTTATCTCCTGTTGGTCTAATGGTGGAACAACGGAACAGCTGGTTGAGCTGCCACCTCATTCCGCCAGAGATCCGGGTTCAATCCTGGTCTCGGGTGCTGTCTCTGTGGAACTTGCATGTTCTCCCTGTGATCACATGTGTTTCCTTCAGATGCTCTGGTTTCCACCCACATTCCAAAAGTCATGCAGGTTTGTCGGTTTATTGGCTTCAGTAAAATTGTAAATTGCACTTAGCATGGGCTACTAATTGGGATCTGTAAAAATTGCCCCCCGGTGTGCAGGAACTGGATGAGAAAGTGGGATAACATCGAAATTTAATAGGAATCTGAGGGGGCAACTTGTTCATTCAGAGGGTGGTGAGAGTATGGAACGAGTTTCCAGAGGAGGTAGTTGAGGCAGGTACAAATAACAACATTTATAAGACGTTTGGACTGGTACATGGAAACTGAGGTTTTAGAGGGATATTGGCCAAATGTAGGCAGGTGGGACTACTGCAGATAGGGGATCTTGGTCGGAATGGGCAAATTGGGCCGAAGGGCCTGCTTCGGTACTGTATAGCTCTATGACTCCAACTAATGTGAACGGGTGATCAATGATCAGCGTGGACACCGTGGATTAGCAAGTACTATCGCAACTTTTAAGAAACATTTAGACTGGTACATGGATGGGATAGGTTTAGAGGGATATGGGCCAAATGCAGATAGGTGGGACTAGTGTAGATGGGGCATGTTGGCTGGTGTGGGCATTGGTCTGATGGGTCCTTTTCCACGCTGTACGACTCTGCGGTGCAGACTCAAAGGGCCAAATGGGCCAAACTCCTGCATCTATTTTCTATGTTTCCATGACTCGGATGATCAAAGGGCCTGTTTCCATGCCGTATCCTTCAAACAAGCAAGCCAGCACCTTCAGAAAATCAGAGGATGAAAGTGGAGGAGGGGGGAGGTGGGCGGGAAATGCACAAACAAATCCCAGTGGTCATTCTTCCTCCTCGCCCCACTCCACAACCCCCGTCACCCATTAGCGGTTCTGTTTGATTGTACATTCCGAATGTCTTTATCAGCATGTACGAGGAAGTTAATTGCCACATAGTCACGTAAGAGTTGAACAAAATAATCATGAGGGAAAATATTAAAAGCAACGCACAGCATCTTGATGTGTTATAAAGCAAAATACATTCAATTAAACAAATTAAATTATTCCTATTGTACACCTACGACAAATTACTGTCATTAACACGTAATTACATCAGTTACATTAATTTGATTTTCCATTTGTCTTACACTGCATCAAACACTCACTGCAAACATATTTATCTAATTTACTTGATATTTATTACACATTAACTTCTGATGGCATTTTTTATTGCCAGCCGCTGCAGCGAAGCAAATTACTGTCAGGTAGGAAGATGATCAAATGGTAATTTAACTGATAACCCACAAGTAATGTCAAGGGAATTTTTGGGGCTGAGATTATGTTCACGGATTTTAATTTTGTGTTCTGTTGGAAAGGTGAGTGTATTAAGCAGTAAAGACCATGCAGTTTTGCCTTAACTTAATTGAAAGCCAGATGAAGCTTGAAGGCCGAGATAACCTCTGCCTGAACCAAGAGCAAGGAACCAACTGCAGGAAGAACTCAGCGGAAACTGCTACATCTGTGGAAGAAAAATGATTGTCGACGTTTCAGGTCAAGACCCAAAATGTCGAACATCCCCATAACCTCCACAGATGTTGTTCGACCCACTGTATTCCTCCAGCGGTTTCGTTTTTGCTCCAGATTCCAGCATTTGCAGTCTTTGTGTCTCCAATATGCCTATGAATATAACCCAAAACATCACCTGTCCATTCCCTCTACAGATGGTTATGGTTATGGCGATGGTTATGGTTATGGCTATGGTTATGGTTATGGTACTTCATTAGTCACATGTACTGAGGTACACAAGTATCACTATACATAAGCACTCTCAGGTAAGCATCTTAGGTAAGCATCTCAGATACAGTACAAGTGTACAGCAGTGCTACACTGAGACGGTATACAGAGTCGCCAGATTTGTCGCCATTTTCAAGTCCCAGTTTGAAAGTGCAGGGTTCTTGGCCAGACCATGAAAGCCCGTTGTTCTCAAAGACTTGCAGGTGCGCGTGCATAGATGATTGAAATATCAGAGATAAATATTGAAAATAATATACCCATATAACCATATAACAATTACAGCACGGAAACAGGCCATCTCGGCCCTACAAGTCCGTGCCGAACAACTTTTTTCCCTTAGTCCCACCTGCCTGCACTCATACCATAACCCTCCATTCTCTTCTCATCCATATGCCTATCCAATTTATTTTTAAATGATACCAACGAACCTGCCTCCACCACTTCCACTGGAAGCTCATTCCACACCGCTACCACTCTCTGAGTAAAGAAGTTCCCCCTCATGTTACCCCTAAATTTCTGTCCCTTAATTCTGAAGTCATGTCCTCTTGTTTGAATCTTCCCTATTCTCAAAGGGTAAAGCTTGTCCACATCAACTCGGTCTATCCCTCTCATCATTTTAAAGACCTAATAATCTAAAATGGAATGTTGATCGTAGATCCATACGACTGGACGTCTACCTCTGACTCCTGAATCATGTAGAGCTCAGTCTGCGGACTATGTTAGTCGTCAGTAGGCGCCGCCTGACCTGCTGAGTTCCATCAGCGGTTTATTTTTTGCTCCAGATTCAGGCATCTTCAGTCTCTTGTGTCTCCAATACACCAATGAAGTTAAATTGACTGATGGAATTAATTGAAAGTCACTGCATGGAAACCGGCCCTTCGGCTCATCCACGCCGACCATCGATCACCCGTTCACACTAGTTCTATGTTATCCCAACTTCACATACACTCCCTATTCGCTAGGGGCAACTTACAGAAGCCAATTAACCTACAAACCTGCATGTCTTTGGGATGTGAGAGAGAACAGGAGCACCAGGACGAAACCCACACAGTCACAACGTGTGCAGGCAGCACCCAATGTTAGGATCGAACCTAGGTCTCTGGCGCTGGGTGACAGCAGCTCTATCAGCTGCGCCACTGTACATTTGGCCCATATCCCTCTAAACCTGTCCTATAAATGTATCTGTCAAAATGCTTCTTAAACATTGTGATAGTACCTGCTTCAGCTCTATCTCCTCCAGCAGCTCGTTACATACACACACCACCCTTTGTGTGAAAAAGTTACCCCACAGATTCCTATTAAATTCTTCACCCCTCACCTTACACCTGGCTCTTGATTCCATTACTCTGGCCAAGAGACTGTGCGTTTACTCGATCTATTCCTCTCATGATTTTGTACACCTCTATGAGATCACCCCTCATCCTCCATGTTCACCAATGAATTGTCCCAGCCTGCTCAAACTCTCCCTGTAGCTCAGACCCTCGAGTTTTGGCCACATCCTCGTGAAGATGAGGAGGGTTTTTTGAAAGGCCTGTTTCAACGCTGTATCTCTAAACTAAATCAAACTAAAGCTGACGGCTTGGGGTGCTACACATTCTGTTTGGTGAAGGGTTAATGCAGCTTACAGTAAATATTGATACAACCGATCAATAGCTAAACTTGATTTTCTTTCCAGCTCCTGGAATATCCTGTTGTCCAAGATCAATGTGCAGCTTAAAGGTGCACAATGAGTTAGCCACCATAGTCTGAGAGATGAAATTCTTTCACATCTCCATCTTTGGCAGGAATATCATTTTCCTGAGATTATATTCCAACTTTTAGTTTGGAAATACAGCATGGAAACAGGGCGTCACGGTGGCGCAGCGGTAGAGTTGCTGCCGTCCTACACTAGAGACCCGATTTGATCCTGATTACAGGTGCTGTCTGTACGGAGTTTGTATGTTCCCCCCGTGACCATGTGATTTTTCTCCGGGTGTTCCGGTTCACTCCCTCGCTCCAAAGACCTACAGGTTTGTATGTTACTTGGCTTCGGTAAAAATAATTGTAAATTGTCGTTAGTGTGTAGAATAGCGCTAGTATGTCGGGTGATCACTGGTTGGTGCGGACTCGGTGGGCCGTAGAGCCTGTTTCCATGCTGTATCTCTAAAGTCTAAGTTCTAAGGCCATCGGCCCACCAAATCCACACTGACCATCAATCACTCGTTCACACTATTTCTATGTTATCCCACTTTCACATCCACTCGTTAGGTACTAGGGGCAATTTACATACGCCAATTAATCTACAAACACGCATGTCATCAGGATTTGGGAGGAAACCGGAGCATCCGGAGGAGACTTATGCAGTCACAGGGAGAACGTGCAAAGACCACACAATCAGCACTCAAGGTCAGGATCAAACCCAGGTCCCTGGCACCTTTACCAGCTGCACCAATGTACCACACAACCTCTCGAATTTCTAATTTCTCCAAAGGAGAAAAATATTTTAGCTGTATCTACCCTGTCAAAAATCCAAAGAATCCGAGAATCAGGACTGACCTACAGGAAAAAGTTGGGCAGTCTGGGCTTTTATTCCTTGGAGAGCAGGAGGTTGAGCGATGATCCTATAGAGTGGTACAATATCATGAGGGGTATAGATAGGATGAATACACAGATTATTTTTTTCACAGGGTAGGGGGATCAAGAATTAGAGGTGTAAGATGAGAGGGGAAAGATTTAATAGGAACCTGAGGGGCAACTTCATCACACAGACGATGGTGGGTATAGAGAAATAGCTGCAAGAGAAAGTAGTTGAGGCAGATACTGCACCAACATTTAAAGGACATTTGGACAGATACATGGATAGGAAGGATTTAAAGGGACATGGTACAAGCAGAGACAAATAGGGAGCTATAGGGAGAGGTTGAGCAGGCTAGGACTCGTTTCCTAGCAGCACAGGAAGATGAGGGGTGATCTTACAGAAGTGTACAAAACCATGAGAAAAATAGATCGGGTAGATGCATAATCTCTTGCCTAGAGTAGTGTGATTAAGAACCAGAAAACAGATTTAAGCTGTGGGGGTAAAGATTTAAAAGGAACCCAAGGGGTAACGTTTTCACACAAAGAGTGGTGGGTGTATGGTATGAGATGCCAGAGGAGGTAGTTGAGGCTGGGACTATTACAAAAATTCAGAAACATTTAGACAGGTACATGGATAGGACAGGTTTAGAGGGATTTGGGCCAAACACATGCAGGTGGGCCTAGTGTACATGGGAGACGTTGGTCGGTGGGGGCAAGTTGGGCCGAAGGCTCTATGACTTCCAGACTCTATGACTCTAAATGGGACGGCCTTGGATGGGGCATCTTGGTCGGCATGGACCAGTCGGGATGAAGAGCCTTGTTCTATGCTGTATGACAATGACTCTATGTTCAATGTAAAAGGAACATTTTTAATGCAAGCATTTATAAACTGAAAGTAGTTAGCATGGACTCAGTGGGCAACAAGATTTTCTGCCAGGAAACAATAAGTGGACCAGTCATGTTTTTTTTTAAATATATTCATTTCTGAGAGCTGAAGTTTGAGCGAAGAATTTCATAACAGTTATTATAAAAGGTTATGCAGTCGATACAGGATGAGTGTTACCAGTTTGGAGGGAAAACAAAACAAGAAGTTTTGAATACAGCAGTCAGCAAAAAATCACTTTGGAAACTCAGAAAACATGTTTCTTCCGCGAGAGGATAATGAGGATGTGGAATTCAATGCCACGGGGAATCTATACACCGATAGATCAGGGGAAGTGAAAATGGAATTAAGGAGGGATATATTGAAGGAGTTTAGTTTAGTTTGATTAAGTTTAATTTAGTTTGGTTTGGTTTAGTCTAGTTGTGACCCTATTTCCTTCATAGGGTGGCAACTGACATGTCGAACAAAAGACTCTAGACCAAGGTTCAGTACAACTTAATCTTTCTTAACACTCGAGTAACTTAAACGTACATGCATACCATTGACTTCTAATAACTTCTCATTTACTTTACTATTTCAGCTTAATACTTCTTAAACTAAATCACAAAACTCATAACTTGGACTCAGATATTACCCGTATGAATGAATTGGCCAGATTCACTCCGTTGGTAGGGGGTAGTCATCTCTGAGTTTCGGACTCAGGTCCCTTCTTCTTGCGATGGTTGTTCTCGGGTTGTCGCTGTCGAAGTCTCGGACTGCCCATCTTTTTTACTAAGTTTTACCTCAATCTTCGAAAGGAAGCCTTTGATCTAATCCAAGGCTCTCATGTCTATGAAGTTAATCATTTCAAGTTGCCACTCCTCCAAGTGCTGGATAAACAAAACACATCTTTGTTCCTTATCAGGCTAGAGAGTTCGTAATCACATTGTCTGTTCATATCTCCATCTCATTTTCCAGTTATTTTGCAAAATGTCCGTTCCAGGCACTTTATCTTCTCAAGGCCGTACTGCCCAGCCATGAAGTTACATTTCAGCTCTGCTTCCACCAATGGCAATCCTGTGACTGTTTTCACTGTGCTCCTTTGTTATCCTGGCACCAGCATTTCGCTCTGTCCCTCACTACCAGTTACACATCCCAAAGCCTCTCAGGATACTTGACATCCAGTCTCTGGCTAAATTAGTTTAGTTTAGTTTAGTTTAGTTTAGTTTGTTTAGTTTAGTTTAGTTTAGTTTAGTTTAGTTTAGTTTAGTTTTGTTTCGTTTCGTTTAGTTTAGTTTAGAGATACAGCGTGGAAACAGGCCCATTGGCCCACCGAACCCACTCTGACCATCGATCACCCGTTTACACCATTTCTATGTTATCCCACTTTCTCATCCACTCCCGACACACTAGGAACAATTTTCAGAAGCCAATTAACCTACAAACCTGGTCATATTTAGGATGTGGGAGGAAACAGGATCACCAAGAGGAAACCCATACGGTCACAGGGAGAACGTGCAAACTCCGCACAGACGACACCCAAGTCAGAATCATATTCGGGTGTCTGGCGCTGTGAGGCAGCAGAAAGACATGAGGACTGAGGGACTTGGGGCAGTCAATGGAAGTGTCTTGAGGGCAGTCGGTATTATGGTCATAGGTACTGAAGGTCCTGACACGTATGAAGGCAGACAAATTTCCCGAACCTGATCAGATATATCTGAGGACACTGTGGGAAGCTGGAGAGGAAATTACAGGAGCCCTGGCTGAGATTTACGAGTCATCATTAAATGTAGGTGAGTAGCCAGAAGACTGGAGGGTCACAAATGTCGTGCCTCCATTTCAGAAGGACTGCAGGGAAAAGCCTGGGAACATCTTGCCACTGAGCCTAACATCTGTGATCAGAGATTTACTGGAGAGTATTCTGAGGGATAAGATGTAAATGCATTTAGATGGACAAGGCTGATTAGGAATAGTCAGGTAGACACAAAATGCTAGAGTAACTCAGCGAGACAGGCTGCATCTCTGGAAAGAAGGAATGGGTGACGTTTCGGGTCGAGACCCTTCTTCAGACTAGTCAGCATGGTTTTGTGGGATATCGTGACTCACAAATCTGATAGTTTTTGAAAACGTGACCAAAAAGGTTGATGAGGCCAGAGCTATGGACGTATATATGGACTTCAGCAAGGCATTTGACAAGGTCCTGCATGGTAGGCTGCTCTGGAAGGTTAGATCCCATGGTATTCAAGGAGAGATAGCTGAATAGATAGAAAATTGGTTTCATGGAAGTTAGCATAGGGTGATGATGGAAGGTTGCTTTTCAGACTAGTGGCCTGTGACTAGTGATGTGACTCAGGGATTTGGTGCTGGGCCCATTGCTGTTTGTCATCTACATCAATGTTTTGGATGAGAATGAAGAAGGCATGAAAAACGAGTTTGCAGATGGTGAAGATAGTTGTTAAAAACTGCAGCCAAAATGTCACCTATTCCTTTTCTCCAAAGATGCTGCCTGATCCGCTGAGTTACTCCAGCATTTTGTGTTTATCTTCTGAATCAGACAGTACCCTGGCTTATGGAAGGACCATCCAGAAACCTGATATCGGAGGGAAAAAAGCTTTTGCTGAGTCTGGTGGTGCGCGCTTTCAAGCTTCTGTACCTTCTGCCGGATGGGAGGTGATGGGGAAATGGTACTCTGACAGCTCTGACAGACACACGTTTGCTGAGGCCATATCACCGGGTGGGCTCTCTGCAGGGCAGCTTGTCAAACAGGCAGGTAGCTGGGCAATAATAACATGAAAGACTCAGCAGGTTAGACAGCATGTCACAGAGTCACAGAGAACAGAGACAAGCCCTCAGTGCACTCAGGCCCCATCGACCCTTAAGCACCCTTTTACACTAATGCCACTTTATTCCCATCATCTGCCCCCCACTGATTCTGCCACTCAGCGAGGACAACTTACAGCTGATAATTAACCTACAGGTCCATCTGTCTTTGGGACATGGAGGGAACTGGGGAAATCCATGTGATTTAGTTTAGTTTAGTTTTGTTTAGTTTAATACACAAGAGGACACAAGAGTTGAGTTTAGTTTAGTTTATTGTCGGGTATACTGAGGTACAATGAAAAGCTTTGTGTTGCGCGCTAACCAGTCAGCAGAAAGACTAGACATGATTACAATCGAGCTGTCCAATGAAGGAGGTAATCGCTCAGGACGGCTCTCTAGTTGTTGATGGGGTGGTTCAGTTGCCTGATTACAGCTGGGAAGAAACTGTCCCTGAATCTGGAGGTGTGCGTTTTCACACTTCTGTACCACTTGGCTGATGGGGGGGAAGAGAAGAGGGAGTGACTGGAGTGAGGACTGTCGGCAATGGTGAGATCTCTAAATCTCTAATCAACAAGGTGCGCTGGCGCAACAGCAGAGTTGCTGCCTTACAACGCCAGAGATCTGGGTTCAATCCTGACTACAGGTGCTTCTGTACATAATTTGTATGTTTTCCCCATGACCTGCATGGGTTTTCCCTGGGATCTCCGGTTTTGTCCCACCCTCCAAAGGTGTTCAGGTTTGTAGGTTAATTGGTTTGGTAATATTGTTCATTGTCCCTGGTGTGTAGGATAATATTAATGTGTGGGGATCACTGGTCGGCGCGGATTTGGTGAGCTGAAGGGCCTGTTTCCCAAGGTGAAGATCGAACTTGGATTTCTGGCGCTATGAGGCAGCAGCACTACCAGCTGCGCCACTGTGCTGCCCTACCCAAATCAGTATTTAAACATTGTGTTAAAATGTATTAACAAGGCAGGTATTTGATTGTGTTTAAAGCTGTCGTGTCCCCAGCATTTGAAAGCTGAGGGACAGAGAAACTAAGGGGAAGGCAACATCAGAACAGATTGATGTAATGACATCAAGAGTATAATGTAGGAGTCTGAAAATCGTGGAAGTGGGAAGGATAAGGAAACGAGAATAAATAGTAATCGAACTACAGACAGCACACTGCGGGAGTGAAGGCAAAGGACTCGGTGGCATTTCAGGAGTGGACATCAGAAAGATTTAATGATCTCCACTTTGATGGAATGTCAAATCGGGCCAGGACACCGATCCATCACATTGCTCTTGAGCTGTCAATGAACCATGCTGTGTGCCTCCATCAACTCCAGGACGTGTGCACTGCCTCAGTGTGTCTATTACCTTGTACAAGTAACTTGGAGTTTACCTAGACATTTAACCGGACTGGTCCAGGAAAGCTGAGGCCCTGTACAAGAAGGGACAGAGCCGTCTGTACTTTCTGAGGAAGCTCTGCTCCTTCAATGTCCGAAGTGAGATGCTGCAGATGTTCTACCAATTGGTGGTGGCCACCTTCGCTGTCGTGCGCTGGGGCAACACGGTGAAAGCCACGGATGCCAGTAGGATTAATAAACTCATCAGGAAGGCTGGCTCCATCCTGGAGGTGGAGTTCGATTCACTGGAGATGGTCTTGGAGGGGAGGATGCTCTTCAAACTGTGAAGCATCCTGGACAATACAGCTCACCCCCTCCATGACACACTGGTCAACCTGAGGAGCACCGTCAGCAACAGACTGGTTTCATCAAGATGCAGGACAGAACACCACAGGAGATCCTTCTTCCCTGCGGCTATCAAACTGTACAACTCCTCTCCATTTTGCAATGGGTAGACTTAAACTTAAGTACTTGCTTGTACTTGCTTATAGTAAGATTTTTACTGAACTGTATGCAAAAAAAGTCACTGTACCGAGGTACGTGACAATAAGATACCATTGTACCATTGAACCATTGAGCATTATTTGACTTAATTGAACATTGTTTTACATGTTTGTTGCTATGTCTTATCGTCTTTTGGTTCATGGTCTTATGAAAACCCACCAGATAATGAAAGGCCTAGATAGAGTGGATGTGGAAAGGATATTTCCAGTAATGAGTCTCGAACCAGAGGGTACAGCCTCAAAAAAAAAGGGCACACCTCTCCAGGCCCACTCTATCTATGCCTTTCATTATGATCCCGAAGATGATTGGTTTATCATGCCTGATATAATTTTCCTTCTCAACCCCAATCTCTTCATTTCCCCGTAATCTTTGTTGCCCTTACTAATCAAGAACCTATTAAACTCAGCCTTAAAAATACCCATTGACTTGGCCTCCACAGCCGTCTGTGGTAATGAATCCACAGATTCACCACCCTCTAACTAATTCCTCCTCATCTCCATTCTAAAGGCACTACATTAATCCAATCATCCCGAGATAATTTGCGTAAACCTCCAATGCCAGCACATCCATCCTCATATACAAAGGCAGGGTGGTGCAGCGGTAGAGTTGCTGCCCTACAATGCCAAAGACACAGGTTCGATCCTGACCACGGGTGCTGTCTATACAGAGATTGCACATTCTCCCTGTGACCGCATGGGTTTTCTCCACGTGCTTCGGTTTCCTTCCACACTCCAAAGATGTACAGGATTGTAGGTTAATCAGCTTCGGTAAAGATTGAAAATTGTCCTAAGTGTGAAGGATAGTGCAAGTGTACGGGGATCGCTGGTTGGTGCGGACTTGGTGGACCGAAGGCTCTGTTTCCACACGGTTTCTCTAAACTAAACTAAACTAAATATGGGGCCCAAAACTGCTCACAGTATTCCAAATGTGGCCGGACCAGCGTCCTGAGTATTACATCCTTGTTTTGACATTCCAGTCCTCTTGAAACGAATGCAAACATTGCATTAACATCTGCCTCCAGACGATTTCTGCAGGTATTAGAACAGATGTAATGCGGATCGATCCAAGTAGCATCTTCAGGAAAGGGAAGAGGGGCAGAGAAATGGAGTCGGTTTGGTGAGAGGATTTCAGAGCTTATGGTTGACGGCATACTCGCCAATTAAAATGAGAACTACATAAGCAGAGGGGAGAGCATGTGCCATTCTTTGCTCCAGTATCTTAACAACATTTCTGGATGGATGGATATTGTCAAATAGCAGTCAGAGGCTCATGTTGCTGTAACTATATTGTATCAACATTTCTCAAAGCTTATTGATGTGTTTGTGATTTGATACTGATATCAGTGCAATGTTCCTCAAAGTACAGATAGGATTTGATGTTAGCGTGCAAACAGCTAAGAAATAGAAATACACTAGATGGAGCGGATGTGGAGAGGTTGTTTCCACTAGCGGGAGAGTCAAAGACCAGAGGTCAAAGCGTCAGAATTAAAGGACGTTCCTTCGGAAGGAGATGAGGAGGAATTTCTTTCATCAGAGGATGGTAAATCTGTGGATTTTACTTCGGAGTCACGTGAGTGACTACGTGAAGAGCCCGCTCAGCACACATGCGCGGCATTGCGTTCAGCAGTGCAACAGTGGCCGCATCGGGAGTCAGGCGCTCCCGCTACAGCGTGAAAGAACGGGCCGCCAGGTAAGTACCCTGAGGTCGGGGTTTCTTTCACAGGGAGCCTTCTGCTTTATTTCAGGCAGAGAACCAAGGCTCTGGACAAACCTGTCCCCCGCTCGACTCCACAGAGGAGCGTTCCATCTGGGGGGGGCAGCAGCAAGGCGGTAGGACCGCTTACCGGGCGCTCCGCTATCCCCGACACCGTGTCAAGCCCAGCCCGCTAGCGCCTGAGCAGCGGGCTGGAAGTAAAGCTACCGAAGAAGCGTCCGGCAGGTGGCTTCCGACTTATCGGACGGGGATGTCTCTCCACCCGCACGGGGGAGAGACAGCCGCCTGAACCGCATGGAGCGGCTCCTGGAGCAGGAGCTTCAGCGAGACGCGTTTCATGAGAGGCGCTCTCGCAGGGGGAGTTCAGGCACTCCCTCCACAGTGTCTTGTGCACTGTCCATTGCTTCCTCCTTACCCGAGGGTAGCTTTGGTGACCAGGACTGGGCTGGTCACGAAGAGGGGACGCTGGCTGAAGATGTCGGGAGTATGCAAGGGGTGCAGGAACAGGAAGAGCTGCTGGGTGTGGTGGACCGCTATGTGGCAGCCCCACGTGCAGGAGGCCGTTAAAAGCAAAACTAGCGGCCAGCATTGACCACCTCTCCAACAGGCCCCTACAGGAGTAGATGGTCAATGAGGCCTTAGAGACGTATACAGCTCCAGAGAACTGTGAGTCCCTTAAAGTGCCGGCTGTAAACAGCCAAAACTGGGGGCACGTTGGGGCAAATATTCGGAACCAGGAGCTAAAACTGCAGCGGATCCTCAGGCTCCTGATGTCAGCCATCACATCGTTTGCTCGTTCCGTGGACAAATACAGAGATGACCACAACCTTCGTAAACAAATCATAAGACCTGCCATAAAATCCTAAATTTGCGGGGTTGTGCAAAACCCCAGCCACTGAGCCAGACCCACTGCTCTTTGGCAAAAACCTCACAAAGCATATGAAGGATATGGAAGAGGCCTTAAAAAACTTTCGGTCTCATGAGGGCAGGCCCCGGGACGAGCAAACCAAAAACAATAATTCCCAAGCAGCAGCACCCCATCGCGTCCACTAGTCGACGTCTACCATATGGGACTGGTGAAAGCTCGGGGTCCACATTCTATCACCGGAAGTCTTCTTTAGACCAGGGCCCAGAGCGGACCCCATGGAAAATTCGCCACCCCCCAACATCACTGTCACGTCAGACAACGTGCAAGACTCGTTGGACCGGCAGGAAACAGAAGAAATACCCATAACCATGGAGGTAGGTGGGTCTGGTTCCTAACAGCGTCTAGAAATAAAGGGCTTAATACTAACAGGGGGAAGATTACACCTGTTTCAAAAAGCACGGGAGTCTATCATGAGTGATCAGTATATACTCAATGGCATTAGTGGATACAAAATACTATTCATACTAGAAAAATTGCCACCAGTTCAACATTCACCCCAGAGGGTATTTTCCCTCTCAGTTAAAGAAAAACGAGAGGGACAAGCTGAACTGGTGAGACTAATTACAAAGGGTATCATTGGGAAAACAAAACATGAACCCTTCGAATTCGTATCAAATATATTCACTAAACCTGAAAAAGATGGTGGATGTCGCATCATCATTGACTTAACTTCACTAAATATGTTTATTAAGTATATACATTTCAAAAAACTAATTTTCCAAAGGATACTTCATGGCAAGCTTTGATCTTAAAGATGTTTACTATTCAGTACCATTCACAAGGATCATCGCAGATACCTGAAATTTACCTGGATGGGGCAGCTATGGCAGTTTAAAGCGTCACCCAATAGATTAACATCAGCCCAAGATTATTCACCAAGATACCAAAACCAGCTCTGACAATATTAACACAATATTAAGACAAAAACATATTGTCATGGCATATCTTGATGATATCTTAATAGTAGGCAAGACCATGGAATTGATTATGTCAGCTGTATCAGCTACCAAACAGTTGTTCGAAACCCTGGGATTGTCTTACATCCAGATAAATCTAAATTGAGGCCATCCACAATCATGAACTACTTGGGCTTCACAATTAATTCAGTCTACGAGACTGTGACATTGCCAAGAGACGAAACAGTTGAATTGGCACAATCATGCAACTAACTCCATATCCAGCACAGGTGGTAGATGGACTAACCCAGAGTCATCACTACCACTTACACTGGGCATTAATTATCCAGAGATATTGGGTGACTTTTATGGTTTAAAAGCATATGCATCAAATATGCATCACTTGCATGTACGGTTACAAATAGATACAAGTGCACAACCTTTTATCCGAAAGCCTTGGGACCAGACACTTTTCGTAATTCAGAATTTTTCGGCTTTCGGAATGGAAGATTTTTAGCGTAGATTTTAATGGCTGGCTCAGTGGTAGAGTGCTCGGCTCATATCCGCAAGGTCGCGAGTTTGCGCCTAGATCCCGGCAGTTACTCGATCGCGAGTTTGAGTCTTCAATGTAGTTTTTTCTTGCAGAATAGAAGAGAATAGGGAGGGTTAGGCTGGGATCATTTACTGCGAGATGATCTTAATGCAGGAGACAAGTGTACGAGAGGTGTACTGACTGTGTGGGCAGAACTTTGGAAGTGATTGCCCACCATTCTCAAAAGCCGCTGTGTCTCCCTGTCCCTCCAACTCCAGAGGAATCTGCTCCCCGATGGGCCGCTACGGCGACAAGTGGCAGTTCGCCCACAGCCTGAGCTGCGCCACCCCAAGAACAAGATGTACCTTGCACACCATCAGCTTTCGCGTGTTCCTCTGGAGTTGGAGCGGGGCTGGGCTGGAGTTGCTGATCTGGGATCTCCGTGCTTGTAGTGGGCCTGGAGGTCGGTGTCCCGATGAGGGGGCGCAGCTCGGGCTGTGGGCAAACTGCCACTTTTCGCCGTAGCGGCCCATCGGGGAGCGGCTTCTGGTGGTCCTGACGTCTCTCAGCTCCTGTCCAGGGGTGTGGCCGGAGATGTCAGGACCAACAGGAACCCGCTCCCCGATGCGCCGCTACAGCGACAAGTGGCAGTTCGCCCACAGCCCAAGCTGCGCCCCGTCATCCGCAACCCGTGTTCCTCTGGAGTTGGAGCGGGGCTGGGCTAGAGTTGCTGCTGGCTGTGAGTCTCTGGGATCTCCGTGCTTGCAGTCGGTGTCCCGTTGGTCCTGACGTCTCCCGCCATCCCCCTGGACTGGAGCTGAGACTGGGAACTGTACTGCCCTTGCCCCCTCCCTCTGCAACTGCAAACAACCCCACAGTACCCAGTCTCAGCTCCTGTACCGGAGACGTCACAGCCCAAGCTGCGCCGCCTCATCCGCAACCCCAAGACCAAGACGTACCTTGCACACCACCAGCTTCTGTCCCTACGGGGAGCGTGTTCCTCTGGAGTTGGAACGGGGCTGGGCTGCTGCTGGCTGTGGGTCTCTGGGATCTCCATGCTTGCAGTGGGCCTGGGGGTCGGTGTCCCGTTGGTCCTGATGTCTCCAGTGACTGGCACTGATCTGCTGGCATCGCCGACGTGAAGACAGTGCAAAGCCCCCGTGCCGGTGCAATGGGCGGGGATCTGGAGAGGGTAGGGAAGGGGTCACACACATGGCCGGGAAGCAGAGGGGTGTAGGTGGGGTGAAACTGAAGGGAGCGACAATCTGCTTCTGCCTGCCCACTGACTTTAAAAAGTTCCCACGCAAGACTCACGATACACTGTGTATCGTGAGTCTACCGTGGGAACTTTTTAACTCAGCGGGCAGGCAGCAGCAGATTGTCAATTATTAACCCTCCCGCGCAATATACCCTCACCTTCTCTTTTATGAATGGGGATTTAGTCCCCCTTTCTTCGAGAACCGACCGGAGGTTCCGCTGTCACCTCTGCGGGCCGCCCTTGGTGAACGTCTTCAAGGACCTTTCTTCAAGGACCGAAAAAATGTCCGCTATTCGGAGCTTTTCGTTATTTGGATCTTCGGATAAAAGGTTGTGCACCTGTAATACTACGGTGGTGGCCTACATTAACCATATGGGCGGCATAAAATCGTTATCATGCGACAAGTTGGTCAACACAATTTGGCAATGGTGTGTCGAAAGACATATTTGGGTATCAGCAACTTACCTGCCAGGTAAGCTAAATACAGTGGCAGACACCAGGTCACGTAAATTTAATGACAACATCGAATGGAAGTTAAACCCCAAAATATTTGCAAAAGTTATCAAGCAATATGGCACGCCAGATATCGATTTATTTGCATCAAGGCTAAATCACCAGGTACCTATGTATGTCGTGTTTAAGAAGGAACTGCAGATGCTGGAGAATCGAAGGTTACACAAAAAAGCTGGAGAAACTCGGCGGGTGCAGCACCATCTATGGAGCGAAGGAAATAGGCAACGTTTCGGGCCGAATGAGGGTTTCGGCCCGAAACGTTGCCTATTTCCTTCGCTCCATAGATGCTGCTGCACCCGCTGAGTTTCTCCAGCTTTTTTGTGTTACCTATGTATGTCGCTTGGGAACCAGACCCTGAGGCAGCAGCGGTAGATACGTTCTCGCAGGATTGGGGAAATTTCTTCTTCTATGCATTTCCTCCCTTCTGCCTCATCAGTCGGGTACTACGCAAAATACAAATGGACTCTGCATCAGGTATTTTGATAGTACCCGACTGGCCTACGCAGCCATGGTTCCCAATACTCCATGACATGGTTGAAACTCCGATGGTATTCCCCAGTGAACCAGAGTTATTAACACCCTGTGTCGGGCACAAGCTACCCGTGCCATGAAAAAATCAAACTCCTGGGTTGCAGATTCTGCACAAACCACTTCTGGGACTGGGATTATCAGAACAAACCATCGACACCATGTCAGCATCCCTCCGAACATCCACTAAAAAACAGCACTTGTCCAGCATCAAAAAATGGGAGAAGTACTGCTTGGATACAGGGACCACCTACTCAACCGCTACAATTACCAACGTACTGGAATTCCTGGCGAACCTTCACCACGATGAAGGACTTCAGCTACAGAGCCATCAACACAGCTAGAAGTGCCCTGTCTGTCTATTTAAAACAAGCTCCAGGACAACAGGCCATGGGGTCCCACCCGCTGGTGGTCAAACTAATGAAGGGTATTTACAACTCTAACCCCCTAGACCAAGGTACACCCATATATGGGATGTCAGTGTGGTCCTGACATACCTCAGGGGATGGCCACCAGCCAGATCCCTCAACCTGGAACAATCTATGCTCAAAACACTCATGTTGATGGCACTTGTATCTGCACAGAGGGTCCAGTCACTACACTTATTGCGACTGGACAGCATGCTCACAGCTCCAGACCAGATCTCTGTCGTTATCCAGGGAATGATCAAACAGAGCAGACCAGGAACACCTAATCCAGTCGTGGAATTCCGGGCTTACCCGCCAGAACCACAGTTATGTGCCATGACCCACCTACTGTCCTACATAGACACAACCAAAAATATTCAAGGGAGATGAAAAGCCTTGTGGGTTAGTCATAAAAAACCTTATGGTCCGGTGACAAGCCAAACCATTTCGAGATGGCTCAAGCAGGTGCTAAAAGCTGCTGGGATAAACACTAACATATATAAATCTCACTCCACCGGGGCAGCATCCACATCGACGGCCAAAAGAATGGATGTGCCTATAGACCACATCCTGGCTACAGCAGGGGGAAAGACCATTCAGAAATTTTATAATAAGCCATTGGCTAAACCTGCTTTATTTGCAGAAATTTTTTTACAGACTGCAAATATTTAATTTAAGCCAGGGGAGCAATTTAATTTCTTTGTTGTCATTGTTAAAAAATACCATTGTGTTTTTCTACAAACAGATTAATTGGTTGATTACGATAACACACTTCCTCCCTCAAGGACTTCGGCAGTGAGTGAAGTAATAACTGTTACACGGTTTGAAATCACAGAGCTTTGAAATCTTCACGTAGTCACTCACGTGACTCCGAAGTAAAATAGTAAGATTAAACGAGAACTTACCAGTTTGAAGTTTGATCTGTATTTTATGAGGAGTTACGATGAGGGATTACGTGCCCTCCGCTCCCACCCTCAATAATATGGGTCAAACTGATAAACTGATGTCTCTTTTTCTTTACTATGTTTACTTCAATAACTGTGTCTATCTGTGATTCTACACCGCTGCTTTGAAGTATGCTGCGCATGCGTGCTGAGCGGGCTCTTCACGTAATCCCTCAACGTAACTCTTCATAAAATACAGCTCAAACTTCAAACTGGTAAGTTCTCGTTTAATCTTACTATTTCATTGCCAGAGAAGGCTGTGGAAGCCAATGGATATTTTTAAGGCAGATAGATTCTTGATTAGTATCGGTGTCAGGGGTTATGGGGAGCATGGGGTTAAGAGGGAAAGATAGATCAGCCATGATTGAATGGTGGAGTAGACTTGATGGGCTGAATGGCCTAATTCTGTTCCTATCACTTATGAACATGAATTTTCTTCTGAGATTTAGAAACATAGAGAAAAGGGAGGTGTCAATCTATCAGCTTTCCAGTCTGCGACACTATTCAAAAGATCATGTTCATAAGTTCTAGGAGCAGAATTATGCCATTTGACTCATAAAGTCTACTCTGCCATTCAATCATGGCTGATCTATCTTTGCTTTCAATCCCATTCTCTGCCTTCGTCCCATATCCCTTGGCACCCGTACTAGTCAAGAATCTATCAAACTCTGCCTTAAAAATACCCAATGACACAGCCCTCTGTGGCAATGAATTCCACAGATTCCACCACCATCTGACTAGAGAAATTTATCCTCATCTCCTTACAAAGGTACTTCCTTCTATTCTGAAGTCTTAGACTCTCCCACTAGTGGAAACATCCTCTCCACATCCACTCTATCCAGGCCTTTTACTATTCTAAACCATCACACTTGATCATCTACTTCAGAAGTTATCATGGAGACATGCCAGCACAGTAACATGTCCATCAGCCACCACTTCCATTTGGACCTTCAAATAGCCAGCAATAATGAGCATGGGTTTCGGCCCGAAACGTTGCCTATTTCCTTCGCTCCATAGATGCTGCTGCACCCGCTGAGTTTCTCCAGCTTTTTTGTGTACCTTCGATTCTCCAGCATCTGCAGTTCCTTCTTAAACAATAATGAGCATGTTGTGTCTTTGTTTGTAAACCAGCATCTGCAGTTCCTAGTATCACCCTGTGAGTTTGGTTTCCTCCTGGGGCTCTTGTTTCCTAAAGACATGTGGATCAGTCGTTTAGTTCAGTTTAATTTAGAGTTTAATTTAGTGCAGAAACAGACCCTTCAGCCCACCGAGTCCACGCCAACCAGCAATTCCCCACTAACTGGCTCTCTCACCCAGGCTCTCTCTCTTGGTCAGAGGGCTGACTACATTGTGTGTAGAGGTCATTTTCTTTTAAGCTTCAGTGTTATCTGTTCTCTCTCTTCCCCAGAGATTTGATTTTAATTTGTCCGTTAACAATTTTATTAAATTTTATACTTTAGACTTCAGAAATACAGTGTAAATAGGCGTTTAGCCCACCGAGTCCAAGGCGACCAGCAATCATCCCATACACTCACAATATCCTATACACTAGAGGCAATTTATAACTATTACCAAAACCAATTAACCTACAAACCTGTACGTCTTTGGAGTGTGTGAGGAAACCGGAGCACCCGGGGAAAACTCTCGTGGTCACGGGGAGAACACACAAACTCCATACAGACAACACCGATAGTCATGAAAGAACCCGGGTCTCTGGCGCTTTAAGGCAGCAACTCTACCGCTGCGCCACCATGCCGCCCCTTAATTGGTAGGTAATTGGTTATTATTGATTACCGCATTGGGCTATAGATGTATGGAAAGATAATGGGAGAGAGTTGGAATTAGAGTCAGAGAGCTGTGCGGAAAAAGATCGTTTGTCCCACTTTGTCCATGCCGACGAAGTTGGCATATTGGGCTAGGCCCATTTTCCTGCATTTGGTCCATTGCCTTCTAATACCTTCCTGTCCATATAAACATGTTGTTCATGTATGAAAAGTTAGGTTACAGGGAAATGTGGGGGAATGGGGTTGTGATGGCAAAGCTTTGAAAGTTGACATGGATCAAATGGGCTTTTCCTATCATAGAATCATTACAGCATGGTAACAGGCCCTTTGGCCAAACTTGTTCATGCCAACCAAGATGCCCCATCTTAGCTAGTCCCATATGCCTGCGTTTGACCCATATTCCTCTAAACCTTTCCTTTTCATGTATCTGTCCACGTGTTTTTTAAAAAGTGTTAGAAACATAGAAACATAGAAAATAGGTGCAGGAGTAGGCCATTTGGCCCTTCGAGCCTGCACCGCGATTCAATATGATCATGGCTGATCATCCAACTCAGTATTCCGTACCTGCCTTCTCTCCATACCCCCTGATCCCTTTAGCCACAAGGGCCACATCTAACTCCCTCTTAAATATAGCCAATGAACCAGCCTCAACTACTTTCTGTGGCAGAGAATTCCACAGATTCACCACTCTCTGTGTGAAAAAAAAGTTCTCATCTCGGTCCTAAAAGAATTTCCCCTTATCCTTAAACTGTAACCCCTTGTTCTCGACTTCCCCAACATCGGGAACAATCTTCTTGCATCTAACCTGTCCAACCCCTTAAGAATTTTGTAAGTTTCTATAAGATCCCCCCTCAATCTTCTAAATTCTAGCGAGTACAAGCCGAGTCTATCCAGTCTTTCTTCATATGAAAGTCCTGCCATCCCAGGAATCAGTCTGGTGAACCTTCTCTGTACTCCTTCTATGGCAAGAATGTCTTTCCTCAGATTAGGAGACAAAAACTGTACACAATACTCCAGATGTGGTCTCACCAAGGCCCTGTACAACTGCAGTAGAACCTCCCTGCTCCTATACTCAAATCCCTTTGCTATGAATGCTAGCATACCATTAGCTTTCTTCACTGCCTGCTGCACCTGCATGCCTACTTTCAATGACTGGTGTACCATGACACCCAGGTCTCGTTGCATCTCCCCTTTTCCTAATCGGCCGCCATTCAGATAATAGTCCACTTTCTTGTTCTTGCCACCAAAGTGGATAATCTCACATTTATCCACATTATACTGCATCTGCCATGCATTTGCCCTCTCACCCAACCTATCCAAGTCACCTCGCAGCCTCCTAGCATCCTCCTCACAGCTAACACTGCCCCCCCAGCTTCGTGTCATCCGCAAACTTGGAGATGTTGCATTCAATTCCCTCGTCCAAATTATTAATATATATTGTAAATAGCTGGGGTCCCAGCACTGAACCTTGCGGTACCCCACTAGTCACTGCCTGCCATTCTGAAAAGGACCCGTTTACTCCTACTCTTTGCTTCCTGTCTGTCAGCCAGTTTTCTATCCACATCAATACTGAACCCCAATACCGTGTGCTTTAAGTTTGCATACTAATCTCTTATGTGGGACCTTGTCGAAAGCCTTCTGAAAGTCCAGGTATAACACATCCAATGGTTCTCCCTTATCCACTCTACTAGTTACACCCTCGAAAAATTCTATAAGATTCGTCAGACATGATTTACCTTTCATAAATCCATGCTGGCTTTACATAGAAACATAGAAACATAGAAAATAGGTGCAGGAGTAGGCCATTTGGCCCTTCGAGCCTGCGCCGCCATTCAATATGATCATATGATCATGACTTTGTCCAATGATTTCACCACTTTCCAAATGTGCTGCTATCCCATCTTTAATAACTAGCATTTTCCCCACTACCGATGTTAGACTAACTGGTCTGTAATTCACCGTTTCTCTCTCTCTCCCTTTTTACATTAGCTACCCTCCAATCCTCAGGAACTACTCCAGAATCAAAAGAGTTTTGAAAAATGATCACTAATGCATCCACTATTTCTGGGGCTACTTCCTTAAGCACTCTGGATGCAGCCTAACTGACGCAGGGGATTTATCGGCCTTTAATCCATTCAATTTACCTAACACCACTTCCCGACTAACCTGGATTTCACTCAGTTCCTCCATCTCATTTGACCCCCGGTCCCCTGCTATTTCCAGCAGATTATTTATGTCTTCCTTAGTGAAGACAGAACCAAAGTAGTTTTACAATTGGTCTGCCATGTCCATGTTCCCCATGATCAATTCACCTGTTTCTGACTGCAGGGGACCTACATTTGTTTTAACTAATATTTTTCTCTTCACATAACTATGAAAGCTTTTGCAGTCAGTTTTTATGTTCCCTGCCAGTTTTCTTTCATAATCTATTTTCCCTTTCCTAATTAAGCCCTTTGTCCTCCTCTGCTGGTCTCTGAATTTCTCCCAGTCCTCTGGTAGGCAGCTTTTTCAGGTTAATTTGTATGCTTCATCTTTTGTTTTGATACCAACCCTGATTTCCCTTGTTATCCATGGATGCACTACCTTCCCTGATTTATTCATTTGCCATACTGGGATGAGCAATTGATGTAGTTCATCCATGCAGTCTTTAAATGCCTTCCATTGCATATCCACCGTCAACCCTTTAAGAATCAATTGCCAGTCAATCTTGGCCAATTCACGTCCCATACCCTCAAAGTTACCTTTCTTTAAGTTCAGAACTCTTATTTCTAAATTAATTATGTCACTCTCCATCCTAATGAAGAACTCAACCATATTATAGTCACTCTTGCCCACGCACAACAAGACTGCTAGCTAACCCTTCCTCATTACTCAATACCCAATCTAGAATAGCCTGCTCTCTCGTTGGTTCCTCTACATGTTGGTTTAGAAAACTATCCCGCATACATTCCAAGAAATCCTCTTCCTCAGCACCCCTGCCAATTTGATTCACCCAATCTATATGTAGATTGAAGTCACCCATTATAACTGTTTTACCTTCGTTGCACGCATTTCTAAATTCCTGTTTGATGCCATCCCCAACTCCACTACTACTGTTAGGTGGCCTGTACACAACACCCACTAGTGTTTTCTGCCCCTTAGCGTTTCACAGCTCTATCCATATCGATTCCACATCCTCCAAGCTAATGTCCTTCCTTTCTATTGCATTAATCTCCTCTCTAACCAGCAACACTACCCCACCTCCTTTTCCTTTCTGTCTATCCCTCCTGAATATTGAATATCCCTGGATGTTCAGCTCCCAGCCTTGGTCACCCTGGAGCCATGTCTCCGTGATCCCAACTATATCATATTAATTACTAACTATCTGCACATTCAACTCATCCACCTTATTACAAATACTCCTTTCATTGAGACACAAAGCCTTCAGGTTTGTTTTTACAACACTATTACCCCTTATACAATTATGTTGAAAAGTGGCCCTTTTTGATTTTTGCCCTGGATTTTTCTGCCTGCCACTTTTACTTTTCACCTTGCTAACTATTGATTCTACCCTCATTTTATACCCCTCTTCTCCCTACTCATGCTCCCATCCCCCTGCCACATTAGTTCAAATCCTCCCCGACAGCACTAGCAAACATTTCCCCAAGGACATTGGTTCCATTCCAACCCAGGTGCAGACCGTCGTGTTTGTACTGGTCCCACCTCCCCAAGAACTGGTTCCAATGCCCTAGAAATTTGAATCTCTCCCCCTTGCACCATTTATCAAGCCACGTATTCATCTGAAATATCTTCCTATTTCTACTCTGACTAGCACGTGGCACTGGTAGTAATCCAGAGATTATTACCTTTGAGGTCCTACTTTTAAGTTTATCTCCTAGCTCCCTAAATTCACCTTGTAGGACCTCATCCCATTTTTTACCTATATCGTTGGTGCCAATGTGCACCACGACAACTGGCTGTTCACCCTCCCCCTCCAGAATGTTCTGCAGCCACTCAGAGACATCCCTGACCCTTGCACCAGGGAGGCAACATACCATCCTGGAGTCTCGTTTGCGGCCGCAGAAATGCCTATCTATTCCCCTTACAATTGAATCCCCTATTACTATTGCCCTTCCACTCTTTTTCCTCCCTTCCTGTGCCGCAGTGCCACCCATGGTGCCATTAACTTGGCTGCTGCTGCCTTCCCCTGATGAGCCATCTCCCCCAACAGTATCACTAAGAGATAATTAAAACCATGTGCATGCACATGGTTGGCATGAACAAGTTTGGCCAAAGGGCCTGTTACCATGTTATAATGATTCTATGATAGGAAAAGCCCATTTGACCCATTTAATCTATGTCAACTTTCAAAGCTTTGCCATCACAACCTTATTTCCCCCACTTATTTCTCTGTAACCTATCTTTTCATAGGTGAAAAACATGTTTATATGGATAGGAAGGAATTAGAAGAATTGCTTCCTCACTGTGCCAGATATCCGGTTTCAATCCTGACCTCAGATGCTGTCTGTGCAGAGTTTGCATGTTCTCCCTGTGACCGTATGGGTGTCCTCTGGGTTCTCCAGTTTCCTCCATTAACCCAAAAACGTGCAGCTTTGTAGGTTAATGGGCCACTGGAAATTGCCCCTAGTGTGTAGGGAGTGGATGCAAAAGTGGGATAATATAGAACTAGTGTGAATGGGTGATCGATGGTCAGCGTGGACTTGGTGGGTTGAAGGGACTGTTTCCATGCTGTATCTCTAAACTAAACACATACATGGTTCTATGGTCCCATTCCCATACTGATCTTTGTCCTGGGCCTCTTCCACTGTCTGGGTGAGGCCACACTCAAATTGGAAGAACAGCCCTTCATATTTCGCCTTGGCATCTTGCAACCCAGCAGTATGAATATTGATTTCTCTAATTTCAAGTAACCCTTGCATTCCCTCTTTCTCCGTCCCTCTCGCACCATAGTCATCCTGCCAGTTCCACTGTTTGCATCCATATCTACTTTATCACCTCTTAAACATCCAATAATGGACCATTGTGGGCTCCACCTTTTCCTTGGTCAAGCTGTGATTTGGAATGAAACTTTTCATACCTGGAGTTCCCCTCTCCCCTGATTCTCAGTCTGAAGAAGGGTCTTGACCCGACAGCGTCAACTATTCCTTTTCTCCAGAGATGCTGCATAACCCGCTGAGTTACTCCAGCTGGCTGTGTCTATATACACGTTGGATTAAAAGAAATACATTTATCATTTAAACAAATATAAATAAGGCATACAAATACATCAAGAGCAAAATAAAATCCAATGTGACTTTTAGTAGTTTGCCTGATCATTGTCTCTTTAAACAATATTCACTCACTGAAGCGTGGTTTTTAGTGATAGCTTTGCAGCAAATCTCCTTCTTCGTGGCCACATCATTGAGCAGTCCAGTAAAACGCTTTATTGGACTAAAGAGACATTAGACCCAAAACTAGAAGGTTTTTAGATAAGTTACAAAATGTAATAGTGTATTCGCAGCCTGGTTGTTTTGATCTGACCTTTCACGGCACTTACAAATGTGAAAGCAATGGCCCAGTGAGCCAAGCATTAGGACTTGTTCTACCGGCTGCTCAAAGGGAACTTGGCCACAAATGTTTTTCATTGTTCATCAGCAACATGAATTATAAATACCCTTGGGGGTGAGATTAAGGAAAGGTCAATGGCAGTTCAGTCTGTGAATTCTTGATGTTACCCTGAATAAGATATTGGCTTGTCAGACCAGTGAGAAAGCTAATAAAGCTCTCGTTATTTAATAGTTTGGTAACCTCCAGCATGGGGTTACTCGAACGTCCAAAGGTTATTCTCTGAGATGCCTTGTTCAGACACTAGCTCCGCGAAAGTGGCATCTCACTGTCTGCTCCACTGAGCTGCACAAAATCACTGAAACATGCACAGTAGTGGTATGGCAGCACGGGGACGCAGCGGTAGAGTTGCTGCCTTACAGCACCAGGGACCCGGGTTCGGTCCTGACTACGGGTACTTTCTGTACAGAGATTGTACATTCTCCCTGTAACCTGCGAGGATTTTCTCTGGGTGCTCCGGATTCCTCCCACACTCCAAAGACGTACAGGTTTGTAGGCTAATTGACTTGGTAAAAATTATAAATTGTCCCTAGTATGTGTAGGATAGTGTTAGTGCATGGAGATCACTGGGCGGCGCAGACTCGGTGGGCTGAAGGGCCTATTTCCTCGCTGTATCTCCAAACTAAATTAGACTAAAGTTGTAAGAAACAAAACATAGTTTATTTTTATTGTTTTTAAAGATACAGCATGGCAACAGGCTGTATCTTTAAAAACTTCGATCCACCAAGTCCACGCCAACCAGCAATCACCTGGTGCACTATTCTATCCTACACACTAGGGCATTTTATAGAAGTAAATTACCCTACAAACCTGCACATCTTTGGAATGTGGGTGGAGCATCCGGAGAAAGCCCAAGTGGTCACAGAGGGAACGTACAAACTCTGTACAGACAGCATCTATTGTCAGGATCAAAGCCAGGATATTTTATAGTATTTCTGATGTGTCTTGGTGTTTCTATATCAAGGTTGTAATGGAAGTGTTGTAATGCTTCTTTAACATTTACATTATCGAGTATTTAACATTAAGATAAAATTATAAAGCAAGTATAACCTGTGTTTACTACAGTGTTGAAATGGAAAGAATGTTTAATGCAATAGTTTAGGACCAGAGGCCACAGCCTCAGAATAAAAGGACAGAATGAGGTGAGGAGGAATTTCTTTGGTCAGAAGGTGGAGAATCTGTTGAATTAATTGCCACAGATGGCTGTGGGGGCCAAATTATTGTGTATTTTTAAAGCAGAGAGTAACAGGTTCTTGATGAGTAAGAGCGTCAAGTTCATAAGTTCTAGGAGTGAAATTAGGCCATTCGGCCCATCATCTAAACCTCTAGTCAATCATGGCTGATCTACTTTTCCCCCTCAACCCCATTCTCCTGCCTTCTCCCCATAACCCCTGACACCTGTACTAATCAAGAATTTGTTACTCTTCATAGGTTACAGGGAGAAGGCAAAAGAATGGGGTTGAGTGGGAAAAATAGATCAGCCATTATCGCATGGCAGAACAGACTCGATGTGCCAAATGGCCTAATTCTGCCCCTGTGCCTCATGGTCTTATGGTCAACATTGAAAATATAACAGTACAGCACAAGAAAAGTGCCCTTCAGCCTGAAATCTGTGCTGACATAATGACAGGTTAAATTAATTTCCTCTGCCGGCATGTGATCCATATCCCTCCATCCCCTGCATGTCCATGTGACTATCTATAAGGGTGGCACGGTGGTACAGCGGTAGAGTTGCTGCCTGACAGTGCTTGCAGCACTGGAGACCCGGATTTGATCCCAACTACAGGTGCTGTCTGTACAGAGTTTGTACGACCTTCCCGTGACCGCGTGGGTTTTCTCCGAGATCTTCAGTTTCCTCCCACACTCTACAGACCTACAGGTTTCTAAGTTAATTGGCTTGGTGTATGCGTAAATTTTAGTAGGAGGATAGTGTTGAGGTGCGGGGATCGCTGGTCGGTGTGGACTCGGTGGGCTGAACTCAGTGTTTCCACGCTGTATCTCTAAACTAAACCAAACTAAACTAAAACCCTTGAAAGTCTGGTATTGCTTCAACAAACATCTTTCACTGCTTCATTCTGCAACAGGGTGGAGCTGCTCCTATGACATATGATCTGTAACATCAGGTTGAAAAGCAAAGCATTTCAGTCAGTTATGTCAAAGAATAAGACGAAGAATTTGTCAAAACAGAATGATGTTGACCGTTGCCAATTGTGGAGCTGGACACCAGTGTAAATTATGTTAGACACAGACAGGGCATCTGAAACAATCACGTTAAATCTACCAAATAGAGCTAATAAAGCATCGTACTTGTAACAAGGACGGTAGCCAGAATGATGGTGAGAAGGGAAGGTATGAAACGTTCAAATAAACATGCTACTGAAGCAGATGACTTGGAAAGACTGCTGGACATTTGGCATGGGCGTCCCATGTAAAGAATAATTGCAGAGCAGGCGAGAATGAAACAAATGCCACAGTAGAAAATGAAACAGAGCCAGTTATAAATAAAGCATGGGGATTTATTTTTGAAGTGAGATTCATCAGGAAGTTGGTGATTAGCATATAAGATCAAAGAGGTAATGGGTATAGTCATAGAAAATTTGGTCAGAGGGAGTGGGGGCGGAGAGAAAAAGAGAGAGAAAAAGAGAGAGAGAGAGTGAGAGTAGGGAGAGTGAGTGTGAGAGTGAGAATGACAGTAGGAGAGTGAGAGAGAGAGTGAGAGCAAGAGAGAGTGAGAGAGTGAGAGAGTGAGAGTGAGAGTGAGATGACAGCGAGGCCAACATTAGAAACAGGGGAGATGGACACGAAAGAAGAAGATTCCCTTAACATCGGCGCTCAACCAGTACAACCACATTTGTAAGTGAAAGCTACAGGGATTTACTGTGGCACGGTGGAGCAGCAGTAGAGTTACTGCCTCATAGCCCCAGGTTTGATCCTGACTACAAGTGCTGTCTGTACGGAGTTTGCACATTCTCACTGTAACCATGTGGGTTTTCTCCGGGTGCTCCAGTTCGTAAGTTAACTGGCTTCTGTAACATTGTAAATTGTCCCTAGTGTGTAGGTTAGTGCTAGTGGCCAGAATGATCGCTCGTCGGCATGGACTCGGTGGGCAGAAGGGCCTGTTTTTGAACATTATCTCTAAAGTCTAAAAATCTAATATCCTGGAGCGATTTCTTCATGACGTGTGTTGAAGAGGAGTGGAATTTAACACCAGCACATAACACAGGTTTTGGACAATGTGACACTGTGAATTTCCATTAACATTCCCGTTAACATGAACAGAAAATATTGCCTCTTTTCTTCTCCGCTTTGCAGGGAATCTGTGAGCTAAATATGGCACTCAGCGTGTCGGCTCTGACAAAGGTAGGCAGGCACCCGCAGCCACTGTCAAAGGCCCAGCGTACTTATGGCTTCACACGCTCTGACAGCTAATCTTACAAAGCAAGACTCATTCCCTGCAGGCCATGGAGCAAGCTTTATGCTGATTCATATGATTTGAGCTGCATCTACTTATTTACTGAGAGCCAAGCCCTGCATTGTAAATGTCACGCTTCTCTTGGGCCATGATAGTTCAAATGGACTTAAAGTCATAGTTATAGAGTCACACAGCGTGGAAACAGGCCCATCGGCCCAACTTGCCCCCATCTGCACTAGTCCCATCTACCTGCTTTTGTCCACCTCCATAATAGTAAAACTCTATGGCCCATATTCTACTAATTGCAAAGTTAGACTTTCCTTAAACTCACCTTAAACCTGCCGCTTGGTCTAACTAAACCCGACGCTCGGTTTAAGAAACATTTGGTATTCTGGTAGCTAGGTTTAGTTAGACTAAAGTCTAAAGCGAGTCTAACGTTAGACTTTGGTTTTAGCTGAGACTAAAGTTAGGCCGTGTTTTAGTTGCCATGATGACGATGTCTGCTTGTACTGCACATGTGCAATGCAATAGCAGAAGCACGAGCAGACGACAACTTCAACATGGCTGACACAAAGAAACAGCAGAAAGGAAACTGGGACGCCAGCAAGAAATAATTTCTCCTGATGTTACTACCCGATAAAATTACAATTATCGAGAAAAAAAGGTGCTATGACACATTTTGTTGTGGACAACTACATTTTCTCATGTAAAACCATGAATTCAGAAATCTTTGAAAGGATTTCATTCAATATTTCTCAGAAATAAAATGATTTTAATATTTACATTCACAAAATATCTACCCTTCGATTGACAAACATCTGAGCGAGGTCCCCACCTGGACTTCTGATTGGGACATGTGTGCAATCAATTGCCCCTATCATGCCAGGAAAGCGGCAATACTGGTAGAAAGCATTTTGTGTGTCATGAACTTGCTGGGGAGTTGATGGGAAGGAGATATAGGTTCTTCTCCATTGGGCTATGTGGGATGACACCTCCTGGACTATACGTGACATAGATGGCTGTGATAAACCTGCATCATCACCATGCATTAGTTGGGAAATTCTACATAGACAATGAAAGAATTTCTCTTTTAAAAAATTCCTATCCCTTCTTTTAACCGACATTAAAAGTAATTTTTTCTGAGAAAATGTTGATTACCATATATCACTATAAAAGAAAAAAAGAAAAAAAAACACAACACGCTATAGAATTCAACATGAATGTCCGTTTTTTCTCTCCGTAGCGAGCTTAAACCTTCCTTAAACCTGCCCCCTGCTGAGTTTAAATTTTGTGGCGTTAGAATCTAGTCTGTCAGTCTAAGCTTTGGCGATTAGTAGAAAGACAACTTTTAGTCTAAATATCAGGGATTTAAACCCACCGTCGAGTCTAAATTGCAGAATTAAACCTGCTGTTAGGTTTAAAAAATGAGTAGAATACGGGTCCTTGTCTTCTTTGTTGTGTGTGTGTGTGTGTGTGTGTGTGTGTGTGTGTGTGTGTGTGTGTGTGTGTGTGTGTGTGTGTGTGTGTGTGTGTGTGTGTGTGTGTGTGTGTGTGTGTGTGTGTGTGTGTGTGTGTGTGTGTGTGTGTGTGTGTGTGTGTGTGTGTGTGTGTGTGTGTGTGAATATCCGGTTAATTCCTATTTTCTTCCAAACACTAGGCCACAGCCTTCCCATTTTCACACATTCTACTCACATTTTTCCCGTCAAGGCGATAAACATCGTCCCGTCTCATTCCCACCTATATTTCCAAAGTTTTTAATCGTTTAAAGTTTTAAAAACAGCCCGAAAACTCACCCTTTTCGAGAAAAAAAAACGAGTGACATCACAATGCACTCGCAAGGCAGGCTGGGATACTCCAGGAGGGAGGGGCACTCCAGCGCTCGTGGTCGAGTGGCGGCAGCTGCCGATGCCCGGTGAGGAGGGTGGTACTGGAGCTGGAGTGAGGGCTGAGCCCGGGGCTTGGGATGGGTATGGGGGGGCCGGGGCCGAGAAAGAAGCCTGGGTCCGGGATCAGGGATGAGCCCGGAGATGAAGTCGGGGCCCGGACTGCAGCCCAGTCTGCGGCCCAGCTGACTGATGGAGTCTACAGCCAGGGCCAGCCCAAGTACAAGAACCAGGCCGAGTTCCATGCCCTGGCGCTGCTCTACGACCTGGGTAGGTCCTGGGGCAGCGAATGGAAGTGCGGGGAGGACGATGACGGAAATGAGGAGGAGGGAGATGAAGTGGAGAGTGAGGTGGAGAGTGGGGTGGTAGAGGGAGATGGGGGGGGGGGGGAGTGGAGGAAGATGGGAAGGGGTGGAGGATGGAGATTCCCCCTACCTATCAACCTCACTCCCACCTTCTCTACCTCCTCCCTCGCTACCCCCCTCCCTCTACCCCATCACCCTCTCCCTCTCTACCCTCCCTCCCCCCTCTCTACTCCCTCCCTCTCTACCCCACTCCCTCTATACCCCTCTCCCTCTCTACCCCCTCTATCCTCCCTCTCTACTTTCCTCCCCTCCCTCTCCCTCTCTATCCCCTCCCCCTCCCTCTCTACCTCCTCCCTCTCTACCTCCCTTTCTACACCCCCTCCCTCTCTAGGGATTGAGGAGGAGGAGGGAGTGCTGGGGGATGAGGAGAAATGTGCAGTTGGAGGCTATGGGTTTGTTGGGCAATAATGCGTTGGGGGAACAGGTGAGTGGTGGAATCTTGCGTTGTGGGAGCAGACCCAGCGGGTATCCCTCTAAACATGTCCTACCCATGCTCCTGTCCAAATGTTTCTTAAACATTGTGACAGTACCTGCCTCAACTACCTCCTCCGGTAGCTTGTTCCATACACCCACCACCCTTTGTGTAAAAAAGTTAACACTCAGATTATTATTAAAACGTTTCCCCTCACCTTAAACCTATGTTCTCTGGTTCACAATTCCCTACTCTGGGCAACAGACTCTGTACGTCTACCCGATCTATTCCTCACATGATTTTGTACACTTCTATAAGATCACCCCTCATCCTCCTGCGCTCCAAGGAATGGAGTCCCAGCCTGCTCAACCTCCCCCTATAACTCAGGCCCTCGAGTCCTGGCAACCAGCTTGATGCTGCTTTATCTGCTGAGTTAGATGTATGGATGCTATCAGGGTCGACGGACAATCTATTTATGGACCTGGCTAGCGTGTTGTTATCAAATCTAGGATCATGTACAATAATTGGCATGCAAATCACACAGAGTAGAACGGAACAGTACAGTGTGTAGGAATGAGCTGCAGATGTTGGTTAACACAATTTTAGGTCTATCTTTGGTGTAAACGAGCATCTGCAGTTCCCTCCTACAAATGTCAAGGTTAGAATTTGACCAATCATGATCTTATTGAAAGAGGGAGTAGGCTCGAGGAGCTGAGTCCGTGTGTGTGAAGCCATAAGTACGCTGGGCCTTTGACAATGACTGCGGGTGCCTGTCTACCTTTGTCAGAGCCGACACGCTGAGTGCCATCTACTGCTCACAGATTCCCTGCAAAGCAGAGAAGAAGAGGCAATATTTTTGGTTCATGTTAACGGGAATGTTAATGGAATTTCACAGTCACATTGCCTAAACCTGCATTATAAGCTCTTGTTAAATTCCACTCCTCCGCTCTCCAAGAAGCGTCATTAAATTTATTTCCAGCATATCTGTGCAGCTTTCCCCTTCACTTACCAATGTGGTTTCCCCAAGGCAGTACCAATGTGGAAAGTGAAGTGGTAGCACAGGGTGAGGCTTGATCTTATCGAGGGTTTTCCACTTGTCAGGGGAATAGATAGGGTGAACACACAGAGTCTTTTCCCCAAGGTCGGGTGGCACGGTGGCACAGGGGTAGAGTTGCTGATTTACAGCGCCAGAGACCCGGGTTCGATCCTCACTACGGATGTTGTCTATATAGAGTTTGTACGTTCTCCCTGTGGCCGCGTGGGTTTCCTGCAGGTGCTCCGGTTTCCTCCTGCACTCCAAAGGCACAGAGGTTTGTAGGTTAATTGCCTTCAGTAAAGGTTGTAAATAGTCCTTCGTGTGTATGATAGTGTTAGTGTGTGGGGATCACTGGTCGGCACGCACTGTATATCTGAACTATACTAAAAGGGAAATCAAGAACGGGAGGGCTTAGGTTTAAGGTGAAAGGAGAAAGATTGAATAGGTGCTGAAGTTACTCCATGGTTCTGGCAGCATTTCTGGAGAACATGGAGAGGTGATGTTTCTGACCAGGATCTTGCTTCAGACTGTTAATGGATATTGGTGGCTGTCCCATCTCCTGAGATGGAGCCAGGTAGATCCAGAAAAGGAAGGGAAGAGGCAGAGATTGACCTTGTGATGGTGAAGACAGGGCGGTAATTGGTACCTGAAGTAATGAAACAAATGAATAAGTGCAGGAGGCAGCACCAATGCAGTCATCAATGTACTGGCAAAAGAGTAGAGATGGTGAGCCTAGGTGAAGTGAAACAAAGACGTTTCCATATTTAGTTTAGTTTAGTTTAGTTTAGTTTAGTTTAGTTTAGTTTAGTTTAGTTTAGTTTAGTTTAGTTTAGTTTAGACATACAATGTAGAAACAGACCCTTTGGTCCACAGTCCATGCTGACCATCGTTCAAACTAGTTCTATGTTATCTTTCTTTCCCATCCACTCCCTACACATTAGAGTGGCAATATACAGAGGCCAATTAACCGACCAGCAATTAGCCATACCCTAGTTCTCTTACACATGAAGGGAAATTTATAGAAGCCAATGTACCTACAAACCCGAATGTCTTTGGAATGTAGGGGGAAACTGGAGCACTTGGAGAAAACCTATGCGATCCTGATGTCAACCTCCCTGTGATGAGCCCTGGCAATTGACCTCAGTCAGGTGAACGACAACAAACAGAGACAGCTGCAGCACCACAGCTTGGCGCCAACCCGGATTATGCGCCCTTTTTAGGGCGGGCACCTACGGATGTCGAGCCGGAAGGCATCACCCTGCTGCAGACTTCTGCTGCCTCAAACGCAAGAAGAAGAAGACAGGGTGAACGTACAAACTCCGTACTGACAGCACCCGCAGTCAGGATCAAACCCAGATCTCTGGAGATTTTTAGACTTTAGAGGTACAGTGCGGAAACAGGTCCTTTGATCTACCAAGTCCACGCCAACCAGCGATCACTCTAGCACTATCCTACACACAAGGAACAATTTACCAAATTCAATGAACCTACAAACCTGTACAACTTCTGTACAAACAGCACCCTGTCAGGATCGAGCCCAGGTCTCTGGCGCTGTAAGGCACCATCTCTACCCCTGTGCCACTGTGCCGCCCTATATATGCCACAAACAGTAGGCTTAGCTTGAGTGTTGATGGAGTCATAGAGCTACCATCGTATGGGTTTCTGCATAACCTCCACAGCTGTTTAATGGTGTTTGTCCAACCAGCATTGGACAACCTCTGACTATCTTTGATCTATCTTTCCCTCTTAACCCCATTCTCCTGCCTGCTCCCCATAACCCCTGACACCTGTACTAATCATCTATCTCTGTCTTAAATATATCCATTGACGGCCTTCACAGCTTTGTGTGGCAATGAATTCCACAGATTCACCACCCTCTGACTAAAGAAATTCTTCATCTCCTTCCTAAAGGAACGCCCTTGTATTCTGAAGCTGTGGCCTCTTGACCTAGACTCTCCCACTGGTGGAAACATTCTCTCCACATCCACTCTATCCAGGCCTTTCACAATTCGGTAAATTTCAATCAGTCTCCTCATCCTTCTAAACTCCAGCGAGCTCAGGCCCGGTGTCGTCAAACGCCAGTGTAAAGGTTCTACTCTATGTCACTTCAAGTTTTCACTTTGAGGATTATGGTGACAGGTCTATTCAACGTCTAAAACCTCTGTTATGACAAGTGGTGTTTGCTGTCTGCCATGTGTTTCTGGCAATGGGCCTCTGCCAGTCTGACTGTTCTCAATTATTCTGTCATCTTTACACTAAATCTGCTGCAATTTAAGCCTCTAAGCTCTTGCTGCCTTGTTCGAGTATTACAGGCAATTATAGTCCAAAATGGTGTGACAGTTTCAATTATCGCCAACAGGAGACTCCATTCTCTCTCATTCACTTATCAAGATCAACATATAATTCAGCAAATATTATACCTTTGATAGTAACTACAAAAAAAACTTTCTTCTATAGTTTGCAATTAACTATATTAATCTCAGGGCTTGACAAATAAGTTCAGTGATGATATCTAGCCCCATAATTTTTATAAGGTGAATGCACTTAGTTTAGTTTAGTTTAGTTTAGTTTAGTTTAGTTTAGTTTAGTTTAGTTTAGTTTAGTTTAGTTTAGTTTAGTTTGGATAAAACAAAATGGAAATGGGCCCCACGGCCCATCGATTCTGCGCTGACAAGCGATCCACGCACACTAACACTATCCTAATCACACAAAGGACAATTTACAATAATACCAAGCCATTTAACCTGCAAACCTGTACGTCTTTGGAGTGTGGGAAGAAACCGGAGCTTCCGGAGAAAACGCAAGCAGGTCATGGGGAGAACGTACAAACTCCGTATAGACAGCACCTGTAGATAGGATCGAAACTGTGTCTCTGGCACTGTGAGGCAGCAACTCTACCACTGCACCACCATGCCACCTTCTGTGCCACCATGCCGCCCCTTTACCCAGTTAGAGAAAACATGAACCAGTGGAAATAGGTTGAAGGTGAGAGGGGAAAGATTTAATAAGAGCCCGACAGGCAACGTTTTCAAACAGAGGGTGGTGGGTACACGGAATGAGCTGCCAGAAAAGTTAATTGAGGCAGGTACTATCACAACATGTATAAAACACTCGGACAGGAACATAGATAGGAGAGGTTTGGAGGGATATGGCCCAAAAGCGAGCAAATGGGATTAGATTTTACATAAAGGGTGACCTTTTTACAAAACGATTTTACACAAAGGGTTGTGGGTGTATGGAACAAGCTGCAAGAAAAGGTAGTTGCGCCAGGTACCATTGCAACGTTTCAGAAGCATTTGACAGGAAAATGGATGGGACAGGTTTAGAGGAATCTGGGCCAAACACAGGCAGGTGGGACTCGTGTAGATGGGACATGTTGGCCAGTGTGGGCAAGTTGTGCCAAAGGACCTGTTTCCACGCTGTATAAATCTATGACTCTCTATGACTCGAGGATGGGATATCTTGGTCGGCATGGATGAGTTGGGCCAAAGGACTTGTTTCCATGCCAGATGTCTGTGGCAACAGTGCCCTCTCATGCCCGGAGGAATTAACTACAATTCTGGCCAATTTCTACATGGCCGCCATTGTGTGCACAAATGCAAGCTGAAAATAGTGCAGAGAAGATTTCCGAGGACGTTGTCAGGACTTGAGGCCCAGAGCTATAGGGAAAGGTTGTGCAAGCTAGGACTTTATTCCTCGAAGCTCAGGAGGATCATGTGCGATTTTATATAGGTGTGTATAGTTTAATAGAGGTCCTAAAGATGTCCATGTTTTTGTGCATTACTTGGCCTCTGTAAATTGTCCCTAGTGACACCCGTACTAATCAAGAATCTATCTATCTCTTCCTCAAATATAACCATTGACTTGGCCTCCACAGCCATCTGTGGCGATTAATTCAACAGAATTACCACCCTCTGACTAAAGTAGTTGCAAAAATCGAACTGGTGCGAATGAGTGATCGACAGACGATGTGAGCCGAAGGGCCTGTTTCCATGCAGTATTTGTCAATCTTACAACATCCAAGGAAGTTTTAAAGGTAGAGAGGTGGAGAACAATGTGGAGCAGGCAGGATTGCGCAGATTGACTACTTTGCTGACAGGTTTGGGGAACTCTGCATGGAGGATGGTGAATTAGATACGTAGGCTGGTGGGGTGAGAGGTGAGGACCAGGGAAACGCTGTCCTTGTTGCATTGGGGGGAGGGACAGTGAGAGCTGTACTATGGGACTCATAGAAGACACAGGTGAGGTGTGTAGGCAGTCTAAAGAAGGTTCTCGACCCAAAACATTACCTATTACTTTTCTGCAGAGATGCTGTCTGACCCGCTGAGTTACCCAAGCTTTTTTGTTTATCTTTGATGCTGCTTTAAAGTGATCTAATCTGTCTACAGATGGTCCATATCACTCCATTCCCTGCACATCACCAATTACAGGGCATGACCATGCTCACTAAAGAAAGAGGACAACTCCGAGTCTGTGGGTGGCGCATTAGCACAGCAGTGGAGTTGCTGCCTTACAGAGCCAGAGAACCGGGTTCGATCCCAACTGCGGGTGTTCTTTGAATGGATTTGCACGTTCTCCCTGCGACTGAGTGGGTTTTCTCCAGGTGCTCCAGTTTCCTCCCACACTCCAAAGACATACAGGTTTGTAGGTTAATTGGCTTCAGTAAGTCGTAAAACAAAATAGTTCCTAGTGTGTACGATAGTATTAGTATGCGGAGTGATCGCTGGTCGGCACAGATAGTCCTTCGGGTTGCGCCTCAAGTCGGCAGCCTCGCCAGCAGCGTGTTCGGCCTTTCGACTTTTTAAATTTTTTTAGCATGTCTAAATATATGTTTTAGTGTGGGGGGTGCTGGGGGGGAATAGGAGGAACCCGTTTTCAGTCACTTACCTCGACGGAGATGCAACTTTTCTCTTTGTTGCATCTTCGCCCTCCTCGCAGCCTAACAACTGGTTTGGTGCGGCCTTTCTCGGAGACCGGCCCAGAGCTTCAGCAGTAGGCGGGGCGGATGTACCATCGCGTAGCGGGCTGATCTCTTGCCGGGGATCACCAGAAGAAGCGCTCCAACCATTGGCCTGCGGCCTATAATATCGTGAAGCCGGGGTCTCCGGTAAGAAAGAATTCAAAGCCGTGGAGTGTGTTCCAATCCGTCCCAACATCGGAGTTTCGAGAGAGTTTGTACATCGGGCTGTCTGTAGCGGCAACTACGGAGGGTTCATGTCCCCGACCAGGGATGAACAAAGGGGGAAAATTGACTGAACGTTATTGCCTTCCATCACAGTGAAGAATGGTGATTCCACTGTGGTGAATGTTTATGTTAAATTCTATTGTGTATTGTGTTCTTTTTTATTGCATGGCTGCATGGTAACTCATTTCACAGTACCTTAACTGGTGCATGTAACAAATAAATGTGAAATTGTACTTGAACTTGATGGGTTGATGGGCCTTTTTCTGTGTAACATCTCTAAATTCTAACATCCAAAGTCTAAATCCCGGCTCAATGAAGTCTTATCATCGCCTCCTCTCTGCATCCATTCTTTCGACTGTTTTACGTACATCTCATTGACAGATCTCTCTTGGCACCTTGAGCAAAATTGAGTTGTCATCCTTTACGATCGTTATGCTTTTCACAGGTAGTTACATAAAACAGGCAGGAGACTGGCTGATAGAGTGTTCCCGTGTTCTTGGCTGTACACCAGAAGCTAAAAAAAAAAAAAAACAGATTGGTATTTCAGCCAAGTTTAGACTTTGCAAAAAGAAGGAGCCTTGAACATGCAGAATGTCCACGCCAAGAATGAATCGCATAAAATATCTCCTTTCTGCTGGGAATAGCTGTCCTTCAATCCAGGATCAAATTAAGGCAGGTTAGGAGGATCTCTTTCTCAAATCAATAACATTTGAAGAAGAAGTATTTAACTCTGCCAGAGAGGAGCGGGAGATAAATCTGTAGTTTGGTGGGATTTTGTAAGATTAAAGGAGAGTGCCAGGACTCCGTGCTGTGGGATCGTGTTCGCAGCTGGGTCATTGGAGGTGAACTGTGTGTAGGATCCAGGTGCTAACAGCACAAACAGAGATTCACAAAATCGAATCACTCAGGGCTAAGCTTCTAAGTGTGTGGAAATAGCTCGACATTGACAGGGGCCCGGCAGGAGACAGAGAACATCATTTGCAGAATACACGGTGTAGAAACCACTCTGCAAATCAGTCCACGATGACATTTATGTCCCTCTTGAGTCTCCTCATAGAGTCATAGATTCATAGTCATACAGCGTGGAAAGAGGCCCTTTGGCCCGACTTGCCCACAACGGCCAACATGCCCCATCTACACGAATCCCAACTGCTTACATTTGGCCCATATCCCTCCAAACCTACCGTATCCATGTGCCTTTCCAAATGAACCTGTCTAAACAGACAGAGGCCAAGTCAATGGATATTTTTAGGACAAAGATTGAAAGGTTTTTGATTAGTAGTGTGTCTGGGTTATGGGGAGAAGGCAGAAGAATGAGGTTGAGATCAGCTGTGATTTAATGGCAGAGTAGACTTGATGGGCCGAATGGCCTAATTCTGCTCCAATCACTTATGAACATAAACTTATGCTCCCGGGATGCACCTTGGTAGTGTGGTCGAAATGCTACCAAATACACCACAAAGCTGAACAAAGACGTTCCCGGCAGGCCGCCCAGGCCTGGCTCGCTGCAGCAAAGAGGAACCCGGTGGGTCGCTGCCTGCAGGGGGAAGCCTGGAAGGCACCTTGCTCAGCCTCCAAAGACCCGAGAGTCAAGGCGGGAATCGCTGGCGACGACGGACACAAGGAGTGGACTGGTGAGCGAGGGACTGGGGTATTGCCTCCAGTGCCTTCAGGGTCGACTGCAGGAGGCAGCCCCTGGACACTCAGGAGAGGAGATGACATCAGTTTGCGGGCCGAGCCAGTCGATGGTGATGGAGGAGGCCCCACAGCAGCCTGGGGCTTACCTGGATCAGGGGCACTCCAGTATACCCAGCATGTGGACCGGACTTTGGACTTTTTCTTTGTGTAAATGGCACCAAAATATAGCGACGTGCATGCGTAAGCTATGCAAATATATTTTCACTGTCATATGTGCAGTGCATACATGACAATAAAGAATAGCAATGTTACAAAATTTTGAGATTTAAAAAATCAAGTCTGCAATTTATCCCATCAGATTAAAGCATAACAATAAGTTTAATTTGACACATAATTCACTTTCATATCTCAAGTAATAAAAAAGTTATGGCCATTTTCATACTCGGAAATTAGCATCTTGTTCCCTATTGATTTTCTATGGACATAACAAAAAAGCTGTGATCGTGGACAGTCAAAAGCACATAACCTTCTTAAAAATTAAGAGAACTGAATGAAATTTTCAGTTATCATAGATTGAACCATTCTGAAACAAATATAAAATAATCTAACTTGGATGACCTGAAATTAAAGCATATAATTAGTTAGTTACCCAATTGTAGCTAATTTCAAACTTCAATTTACTAGATCTAAACATCTATCCATTTCTTAATAAATGATTAACATTTTTAAATAGCCCAAGTGTCCAAATAATATTCACAAATAATTCACAATAAAACATGATTTTTAAATCTCATTTACATCAATTTATAGGCCAAATGGAAGGAATTTAGTGTTCAATTGCTGTAAATTAAAGTCTATTTAAATCGGCTTTCTAGTGGGTTCATGTGGAACGCGCTGGTTTAGAACGTTCACATTGCGCTAGATTTATGCCCTCAAATGCCCAGAAAAATACTGCGGGATATAAAGAGCCCAAAATGAACTACTCGCTATAGAAAACTTAAATTACAGGGTTATATACATGCCCCATTTAATGTAAAAATAAGGTACATACCTTTAATTGTTTGCTTTATAAAATCCTGGGGCTGCGAGAGGTTGCGGAGTGAGATAGTGGTTTTTAAATTACTCTAACTATTTTACAAGGCCATAAAAACTAATAATACCTTTTGCGACGGGGTCTTTCAGCGATTTTCCGTTAATGATTTACTAGGCTGAACATTTTTGATTGCACCAGCCTAGTAAAAATCGCGTTTTAAACCCGCCCCCTCTAAACAGCGCCAAAATCACACACAAGGGGTGGGGCAGATGCTCAGCCATGATTCAGGTAGGTTTTGTAACATACCTATAAAGAACCATTGAACCATTAAGCCTCTGGGTATGAATACCTCAGCCATGGGCAAGAGTTTACGAAAGGTCACGTCCCAGCTCACAGCAGGGTTCCGTTCTGAGAATTCTTCATAGCACGAATAGTTTGCAAGTCGGAAATGTGGCCATGGATCAAGTTCCCACTCGGCAGAAGATGCCCTTGTCTCTGCAGCAGCTGACAAATCCTTCCCGCCGCTCTCCCAATGCTCATCCGGACATACGAGCTGTAGATATGTCAAGCGTTCATAAACAGGGGAGGAAATTGTGCTCTTTCTTTCCATAAAGATGATATCACCATAATCCTTTCCTCCTTTCTCCCACTTAATACTTGTCAAAGCTCCCTTTGTATTGCCATTTGCTATCCAACTGGTGCACTGAAGAATATATCTCAATAACTTGCTCAAAAGGAAATGCGACCCAAAACGTCATCTATCCATGTTGTCCTGAGAAGCTGCCTGACCCGCTTTGTTACTCCAGCAGTCCAGACGTAGCCTGAACTATCACCCACACCAACCTCCCTTCCACTGACTCCATCTACAATTCACGCTGCCTCGGGAAGGCCACCAGCATAATCAAGGACCAATCTCACCCTAGTCACTCCCTCGTGTCCCATCCACAGGATCTCATTGGAGACCTTTCAACTATCTTTAATCGGATTTTATTAGACTTTATTTTGAACTAAATGGTCTACCCTGTATCCTTTATCTGTGCACTGTGAACGGCTTGATTGTAATTATGTAATCATGTATAGTCTTTTCTTTGACTGGATAGTACACAAATAAAAGCTTTTCATCATGCCTAAGCACGGACAATAATAGATTAAAACCACTCTAAACTAAATTAAATTAAATTGAACAAAACTAAACTAAACCAAACAACTCCAGCTCTTTGTGCTCTTTTGTGTATTAACCAGCATCTGCAGTTCCTGGTTTCTACTGAATAAATTACTCATAGGCAGAGTGAAATGTTTTCTATTCGGGTTCTATTTTGAGATGGTTATAGTCATAGAATCGTACAGCATGGAACAGGCCCTTCGGCCCAACCTGCCCACGCCAACCATCATGTCCCATCTGCACTAGTCTCACCTGCGTGCATTTGGCCCATATCTTGAGAACATAAGTGATAGGAGTAGAATTAGGCCATTCGGCCCATCAAGTCTACACTATTCAATCATGAATGATCTGTATCTCCTAACCCCATTCCCCTGCCTTCTCCCCATAACCTCTGACACCCGCACTAATCAAGAATCCATCTATCTCTGCTTAAATATATCCACTGACTTTTCCTCCAGCCTTCTGTGGCATAGAATTCCATACATTCACCACCCTCTGACTAAGAAATGGCACCTCATCTCCTTCCTAAAAGATTGTTCTTTAATTCTGATGCTCCAAACCTCCAAACCTATCCTATCTATGTACCTGTCTAATTGTTTCTTAAACTTTGCAATAGTCCCTGCTCAAACTACGTCCTCCAGCAGCTCATTCCATACATCCACCACCCTTTGGCTGAATAGATTACCCCTCAGATTCCTATTAAATCTTTCCCCTCTTACCTTAAACCTATGCCCTCTGTCCATCGGTTATATGATAGCATTTGTAGCTGCACTGAGTTCTCGCTGTCCCTGGGGTCATTCCCTGACCCCTGACAGGCTGCCTGGTCCATATGTCACCAGGGCCTGAGCCAGTAACTTTGACGACACAGACAAATTCCATTAAACAGCGGTGGAAATTATGTAGAAACTTATACCAAGCATTCTTGAGGAAGTGGGAGCCACTGGTCGAGCTGCTGCCTCACAGCGCTGGTGTCCCAGGTTCGATCCTGGCCTCGGCCGCTCTCTGTGTGCTGAGTTTGTTCGTTCTCCCTGTGACCGCATGGGTTTCCTCCGGATGCTCCGGTTTCCTCCTACATCCCAAAGACGTGTGGGTTTGTAGGTTTATTGGCTTCTGTAAAATTGTCATTAGTGTGTAGAGAATGAATGACGGAATGGGATGACATAGAATGAATGTTAACTGGCGATCGATGGTCGGCATGGACTCTGTGGGCCGAAGGGCCTTTTTCCGGGTTGAATATTTCAATCGATCAATCATCCGGAAGTGGCGGCGCTGTTAACAGCTGAGGCTCGCCTGCAGTCCGTCTGTCTCTACTTTTTTCTGTTGTTTTTTTTGTCTTGTTTTGGTTAAGTTTTAGTTTGCTGGGTTGTGTTAGAGGGGGTTGAAACATGTTCTCTGTCTCTTCCTTCGGGGAATGCGACTTTTTCGTGTTGTATCCCCCTTCTCTGCCTCCGTCTGCGCTGAGGCCTAATGGCGGAGCTGGCGACCTCCAACCTGCGACCGACCCCGAGGCTCCGGAGGCAGAGCCAGCCAGGACTTACCAACACGAGGCTGGCCGTCTTTGGGGCTAAGGCAGCGGTGGGCCGACTTGCTGGTGCGGCGTTCTGACTTTCGACGGCGGCCTGGAGCTGATGCAGCGGGGCTCAGAGCTGAGACTGCGGGACCCGGAGCTGGGGCAGCGGCCCAGAGCTGGGGCGGTGGCCCGGAGCTGGGGCGGCGGCCCGGAGCGGAGACTGCGGGACCTGGAATGGCGACTGCAGGACCCGGAGCTGGGGCAGCTGCCCGGAGCTGATGCTGTGGCGGGCCGTCTCGGAGCGGAGATGGCGTTCCGGCTTTCGGCGGCGGTGACATCACCACGGAGGTCCACTGGACTGGAGAGCGGCATCTTCGGCCTGGATCGATCGCCTCAGCGCAGAGGGAGAACAAGGAGGGAAGAGACGGAGACTAAGACTTTGCCTCCATCACAGTGAGGATGTGCTTGGTGAACTCACTGTGGTGGATGTTTAATTTGTGTTTATTGTATGTTTTGTTATTATTGATTCTGTGTATGACTGCAGGCAACATAATTTCGTTCAGACCGAAAGGTCTGAATGACAATAAAGGATCTATCTATCTATCTATCTATCTATCTATCTATCTATCTATCTATCTATCTATCTATCTATCTATCTATCTATATATCTATCTATCTATCTATCTATCTATCTATCTATCTATCTATCTATCTTGATGGGCCGCATTGCAATATTTTGTTACCGTTGTGTGATCTTATGTTGGATCTTGCCCTCTCTTGCTTTATCACTACACTGCCCCCCTACATTTAGGTGAATGATGGGATGGATCTGCAGGCTGCAGGCATCTTCTGCCGTGTGGGAACTTTGTTCATGTTTCTGGTGCAAGGTAGGAAGCACAGTACGCTTTCTACCTTCATACAGCTTGAATAAGACAAATCAATCCTTTATTCCGTACAGAGTACAGGAATTAAAGTGTGGGATAATAGTTCTCCTAATATGATTGAATCTTGCAGAACTATCCGAATATTTGAGTTGAACGCCTTGGGTTAATTACACATTGTCCTTGGTTATTCAATGTTTTTATTTAAATATATTGCTGACGATCACATTTCTAGCGTGAACAATTTGAGAACTTCTACAAATGCACTTATGAAAATATTCTGACAGGATGCATTTCAGCCCAGTGTAACAATTACTCTGCTCTTGACTACCTGAACGTGCAGAGAGTGGTGAACACAACCTACTCCATAATAGTGTGTAGGAAGGAACTGCAGATGCTGGTTTACACTAAAGATAGACACAAAATGCTGGAGTAATTCAGCGGGACAGGCAACATCGCTGGAGAGAAGGAATGGGTCACGTATCGGGTCGAGACCCTTCTTCTGTCTGAACATTCTCCCGGTGACCTCGTGGGTTTCCTCCAGGTCCTCCTACATCCCAAAATGTTCACAGCTGTTTCGGGTCAAGACCCTTCTTCAGACTGAAGTAGGGTCTCGACCCGAAACGTCACCCATTTATTCTCTCCAGAGATGTTGCCTGTCCCGCTGAGTAACTCTGGCATTTTGTGTCCATCATAAGCTCAGCACTTCCTTCCATCCAGTCCATCTTCATTGTGCATTGTATCAGGAAGTCTAAAAGTATACTCTTTACACTTTGGAGATATAGCGTGGAAACAGGCCCTTTGGCCCACCGACTCTGTGCTGACCAGCGATCACCCCGTACTCTAGCACTATCCCACATATTTGGGACAATTTTCACCAAAGCCAATTAACCTACAAACCTGTGATCCATCAAGGTGAACCAGTCCAACCCAAAGCCTCCGTGACCAACGCATTTATTCATCAGTCTCTTTCACTCAAGAATAAATGATTATCCCAAGAACATTTTCTCAAAAATAAGATGGTGTGGCAGTCCCTGGTGGTTAGTCACCCGTGGTGCAAACTCTCGGCTCTGGGGGTTGGGTCAGGTGGCTTGGTTTGGCGGGAAGAGCAGGTCACGGGTCTCCCCTGGGGTATATATACTGCTGGTAATGCTCTTACCCCTGGTTGTGGTTCTGAGAGCCGTTCTGTGTTAATCTAATAAAGATCACTTGTTTGACAACACGTGTCTCGCTATAATGGCACATATGTTTGTAGGTTTGTGGAAAAGGCATTTGAGCCTTGAGGTGCCCCAATTAGGCCACTTCTGACTGTTCATAGATAATTAGTCTTGACCTAATTCAGCTCACTCTCATTTAATAATATGAAGCGCGACTGCCAAAGAGTCTCACAATTGTTCAGCCTCAGCGTACAAATTATGCATGTGTAGCATGCTGCTTTGTCTATTAATACATTGGCAACTTCATTATAAGTTATGATCATCAATAACTGAGCCACCTTTTAAAACGAATGTATCTCCATGCAAATGTACAAAGCTTCCTCCTTCTATACCTGTCACTGACTGAGATCCTTTGGATATTCTCTGTGGTATTCACGATTAGATACAGTAAACTCGGCAGAGAACATTGATGAGAAAGGACATCAACCAGCTCACATCTAATGGCCAATAGCCCATTGTAGGTGCAGTGGTTAAGTTGCTGCTTTACAGTGCCAGAGGCCCCAGTCCGATCCTGACAATCGCTGCTGCCTGTATGGAGGTTGTACGTTCTCCGCGTGACCTGCGTGGGTTTTCTCTGGGATCTCCGGTTTCCTTCCACACTCCAAAGGCGTAAAGGTTTGTAGGTTAATTGGCTTGGTATAATTGTAACTTGTCCCAAGTTTGTGTAGGATAGTGTAAGTGTGTGGGGATCGCAGGTTGGTGTGGACTCGGTGGGCCGAAGGGCCTATTTCCATGCTGCATCTCTAAACTAAACTGGACATAGGAATTGCAGATGCTGGTTTACAACAAAAGACTCAAAGTGCTGGAGTAACTCAGCGGGTCAGGCAGCATCTTTGGAGAACATGAATGTAGGTGACGCTTCATGTCGGAACACTTCCACAGTCTGTAGAAGGGGCCCGACCTGGAATGTCACCTATCCATGTTCTCCAAAGATGCTGACTGACCCGCTGGGTTACTCCAGCACTTTGTGTCTTATTTTCAGTATGAGTCAGGGAGTCATGTGGCAGCTTTATAAAACCTTGGTTAGGCCGTTTTGACAAGATTTAAGTAGCATCCACATAAGTACTTGAAGCATAGAAGGCATAATCTGGGCAATAACACTGGAATATTGAGCACAGTTCTTGTCACCCCATTACAGGATGGATGTGCAGGCTTTGGAGAGGGTGTGGAGGGGGTGACCACAATGTTGTTGGATTAGAGGGTGTTAGCCACAAGGAGCAGCTGGACAAACTTAGATTGTTTTTTTCTGGGAAGTCGACGGCAGAGGGGAGAAGGATATAGAATTATGAGAGGCATAGATAGGGTAAAGTCAGAACCTTCTCCTGGGGTGGAAATGTGAAAGATCAAAGGCCATACTTTACATTTAAAGGAGATGGGCAAAGTTTAAAGGAGATGTGCGGGGTAAGTTTTTTTCACAGAGAGTGGTGAGTGCCTGGAACGCACTGCCGGGATGGTGGTGGGGACAGATAGGATAGTAGTGTTGAAGAAACTTTTAGATGGACATACAGATGTGTAGGGAATAGAGGAAGATGGATCATGTGCAGGCAGAGGAGATCAGTTTAATTTGGCATCATGTTCGGCAATCTGCTGTACTCACTCTATACTCATGACTGCTTAGCCGGTCATAGTGTGAACTCCATCATCAAGTTCACTGACGACACCACTGTTGTGGGATGTATCACCGATGGGGACGAGTCAGAGTATAGAAGAGAGATCAAGCGACTGACCATATGGTGCCAGCACAATAACCTGGCCCTCAACACCAGGAAAACCAAAGAACTGATTGTGAACTTTGGAAGGGGTAGGATGGGGACTCACAGTCCCGTTTATATCAATGGGTCGATGGTGGAAAGGGTCAAGAGCTTCGAATTCTTTGGCGTGTATATATCTGATGATCTTTCCTGGTCCAAGAACACTGATGCAATTATTAAGAAAGCACATCAGTGCCTCTATTTACTGAGAAGATTATGGAGAGTCGGTATGTCAAGGAGGACTCTCTCTAACTTCTACAGGTGCACAGTAGAGAGCATGCTGACCGGTTGCATCGTGCCTTGGTTTGGCAACTTGAGCGCCCTGGAGCGGAAAAGGCTACAAAAAGTAGTAAACACTGCCCAGTCCATCATCAGCTCTGACCTCCCTTCCATCGAGGGGATCTATCGCAGTCGCTGCCTCAAAAAGGCCGCCAGCATCATCAAGAACCCACACCATCCTGGCCATACACCCATCTCACCGCTACCTTCAGGTAGAAGGTACAGGAGCCTGAAGACTGCAATGACCAGGTTCAGGAATAGCTACTTCCCCACAGCCATCAGGCTATTAAACTCGACTCGGACAAAACTCTGAACATTAATAGTAAGATTAAACAAGAACTTACCAGTTCGAAGTTTGATCGTTATTTTATGAGGAGTACTTTGAAGGAATACTTGAAGAACCCCGCCAGGACGCATGCGTGTCATTCTTCAAAGCAGCGTTGTGAAATCACAGATAACTGTAATGACTTAAACATAGTAAGATTAGAGAAGAAATACCAGTTGAGTATATGATCATGGGTGGGAGCGGAGGGCACGTATTCCCTCAACGTACTCCTCATAAAATAACGATCAAACTTCGAACTGGTAAGTTCTCGTTTAATCTTACTATTTTACTTTGGAGTCACGTGAGTGACTACGTGAAGATTTCAAAGCTCTGTGATTTCATGCCGTGGAAACGAGTCCATACATCACATCTGCCTTAATGACTGTAGGAGGAATTGTGTCAACATATTTTAGACATGAATCCGACACTGAAATCCATGAATTGATTAACACAAATTATAGCCCCTATTTATGGGGTAATTAAATTACAGAACTTAAATTGTTTCTGCAAATGTTCCAGGTTTAATGACTGGTTTATGATAAAATAGTTGGAATGTTTTTCCTCTGACCATCCTGCTGCCTTGAGGATTTGGTCCATTGGTACATTCAACTGCATAGCTGTCGATGTAGCTGCAGCCCTGGTGGAATGAGATTTTAAAATATTAGTATCCATCCCAGCCTGTATTAGAACCTGTTTCAGCCATCTTGAGATGGACTGGACTATCACTCTTTTGTGTGGTTGCTTATGGCTGACTAAAAGTGCCTTCTCATTGTCTCTGATGATTTTCGTGTTCTCCATGTATAATGACAAATGTCTTACTATACAGAGACGATCATCTGTTGGGTAAGATCTAAATTCTATATTGAAGCCTGCTGATCCCTGTCTGTTTTGCTTTACTAATTCATAAATATGAAACGTAATATTTTCAGATGAAGAAGTCATGTGTCCAGTCTTAATTTATGTAATGACTGTACCCTATGTGCCGTGACCAATGCCATTAGCATGACTGTTTTTAATGTCAGTCTATGTAGGGACAGAGCTGTTGCTGGAGACCAATTCCTGAGCATCTTCAGGTCAATAATCACATCCCATATTTGGGAGTACCTGGTTCTTGGGGGATTGGTATTAAAAATTCCCCTCATAAGTTTTGTTACCAGTGGGTGAGTCCCAACAGAGTGACGCTCTGTTCCTTGCCATAGATAAGTTGATAGGGCACTTCTGGCGCAGTTGATGGCACTATAACTGAGCCCCTCATCATAATGGAGGCCTGCCAGGTATTCCAGAACAGACAGGATGTTCATATCTCTGTAGGTGATGCTGTTTTTGTGACAATACATCTCCCACTTCCTGATATAGACCAGATACTGTTTTTTGGTGGACTGTCTGTGGCCCGCCGAAATCATGTTCACTGTTCGGTCCGTCAGTCCCAGCTGTAGTAGTGGTATTTTTAAACTCTACAAATTAATAAATTCAAATAGTTATGGCATGGGTGGCTATCCCTTGTTACGGGATGAACCAATAAGTCTGGTCTATTCGGGATGGTGATACATGGTTCTAATACCATGTTCAGTATCACTGGGAACCATGGTTGAGTAGGCCAATCGGGTACTACCAAAATACCAGACACAGAGTCTTGCTGTATTTTCCTTAATACCCGACTGATGAGGCAGAAAGGAGGGAATGCATAAATAAACAATTCCACCCCCCCCACCAATGCAGTGAAAATGCATCTGTCGCCGCTGCCCCAGGGTCTGGTTCCCACGAAACATAGTTTGATAACTGGTGATTAAGCCTGGATGCGAATAGATCGATATCTGGTGTTCCATATCATGCTGTAATATCAGCAAATACTTTTTATTCAACATCCATTCGGTGTTTTCATTAAATTTGCGTGACTTGGTGTCTGCCACTAAATTTAGTTTACCTGGTAGGTAAGTAGCTGATATCCAAATATCTCTCTGGATACACCACTGCCAAATTGTATTAGCCAGATTGCCACATGATGTCAATTTGTTTCCACCCATATATGCTACCACGGTGGTATTGTCAATCTGTAGTCTAACATGCTGGTGATATGACCCAGTACAATATGACTTTAGGCCATAGAATGCACCCAACATTTCCAGGTAGTTTATGCCCAGTGTTAGTAATAATGATGCCTCCTGAGCAGTTCATCTATCTCCACAGCTGGAGATGGAATCGGTGGCACCCCAACCAAGTGCACTGGCATCAGTTTGTAGCACCATAGAAGGGTTGCTGATAATGATTGGATTGAAACAAAACCAAATGTTATCTATCCACCATTTTATTTCCATTATAGCTTTGATTGGTAGCTTCATTGGTCTGTCAAAATGACCAGCATTGATATTGAATGTTTGTATTTTTGCTCTCTGTAAATTTTGGTAATGTAAAGGTCCAAATTGTGTGGCTGGAAAAGCAGCCACCATTTTGCCATTCACTTTTGCTACCAATCTGATGGACGGTTACTGATGTCAATGAGGTTATTGCAAGCCTCTATTAAGTCTATAGCCTTTCCCTTTGGCAAAGTCACCGACATGTGAACTGAGTCAATGGTGAACCCCAAATAGTCCATAGTAGTGGAAGGCATTAATTTAGATTTAACTGGATGGATAATAAACCCAAGTTATTCAAATAACTGTTTTGTGGCTGTTACAGCTTGTTTGGCCAATTCCAAAGTTTTGCCCACAATAAGTATGTCATCTAGATATGCCATGACCATGTGTTTTCGTTTCTGTAGAAACGCTAGGGCTGGTTTCAAAATTTTAGTGAACAGCCTGGGGGCTGATGTTAACCCATTTGGCAGCGCTCTATACTGCCATTGCTGTCCCATCTAGTTGAATTTTAAATAACATCTGTGGTCACCTCGTATAGGCACTGAATAGTAAGCATTTTTTAATCGATGCTAGCCATGAAGTAACCTTTGGAAATCAATTGTTTAGCAGTAACAAAGGTTTCCATTTTAAAATGAATATATTGTACAAATGTATTCAATTTGGTCAGATCTATGATGATGCGACAACCACCATCTTTTTTGTTTTTGGTAAAGATATTGGACATGAATTCTAGTGGTTCGTGTTCGGATTTTTCAATTACCCCTTTTGCGTAAGGCCGCTCCAGTTCAGCCTGCGCTTCTGATTTTTCTTTACCGGAAAGTACGAACATTCGGTTCGGTATATGTTGAACTGGAGGGCTGTACTTGTGTATAATTCTATTGTATATCCCTGGATACTGCTTAAAATATAAGTATCGGTAGTTAACATACTCCATGCATCCAGAAAGGAGAGTAATCTCCCCCCAACCTCCATGCTCCCTGCAATTTGTAGGGAACCAGACCCACCTACCTCCATATTTACCAGATTGAGATTCAAGATCCAATTTTTAATTGTCATTGTCAGTGTACAGTGCAGAGACAACGAAATGCATTTTGCGTTACCAGTGGCTGGTTTACCTCTTTTTGTAAATCCTTCGTTGATGTTGAGGCGTCGGTGTCTGGGTTTGTGGTTTGGTTGATGTTGGAGGTTTGCGTATTTTCCAAGAAGGCCGGTCTGGGCCATGGCCTAAGAAAGACTCATGTTTGGTGTACCGGACCTTCGAGCTTTCACCAGTCGGTCTTGTTCTACTGGTGGGTGCGTAAGGGTGCTGTCTATGGCCGTGTGTTGCAAAGCAGTGCCAGTGCATCCTGTTGGTCCCGCGACATGTCCTTCTCATCCACTGTGCGGGTGAAAGCTGTTATCCCCGCTGTTTAGGAGTTTCCATATACAATTATTTACTACAGGAAACATTCCGGGATATACAGTTACCCGGTGTCAGGTGTCCTCCAGGATTTGGCCAGTCTGGTCTGGCTGTATGAAGTTGGACACCATGTCCAGTAGATTTTCACGTTCCTGCACCACCTGCACACTTGATTTCTGTCCTGCAAACCCATCTTCAGGATCAGCCCAGAACTGACCCCCAGTACTCCCCTCTGACGAGGGAGAAGCACTGTGCAGCCCTACAAGAGGTGCTGATGTGGGTTTTACATAGAGCCCACAGTGACTCGACTCCATATCCCGGAGCCTGTCACGTTGGAGCAAATGCTCCACGCACCGCTCCATCCGGCTCCAGCGCTCACGGTCGCTGGCCGCCCGCGGCTGCTCAAAGTCGGACTCATCTGAGTGGATCTGGCCGGTGCGGAGGCGACATCCAGCACAGCTGATCCCATTATAGGTGATTCAAGTGCCGCTGGCCGCTGCTGGCCCACCAGCTTTGTCGCAGCCCTCGTTGGTTTCTTCAACTTTTCCATGCTCCCTACCTGTAATCAGCATGGGAAAATACAAAAAGACCGCAGAGTACTCTTACCTGCAGGTCCTGGTTTAAATTGTCGCTACAGGGGAACATCGTTCCACCCCGCCTCCTGCCGTTTTCGGCTTGTCAAAGTCGACGGCCCCATTCTGAATAGTCTCCCGCCCGGCCGTGGTGTTCTGGCCGGCGCGGGACCAAAAGTCGGCACAGCTGATCCCTTACGGGGCTTGTGCCTTCAGCTGCTGCTGGCTCCCGCAACTTTGCGGTCCTTCCCAGGCAGCTTCACTCGCAGCAACTTGTGGACACTATTTTGTCCAGCTTCCCCCCCGTGTAAAACAGCGCAGGGACAAAAAACTACCGCAGAGTCAATCACTTACCTACAGGTCGCGGTTTCAAACTTACCGCTGCGGGGGAACGCTCCACCCCGCCTGTTGTTTTTTCAAGCGTGAAAGCCATATGGACACACTGATCTGTTCTGTAATCATGCCTACTATGTTCTGTTGTGCTGAAGCAAAGCAAGAATTTCATTGTCCTATCAGGGACACATGACAATAAACTCTCTTGAATCTTGAATCTTGAATCTTGACATTGTGGGCCGAAGGGCTGGTACTTTAGCATATTGACTGGTTGCATCACGGCCTGGTTCAGCAACTTGAATGCCAAGGAATAATGAAGACTGCAAAAAGTGGTGAACACTGCCCAGTCCATTATGGCTTCTGACCTCCCCACCAACAAAGGGATTTACAGGAGTCGCTGCCTCAAAAAGGAAGCCAGCATCATTCAAGACCCACACCACCCAGGCCACACACTCATTTCACTCCTTCCATTGGGAAGAAGGTATAGGAGCTTGAAAACTGTAATGTCCAGGTTCAGGAACAGCTTCTTCCCAACAACCATCAGGCTATTAAACACCTCAACCTCCAAATAAGCTCTGAACTGCATAGACTTAGGGGTATTGTTTTTGTCTTTGCACTACAATTATTTAGTTGTTTTATTAATATACTGAACTTCATTTTTGTTGTTAATTATGGTGTTTACAGAGTACTGTGTTTATATATGTGTTGTGCTGTTGCACGTAATAGCCCCACGGTACGAGTTCATTCCAAAAGCTCTCCCGAGTTTTAAAAAATCAAACACGTGGTAAGCACGGAGAATGAACGTAGCGGGTATGTCGGAGCTCGGGGACGTCTCTTAGCGGCTCGTAACGCTAACGGCAGGTACTTGGGAAGACTCGCTAACGGCAGGTAAGCACGTTTTTCAACATGTTGAAAAATGTCCACGAGAGCCCCGAGTACCGACGAGTGGCCATTACCGTAAATCTCCGAGTTCGATAAAGGGCAAACTTGGGAGAGCTGTTGGAATGAACTCGTACCATGGCACAGGGATTTAAGAATTTAATTGTTCCGTTTCTGGACATATGACAATAAAACACTCGTGACTTGACCCTTGACACACCAGAAGCTCTTGACTTGACCCTTGAATTTTGAAGCAACTCATGACTTGACCCTTGACTCTTGACGTGACAGCTGCCATGCCAATATCCACAGTGGCACACCTCTAAATATAGAAACATAGAAACATAGAAATTAGGTGCAGGAGTAGGCCCTTCGGCCCTTCGAGCCTGCACCGCCATTCAATATGATCATGGCTGATCATCCAACTCAGTATCCCGTACCTGCCTTCTCTCCATACCCTCTGATCCCCTTAGCCACAAGGGTCACATCTAACTCCCTCTTAAATATAGCCAATGAACTGGCCTCAGCTACCCTCTGTGGCAGAGAGTTCCAGAGATTCACCACTCTCTGTGTGAAAAAAGTTTTTCTCATCTCGGTTTTAAAGGATTTCCCCCTTATCCTTAAGCTGTGACCCCTTGTCCTGGACTTCCCCAACATCGGGAACAATCTCCCTGCATCTAGCCTGTCCAACCCCTTAAGAATTTTGTACGTTTCTATAAGATCCCCTCTCAATCTCCTAAATTCTAGAAAGTATAAACCAAGTCTATCCAGTCTTTCTTCATAAGACAGTCCTGACATCCCAGAAATCAGTCTGGTGAACCTTCTCTGCACTCCCTCTATGGCAATAATGTCCTTCCTCAGATTTGGAGACCAAAACTGTACACAATACTCCAGGTGTGGTCTCACCAAGACCCTGTACAACTGCAGTAGAACCTCCCTGCTCCTATACTCAAATCCTTTTGCTATGAAATATGGTTGTTAGCATTCCACAAAGGAGAAGTATTGCATGGGATTTTCAGAATGAGTCAACCATGTTTAGAAATTTCCTTATCACCAAAACCTGTTTGTGTTTAATTCAATGAAGGAAAGTTCAATATCCGCAAAATAATTTTATGTCCACTTACCGGCATATTTCGTTAATAATCTTCCACTGCCTGCTATTTCATACCAAAATTGGTCATTTCAATCGCAGCGCTTTCTCACATAATCATCTCAATAATGTGCACAAAACTATTCATAATCTTCCCAGTAAATTCAAAAGCTGATTAAAATACAAGAAATGAGAGAATAGAAATTCACTGCTCTGGGAAAGGATATTCAGCCCAATTTTTTCCACACTGGTAAAAGCAAAGAATGATCTATATTAATTGTGGCTCTTTAAGGAACATTCAGCTCATGAATCTAAACTATTGCGGCTTCTACCTTGAATCCCACTTCCCTGCTCCATATCCATATCTATTGATTCCTCTAATATGCTGAAAGTGATCAATCTGGATGGCACGGTGGTGCAGAGGTAGAGTAGCAATGTTACAAAATTTTGAGATTAAAAAAATCAAATCTGTAATTTATCCCATCAGATAAAGCATAAAAAGAAGTTTAATTTGACACCTAATTCACTTTCATATCTCAAGTATTTAAAAAGTTATGGCCCTTTTCATACTCGGAAATTAGCATCTTGTTCCCTATTGATTTTCTATGGACAAGACAAAAAAGCTGTGATCGTGTGCTGTCAAAAGGCCATAACCTTCTTACAAATTAAGAGAACTGAATGAAATTTTCAGTTATCGTAGATTGAACCATTCTGAAACAAATATAAAATAATCTTACTTGGATGACCTGAAATTAAAATTAAAACATATAATTAGTTAGTTACCCAAGTGTAGCTAATTTCAAACTTCAATTACTAGATCTAAACATCTATCCATTTCTTAATAAATGATTAACATTTTTAAATAGCCCAAGTGTCCAAATAATATTCATAAATAATTCACAATAAAACATGATTTTGAAATCTCATTTACATTAATTTATAGGCCAAATGGAAGGAATTTAGTGTTCAATTGCTGTAAATTAAAGTCCATTTAAATCAGCTTTCTAGTGGGTTCCTGTGAACGCGCTGGTTTAGAACGTTCACATTGCGGTAGATTTGTGCCCTCAAATGCCCAGAAAAATACTGCGGGAAATAAAGAGCCCAAAATGAGTTACTCGCAATAGTAAACTTTGTATAAAGGGATCTTAAGAAGCCCTTTTTAATGTAAAAATAAGCTACATACCTTCTGTATACAGCTCCATGCGGCCCTGTGGTTGCGTGAGGTCGCGGGTTTAGAGAGTGATTTTTAAACTATTATAACTATTATACAAGGCCATAAAAACTAATAATACCTTTTGCGACGGGGTCTTTCAGCGATTTTTCGTTAATGATTTACTAGGCTGAACATCTTCGATTGGAACAGCCTAGTAAAAATCGCGTTTTCATAGGGGTAGGTAGGGGTAGGTAGAGTTTGCTGCCTAACAGCCCAGAGACCCGGGTTCGATCCTGACTACGGGTGCTGTCAGTACGGAGTTTGTGTGTTTCCCCCGTGACCTGCATGGGTTTTCTCCGGGATCTCCAGTTTCCTCCCGCATTCCAAAGATATACAGGTTTAGGTTAATTAGCTTTGGTAAATTTGTAAATTGTCCCTAGTGTATAGGATAGCGTTATTGTACGGGATGTTCGTGTAACGCCTCGGAGCACAGTCTCCCTGCTCCCGCGTGCGTTTCCTCTGGGTGATCATTAATTGGCCTCTGCAAATTACATCCCCCTCCCCCACCTTGGTCAGTCTGATCACGTCTCATTGTTCCTGCTCCCTAAGTACTCCCCACTCATCAGACGGGTTAAATCAACTGTAAGGACAGTTAAAGTCTGGTCAGAGGAAGCGGACTTCACACTTCAGCAGTGTTTTGGAAACACTGACTGGAAGGCGTTTGCAGCCCAGGCCACCCTTGACTCTCACACGGACATTGATTCCTATACATCCTCTGTTCTGGACTTTATAAACTCCACCATCAATAGTGTCACCTCCCTCAAACAGGTGACCATATACCCGAATCAGAAGCCATGGATGAACAGCGAGGTCAGGCTACTGCTGAAAGCACGGGACACCGCTTTCAGGTCAGGCGATGCTCGAGCCTACAGTTCATCCAGGGCTAACCTGAAGAGGGGCATCAGGAAGGCCAAGCACTGCCAAAAGCTCAGGATTGAGGAGCACTTCAACAAAAACTCCGACCCCCGACGCATGTGGCAAGGCATCCAGGCCATCACGGACTACAGACCCTCCAACATCACCCCCACATCCAGCGACGCCTCCTTCCTTGAGGAGCTTAAGCACCTCTATGGCCGCTTCGACAGGGACAATCTAGAGACAGCCATCAAGGCTGTGCTACCTGCCGATCACCAACCCCTCACACTCACCCCCTACGACGTGTACGTGGCACTGAGTAGGACTAATGCACGTAAGGCTGCTGGCCCTGACGGCATCCCCGGGCGCGTGCTCAGTGCCTGTGCTGCGCAGCTGACAGACGTCTGGACTGACATCTTCAACCTGTCACTTGCCCAAGCAGTTGTCCCCACTTGCCTTAAAGCCACCTCCATCGTGCCAGTGCCAAAACACTCCACTGCGGCAAGCCTCAACGACTTCCGCCCAGTTGCACTTACCCCCATCATCACCAAGTGCTTCGAGAGGCTGGTCCTGGCACACCTCAAAAGCTGCCTACCCCCCACACTGGATCCCTATCAGTTTGCCTACCGCAAGAACAGGAGTACGGAGGATGCCATCTCAACGGCACTTCACTCCGCCCTCTCCCATCTTGACAACAGAGACACTTATGTAAGAATGCTGTTCATCGATTACAGCTCAGCATTCAACACCATTATTCCATCAAAACTGATCACCAAACTCGGTAACCTGGGCATCGACCCCTCCCTCTGCAACTGGATACTGGACTTTCTAACCAACAGACCCCAGTCTGTGAGGTTAGACAAGCACACCTCTTCAACCCTCACCCTGAACACCGGCGTTCCTCAGGGCTGTGTGCTGAGCCCCCTCCTCTACTCCCTCTTCACCTATGACTGCACACCTGTACATGGTACTAACACCATCATCAAGTATGCAGATGATACAACGGTGATTGGCCTCATCAGCAACAACGATGAGCTGGCCTACAGGGAGGAGGTCCAGCACTTAGCAGCATGGTGCGCTGACAACAACCTGGTCCTTAACTCCAAGAAGACCAAGGAGCTCATTGTAGACTTCAGGAAGTCCAGAGGTGGCACGCACACCCCCATCCACATTAACGGGACGGAGGTGGAACGTGTTTCTAGCTTCAGGTTCCTGGGAGTCAACATCTCCGATGACCTCTCTTGGGCCCACAATACCTCTACTCTGATCAAGAAGGCTCATCAGCGTCTCTTCTTCCTGAGGAGACTGAAGAAGGTCCATCTGTCTCCTCAGATCCTGGTGAACTTCTACCGCTGCACCATCGAGAGCATCCTTACCAACTGCATCACAGTATGGTATGGCAACTGCTCTGTCTCCGACCGGAAGGCACTGCAGAGGGTGGTGAAAATTGCCCAACGCATCACCGGTTCCACGCTCCCCTCCATTGAGTCTGTCCAAAGCAAGCGCTGTCTGCGGAGGGCGCTCAGCATCGCCAAGGACTGCTCTCACCCCAACCATGGACTGTTTACCCTCCTACCATCCGGGAGGCGCTACAGGTCTCTCCGTTGCCGAACCAGCAGGTCGAGGAACAGCTTCTTTCCGGCGGCTGTCACTCTACTAAACAACGTACCTCGGTGACTGCCAATCACCCCCCCCCCCGGACACTTATTATTTATTTTTTATTCAAATCGTTTGCTATGTCGCTCTTCAAGGGAGATGCTAAATGCATTTCGTTGTCTCTGTACTGTACACTGACAATGACAATTAAAATTGAATCTGAATCTGAATCTGAATCAGTGTGTAGGTGAGTGGTAAAATTCTGGGGAAGTTAATGGGAATACAGGAAGAGCGGGATCAATGTTGGGTTAATGTAAATGGATGGTTGAGGAATCAGTGCGGCACAGTGGCACAGCTGGAAGAGCTGCTGCTTCACAACACCAGAGACTCCAAGTTCAATCCTGACTACGGGTGTTGCCTGTGTGGAGTTTGCACGTTTTCCCTGTGACAGTGGGTTTTCTCCAGTTTCCTCCCACATCTCAAAGACTTGTGGGTTTGTAGGTTAATTAGCCTCTGTTAATTGTGTAGGAAATGGATGAGAAAGTGGATAACATAGAACTAGTGTGATAAAATGTAATTCAAAATCTGCAGGTGCTGGTTTATGCCAAAGATTTTAAGAAGAAACTGCAGATGCTGGAAAAATCAAAGTAGACAAAAATGCTGGAGAAATTCAGCGGGTGAGGCAGCATCTATGGAGCGAAGGAATAGGTGATGTTTCGGGTCGGGACCCTTCTTGAAACTGAAGACGTCTGAAGAAGGGTCTTGACCCGAAACATCACCTATTCCTTCGCTCCATAGATACTGCCTCACCTACTGAGTTTCTCCAGCATTTTTGTCTACCCACAAAATGCTGGAGTAACTTAGCAGGTCAGGCAGCATCTGTGGATAAAATGTCAAGGTGATGTTCCGGGTCTGAAGAATGTTCTCCAGAGATGCTACCTGATCTGCCAAGTTACTCCAGCCTATCTAGTGTTTTATTTTGCTGATGGAAAGTTTTGTTGGTGATCGAATCAGCATTCCTGTTACTCGCTTGTTAAACTGACTCAGGCCTGTTTGAAACTCAGATGAGAGACATTGGAAGGATGACGTTTCTGGAGAAGGGTCTTGGCCCGATACGTCACCTATCCGTTTTCTCCAGATATACTGCCTGACCCGCTGAGTTACACCAGCATTTTGTGTCTATCTCTAGAACTAGTGTTAACAGATGATCAATGATCAGCATGGATTGAAGGGCCTGATTTAGGTTGCCAATGGTCCCGTATTAGCCGGGACATCCCATATATTGGACAAAATTGGTTTGTCCCGTATTTGACTGCTACTACTCGGGTCGAGGGGATTGTCGAGTCGGAGCGCCGCATCCGGCCCCACCTCACCCGTCCTGACGTAATGCAGCCCATGGAGTGCAGCAGCAGCGCCTCACCCATGGCCCCGTTCTTCAGCAGCCTGGCCAGCTGTCTGACCTTCGGACCTTCGCTTACTGCCAACACCACCACCCCTCCTTCTCATGGTCGATCATTGGTTCATGAGATGGATGGGGTGCCGGACTTTGCACGGGATGTCGGGCGAAAGTCCGGCGCCCGGGCCAAAACTCCTCAGCTGGCCTGCTGGCTGGGCTTTGTGTGCAGTCCAGCACCCGGGCCAACTCATCATTCACCCAGCCACAGCCTAGTCGGTCAATGAATTGCCATCAAGAATTTGTCCCTTATTTGGGAGTGAGAAATTGGCAACCTTAGCCTGATTCCATACTGTATCTTTCACTCAATTCAACCAAAGACCATTTGCTGCCTAATGTACAAGGCTCCTTCCACCGACCTCACCCTATTATTCCCGTCAATTCTTGGCCGTGTGCCGTGATCACTGGTACTCTGCCTACCCCACACCTTGGGGAGGGGGGGGGGGGGGGGAGCATTGTATGAGCCAAGGGATGCCTACACACAGCGAAAAACTATCACCTCATCCCCCCAAAACATTCCCCACCACGCCCTCTTGGAAGCTCGATCTGAGCCCTTATACATAGGGCCAGCTTCCTAAGACAGAATAGGCATTCACTTTCCCGAAGGACTCCATTAAATAATAAACTGTTTAACAGAAACTATGTTTGAAGTACTTAGACAACAGTTTCAATGTTTTCGTCTGAACTTGTCTTCTTTGTGTTCACTTGGGAATGAATTATACACACCCTTTATTATTCCCTCTTCCAACAAGTGATCTTCAAACAGTGTTTGCACAAAAGCTTTCTGTCTTGCTTATTCCTCTGTGTATCTGGTAAGTGTAAAAGATATTACCTTATTGGAAGGAAGGGTTTATTGAAACTCCCTCAACACGATTGCAAGACTTTGAAGTTGTTTACTCTTGTTTCAGCGCTGCTCCCATAGTTTAAACATCACAAAGATAGTTCCTTGTAGGAAATAAATAAATCTCCTTGTACAATTCACCCATTCGGAAATATACATAATTAGTTCATCCCTCTGATCTCTGATTGTCTGCCACTTTTTCAATTTCTTCAAGAAATTATTTACAGGCGTTCAGCAAAAGTTTCTGTAATGTCATTTTCTTTGAAGAATTTTGTGGGTCTCTTCTGCCTTACTTCACAGTGATACTTCACAGTGTGGGGTGTGTTAGTTCAGTTGTATTTGTCATATGTAGGTTAACACAGGGTCAACGGTACAATGAAATGTGTTTGACAAGATAACGGGTCACCTCAGCAATGATATTACAAGGATAAAAATAAGATAAAAAAAGATAAGATAAGAGTGATATTGGTAGGTAAAAGACAATAATAAATAAAATAATCAACATATATGATGTATTTATGAGTTCAGAAGCCTTATGGCATGATGATAAAAACTGGTCTTAAGTCTGGTGGTACGTGCAGCCATGCACCGCCTGTGGAAAATGTCCTGAATGGCCGGGAGACAGTTGCCAGTGATGTGCTGTGCCGCCTTCACCACTCTCTGTAGTGATTTGCGGCTGTGGGCAGAACAGTTCCCGTACCAGACTGTGATGCAGCCCGTCAGCAGGCTCTCGATGGTGCATCTGTAGAAGTTTGTGAGGATGCTGACGTTCATGCCAAACTTCCTCAGTCTTCTCAGGAAAAAGAGCAGCTGTTACCAGAGTTACCAGAAGCAAGAAATTTAGTTTCTTCCAGATTCAGAGAAAGTTTCTCCAGATTTGAGTTGGAAAGTTGGTGCAGTGGTAGAGTTGCTGCCTTACAGCGTCAGAGGCCTGGGTTCGATCCTGACTACAGGTGCTGTCTGTATGGGGTGTGAGTTTTCCCCCGTGCTCCGGTTTCCTCCCACACTCCAAAGACGTACAGGTTTGGAGGTGAATTTGGCTTTGGTAAAAGTTGTAAATTGTCCCTCGTGTGTAGGTTAGTATTAAAGCCCTGTCCCACAGTACGAGTTCATTCCAAGAGCTCACCCGAGTTTGCCCTGATTTGAACTCGGAGATTTACGGTAATGGCCACTCGTCGATACTCAGGGCTCTCGTGGACATTTTTCAATATGTTGAAAAATCTTCACGTTAGCAAGTCTTCTCGAGTACCTGCCGTTATCATTACGAGCCGCTGAGAGACGTCCCCGAGCTCCGACGTACCCACGACGTTCATTCTCCGTGTTTACCACGAGTTTGATTTTTTTTAACTCGGGGGAGCTCTTGGAATGAACTCGTACCGTGGGACAGGGCTTTTAGTGTGATCGCTGGTTGGCGCGGACTCGGTTGGCCAAAGGACCTGTTTCGCGCTGCATCTCTAAGCCAAACAAAACATAAGATTCATGGACAATTTCTTCCAGATTCAGAAACAATTTGTCCAGATTCAGGAAAGAATTGCAGATACTAGTTTAATCCAGAAACGTCACCCATTCCTTCTCTCCAGAGATGCTGCCTGTCCCGCTGAGTTACTCCAGCATTTAGTGTCTGTCCAGATTCAGAGTCAGTTTCTTCCCAGATGTTATCAGGCAACTGAACCATCATATCACCAACTAGAGAGCAGTCCTGACCTACCATCTACTGCATTGGAGACCTTAGGGCTATCTTAAATCAGACTTTGCCTTGCAGTAAACTTTGCCTTGCAGTTATTGCCTTTATCGTGTATCTGTACACTCTGGACTGCTTCAATGTAAACATGTATCGTCTTTTCGCTGACTGGATAGCACGCAACAAAAAAACTTTTCACTGTCCCACGGTACACGTGACAATAAACTAAACTAAACCTCTCTATTCCCCGCATGATTTTGTATGAGCACCCCTCAGCCTCCTGCGCTCTAAGCAATACGGGCCTAGCCTGCCCAAACTTATAACTCAGGAACTCGAGTTCTGGCAACATCCTCGTAAATCCTCTCTGCACCCTCACTAGGATTGTCGGAAAGAGTACAGTCAAACAGTTAAAGTAATCATGTACGAAGGTAGACAAAAATGCTGGAGAAACTCAGCGGTTGAGGCAGCATCTATGGTGTGACGGAATGGGTGACATTTCGGGTTGAGACCATTCTTCACAAGTAATCATGTACAGTCTTTTTGCTAACTGAATAGTACGCAACAAAAAAGCTTCTCACTCTACCTCGGTACACATGAGAATAGTGAACTAAACAAAACTAAACTAATGGAATGAAGCTTAGGACATTAAATAGGGTGAGGTGACTTTGTTGGCACCCCTGCTGTACCACGGCCAAGGTGCCAAATCCCCACCCCTGGCAGCTGCTCCCACAGCATTGCTTAATTTAATGTAGAGATGCATGGTGGAAACAGGCCCTTCAGCCCAATGTGTCCACACCAACCATTTGGCCATTGTCACACAGTGCCAAAGACCCGGGTTCAATCCTGACCTCAAGTACTGTCTGTGTATGGAGTTTGCACATTGATTGATTTGATTTGATTTGATTCAACTTTATTGTCATTGTCTTCAAATAAGAGACAACAAAATGCTATTTCCCATACAGTCATACGAATACAAAAAACAAAAACACAGGACACAATAGTTCACAACACAAATATTCCCACAGCGGCACCAAAGTTCCCCACTGTGAGGGAAGGAACCAAAGTCCAGTCAACCTCCTCGCTGATGTTCCCCAATGTTCACCCGTGATCGTGGCCTCCCGAGTCCCCGCAGTCACCTCTCGCCGGGAAAGATGAAACCCCGACGTCGAACGGAAGAACATCCTCAGCAGCCTGGACCTCTGAATCGGCCACCTCCCACTGGAGTCCGCGGCTCCCGAAGATCACAGGCCGAGCTGGGTGGAGATTCAACCCTGGCGGTCCCCGGCAAAGGGTGCCAGGACTCCGCGATGTTGTCTGTTTTATTTTTAGTTGTTTAAAGTATGTTTTTGGAGGGATTTTTTTGGTACTTTATGTGCGGGTGTGGGGGAGGGTAAGGGGGGAACTGTCTTTCAGTCACTTCCTGGCGAGGATGCGATTATTATCCGAGTCTATAGGTGGAGGCAGCCATCAACAGCGCCACCGGATGCCCCTGTGACCATGTGGGTGTCCTCCAGGTAGTCCTGTTTCCTCCCACAAGCTAAAGACATGCACATTTGTACGTTATTTGGCCTCTGTAAATAGCCCCTAGAGTGTAAAGAGTGGATGAGAAGTGGGATAACATAGAACTAGTGTGAACGGGTGATAAATGGCCTTTGTGGCCTCGGTGGGCCAAAGGCCCTGTTTCCACGCTGTAACTCCAAACTCCACAGAAGCCAGAAATCCAAAATAGAGAGATTAATGCAGAGAAAAGATGTATCTACAAGCACTGCTTCAGAATAAGGAGTCACTTGTGTAAGATGAGAAAGAATTTCTTCACAAAAAGGGTCATGAATCCTTGGCATTCTCTAACCCAGAAAGCTGCGAAACATGAGTAAATAAATATATTTAAGAGAGAGAAAGACAGAATGTTGGACTGTAGAGGAGTCGAGAAGATCATCAAGGCCAGGTTTATCCAACTGAATGACAGAACAGGTTCACTGGTTCAACTCTTTGGTCTTACATTCTTTCTCACAAAATCTGTTGGTTTATTTGTTTGTTTTCCCAGGCAACGAGCCAACTCTACCTGGCAGTCCCAGAAGGTCTCACATCCGAGGGTCCAACAGGCCTGAGTCAGTTTAACGAGAGTGCAACAGGAATGCTGATTCGATACCCAACAAAACCTTCTCCAAAAATCACAAAAAAGTGCTGCAGTAACTCTGCAGTTCTGAACTTCGCATTGGAGATCCTCGGACCATCTTTGATCGAACTCTGCTGCTGTATAAAACCTTATTCGCGTTATTCCCTTAATCATCTATATGAACACGATTGATGGCTCGATTGAAATCTTGTATTGCCTCTACGCTGACTGGTTAGCACGCAAGTAAAGCTTTTCACCGTAAATATTGTACACGTGACAATAAACTAAACTCAACTCACCTCAACTCAACATCTCTGGAGAACGTAATAAGCGATGTTTCAAGTCGGGACCCTTCTTCAGACCCGAGCTGCTGTCTGACCCACTGAGTTACTCCACCACTTTATGTCTTTTTCCTGTAAACCAGCTTCTGCAGTCCCTTCTTTCTACTTCCCATCAGTAAATCTATCTCTCTCATGTGTGCTATCAGCTTATGCTGCCTTTCGGAACAAGGACAGCATAGAGCCGCTGCCTCACAGCGGCGGAGACCCGGGTTCGATCCAACCTCGGGTGCTCTCTGTATGGAGTTTGCATGTGACTGCATGGGTTTCTTAAGTTAATTACTCTCTGCAAATTGTTTCCAATGTGTTGGCAAGTGGTGGGAATTTGGGGGGAGGTAACGGGAATGTAGAAAGAGTGGGATCGATGTTGGATTAGTGTAAATGGATAGTTCAGGACTCAGTGCAGCATGGTGGTGCAGTGGTAGAATTGCTGCCCCACAGCACCAGAGACCAGGATTCGATCCTGATCTCGGGTGCTGTCTATGTGGTGTTTGCACGTTCTCCATGTGATCCCATGGATTTCCTCCGGTTCCACCAGTTTTCTCCCACATCCCAAAGATGTGTGGGTTGGTACATTACTTGGCCTCTCTAAAATTGCACTTTGCAAAATAGCGTGTAGCGAGTGGATGCGAAAGTCTGATAACATAGAACTAGTGTGATCAATGGTCAGTGTGGACTCAGTGGGCCGAAGGGCCCGTTTCCATGCAATATCTCTAAACTAAAGTGGGCCGAACGGCCTGTTTCTCTGCCATAGCTCCCTCTGACCCATTGATGATTAGAGATGTACAAAAAAATACTGCCTCCATCCCATGAATGAATATATTTAAAAAACTAACCAGAAACTCTCTGAATTAAACCTGCATGTGAAATAAAGTATCATTTATTCATTCAATCTTTCATTCGTTCAACACTTTTGGTTACTTTTTCAAAAAACTCAATCAGATTTGTTTGACGTACAAAAACCATGCTGACTATCCCTAATCAGCCCTTGTGTATCGAAAAGCATTTATATCTTATCCCTCAGAGTCCTCTCTGTTAACCTGCCTACCACCAGTGTTAGGTTAACTGGCCTATATTTCCCAGGCTTTTCCTTGCCGCCCTTCTTAAATAGATGCTCAACATTAATGGAATTCTCTGCCTCAGAGGGCGGTGGAGGCCGGTTATCTGGATACTTTCAAGAGAGAGCTAGATAGGGCTCTTAAAGATAGCGGAGTCAGGGGATATGGGGAGAAGGCAGGAACGGGGTACTGATTGGGGATGATCAGCCATGATCACATTGAATGGCGGTGCTGGCTCGAAGGGCCGAATGTCCTACTCCTGCACCTATTGTCTATTGTCTATTGGCCGCCCCGCTGTCTTCCGATACCTCAACCATGTCTAATGATGATTCATATATCGGCCGTCCCAGTAGCCTCCATCATTGAGCTGCTAATATTCAAGCACCAAAGTTGTAAAAATAAATCTTTTAATTTTCTAACTATTTCTCTTCAGCTGCAGGCAGTAAATTCAAAATTCGCATTGGGTTGGCACAGTTTCTTCCTGCAAGTCTGTTCTAATAGAAACAGTAGTTATCGCTCTGACGGACGCAGCCTTGTGAACTTGAGGCATTAATTGGCAATTCTGATTCTTTATTGGATTTCGCAAGATCAATAACGTCAGCTCGGTGCCTTTGTACTGACCTCTGTAACAAGAATATATTAATATTCTATTCGGGGGAACCACCATTTCATTGGTGTCCTTCATGCTTCAGCGAATGCAGCCACATTTGTATCTTTTATCATCAAAGGTGCCGTTAGTATGTCGTGACACCAAATAGTATTTCGAAAGACACTACAACTGGTGATCACATTCTCTGAGACCATGGACTTTTAGATTGCATAAGAATGTTTTACTAATGTTAGTTGAAGAAATTCTGTCTGTGACTTAAAAAGATGCTCTTGTATCAGGGCTGTGACAAGAGTTTGAAAATCAGAAAATTGGCATTAGTTTCTTATTGTGGAAACAAGGAACTGCAGATGCTGGTTTAACAAGGAAAGACATAAATGGGGAAGTAACTCAGTGGGCCAGGCAATATCTTTACTTTAGACTTTCAGATTTTAAAGATACAGGGCGGAAACAGGCCTTTCGGCCCACTAAGTCCGCGCCGACCAGTGATCAACCCCATACACCAGCACTATCCTACACACTAGGGAAACATTTACAATTTTACCAAACCCAATTAACCTACAAACCTGAAGTAGATTAACAAAAATGCAGGAGAAACTCAGCGGGTGAGGCAGCATCTATGGAGAGAAGGAATAGGCAACGTTTCGGGTCGAGACCCTTCTTCAGACTGATGTCTGGTGAGGGGGCGGGAAAAAGAAAGGAAGTAGGAGGAGATGGTAGGACTGTGGGAGAACTGAGAAGGGGGAGGGGAAGGAGCCCCAGCACTTCAACTCCCCCTCCCATTCCCAATCTGACCTTTCTGTCCTGGGCCTCCTCCATAGCCAGAGTGAGGCCCAGCGCAAATTGGAGGAACAGCACCTCATATTTTGCTTGGGTAGTTTACACCCCAGTGGTATGAACATTGACTTGTCTAATTTCAGATAGCCCTTGCTTTCTCCCTCCTTCTCCTCTCCACCCCCCCCCTTCTCAGTTCTCCCACAGTCCTACTGTCTCCTCCTACTTCCTTTCTTTTTCCCACCCCGCCAACATCAGTCTGAAGAAGGGTCTCGACACGAAACATCGCCTATTCCTTCTCTCCATAGATGCTGCCTCACCCGCTGAGTTTCTCCAGCATTTTTTATCTACTTTCGATTTTTCCAGCATCTGGAGTTCCTTCTTAAACCTACAAATCTGGACGTCTTTGGAATGTGGGAGGAAACCGGAACACCCGGAGACAACCCACACAGTCACAGGGAGAACATACAAACTCTGTACAGACAGCATCTGCAGACAGGATCAATCTCTGATCTCTGGTGCTGTAAGGCAGCAACTCTACCGCTGCGCCACAGTGCTGCCCCCAGCTGATGTTTCAGGTCGGGACACTTCTTCAGACTGATTGTAGGATCTCGACCTGAAACATCACCAATCGATGTTCTCCACAGATGCTGCCTGACTCACTGAATTACTCCACTGAGAATCTGCCAGGTGTGCCAAAGCCATATCCCAAGCCAAACAAGGTCGCTGGATGACGTGGGATGACGTTGAGAGGAGGAAGATCACATGGAGAGAGCTGTGGACCATGGAGTCAAATAAGTTGAGCTTCATTATCAGAGCCACATATGACGTCCTTCCCTCTCCCACAAACCTAAATCTTTGGCTGGGAGAGGATCCAGCCTGCCCCCTGTGTGTCGTTCCAGCAAACCTCAAGCACATCCAGGTCGGTTGTAAGACCAGCCTAACACAAGGCAGATAAACCTGGCGACACAACCAGGTGCTGAGGTGTTTGGCAGCTGAACTCGGGTGCAAGAGAGTTACCACCAACACCATGCCTATCAATGCCCAGATAACATTCCCGCAAATACAATCCTTCATCCGGGAAGGAGAGAAATGGAGGACTAACCCCTCGCCTCTCAACTCATGCCCACTGAAACGCAGCCAGGGACTGAGAAATGCGTGTTAATCTAGGCCAGAGGCTCTCGTTCCCAGTTGAAATCGCAGTTACCAACCTGAGACCAGACCTCGTTCTCTGGTCCAAGTCCTGTCGGCGTGTTTTCATCATTGAGCTGACGGTCCCATGGGAGGAGGCTGTGGACGAGGCTTATGAAAGGAAAAAGCTTCGATATTCAAACCTTGCAGCAGAGGCAGAGGAGAGAGGTTGGAGGGTAAGGGTGTGTCCAGTGGAGGTGGGGTGCAGGGGCTTTGTAGCCAGTTCCACCGCAAGGCTCCTGAGGGAAGTAGGAGTCAAAGGGCTGGCACAAAGGAGGGCAATAAAATAACTTGCCAATGCTGCCGAACGGAGCAGTTACTGGCTGTGGCTGAAGAGGAAAGATGCAGTCTGGGCTGCCACGTGACCATCTAGAGGCGAACAATAAAACACACACCCAGGTCTGATCAACCTGCGGTGGGCCTGCCTCGATACAAGATACAAGATACAAGATACATTTATGCGTCACATGTGCCAGATGGCACAGTGAAATGAAATTCCCATACAATCATACAATAAAAAATAAACAGCACAACACACGATAGAATTTAACATAAAACATCCCCACACAGCAGAATCAGAGTTTCCCACTGTGTGGGAAGTCACCAAAGTCAGTCTCTTCCTCCATTGTTCCCCATGGTCAGGGCCTCACCGTGCCCTCCGCAGTTGCCGCTACGGGCGGCCCGATGTTCAGGACCGCTCGCCGGGGTGTTGTAAGTCCGACATCGGGGCTGCGGGACGTCCTCAGCGGCGTGGACACATGGGAGTCGGTGGCTCCCAAAGTCCGCAGGCCGCGCCGGGTGGAGACTGCTGCTGGCAGCCCTCTGCAAGGCGCCCCAGGACTCCACGATGATGGTCAGCGCCGCCCGCGTTGGAAGCTCTCCGCACCAGAGCTCCACGATGTTGGAGCAACGGCCCAACGCTCCGGAGCTCCAAAACGGCGACCCAGGTAGGCATCGCCCGCTCCGCGGTGACTCCAGCGCTGCGCCGCCGCTGTTGTCGCACTGGTCTGGTACCCGGTCCCCGGCAGGAAAGGCCGCTCCGATCCAGCTGGTAGGCCGCGAGGTGGGGGACGAGGACGCGACTCGGAGAAATAGTCGCGTTCCCGCCAGGAAGAGACTAGGAAACGGTTTCCCCCTTACCCTGCCCCCCTCCCCCACATAGAAAAGTAAAAGTTTCCCCCAACACAAGACTTCAGACTAACTAAAAAATGTAAAAAAGATTGAAATAACAGACAGGCTGTAGGTAGAGGCTGCTGCCAGTGCCAGGGGGTCTTGTGATAAAAGGCTGAAACACCCAGTGATGTTGAGGTACACAACTGAAGATGTGTCTGATTGTTAGCAAATTCACCAAGTGGTCTTACCCAAGAATGTCAATTGTAACCTTAGGGATTGTAACACATAGTCCTACTAATCAAGCACATTGTTTCCTTTTGTGTTATAGTCACATGTATCAAGATACAGTGAAAAACATTGGTTGCATGCCACCTAGTCAAATCATATCATATATATGTGTACAATCAAGAAAGTGCAGATAAAACTCAAGTGTAAGGGCAGCATTGAGGTTGGTTGGGAGATTGTGGCAACACCGTTGGAAAACTGCACATCCTGGGAATCTTAAATATAACCATAAAATGTGAGTAGATAGATTGAAATAATGGGTAAACCACAAAGTGCTGGAGGAACTCAATGGGTCAGGCAGCATCTGGGGTGGGAATGGACAAGTGACATTTCGGGTCAGGACGGCACAGTGGTGCGGTGGTAGAGTTGCTGCCATGCTGCAGCAGAGACCCGAGTTTGATGCTCACTATGGGCGCTGTCTGTATTGAGTTTGTATATTCTCCTTGTGACTGTGTGGGTTTTCTCCGGATACTCCAATTTCCTCCCACACTCCAAAAACGTGCAGGTTTGTAGGTTAATTGGTTTCTGTAAATTGCAAATGCTCCCTGTTATGTAGGATACTGCTGGTGCGAGGGGTGATCGCAGGTCGGCGCAGACTCTGTGGACCAAAGGGCTTGTTTCCATGCTGCATCTCTAAAGTCTAAAGACTCTTCCCCAGATTGTGTCTCCGTCTTGATATTGTGGGTGCTTGCTGGTTGGCATGGTGTTGGTGGGCCAAAGACATACTGGGACACTGGCTTATTTGGCCAGGGTCATCGTCTCCTGTCTGGATGTCTCCTTTTCTAGCTTGATTTCTTATATTATTTGATTATGCTCCAAAGGTCTTTTTTTTTTAACTATGCTAGATAAATCCAGGTAATTGCTGTTAAAATGTCAGCATCGCCAAGCTTTTAATCTCTGGCATGTCAGTGCACGCTCTTCCTCGGTTTTTTTTACAAGGATTCCTCAGGCAGAAATTTGCACTGGTGGTTAATCGCACATCTTAGAGTCAGTATTCACCTTTTAGACTGTTTTAATCTCTCTTCTGTGTGCCTTTCAGGTAAAACATCCTTAGCTCCCTAATTCTCATATTGACAGAGCAATGATCATATTTAGAGTAAGCTTTCCCCGAGAGGGTTTAGGATAATCACAAGCCAGAAGGAAATATTCTGTCTCACCGTACAGTAGATAGACTCATTAGTTGCCTGAACCGACCAACATACCCCGTCCACACTAGTCCCACCTGCCTGTGTTTGGCCCATATCCTTCTAAATTTGTCCTATCCTTTTGCCTGTGTAGGAAGGCACTGCAGATGTTGGTTCACACCAAAGATATAACCTGCCAATTCCAAACCAGCTTTTGGAATTGAAATTAAATTGTAGAAAAATTAAACCTGGGATTAAGTCCGTCCATTCACCCTTTTTTATTTTTATTTTTAGTCCTGTTAAAACAAAATGTTTGTTGGAGGTTTTCTTTTATTTGGCATAGATGGGCCACGTTGGTCAACATAGGCAAGTTGGGCTGAAGAGCCTGTTTCCGTGCTGTGTGACTATACGACTATGTTTCTAAAATCTCATCTATTTCACTGAAGTAAATTTTGGTGGTTAAATGGCAATGAGGTTTAAGGGGTTGCACTTTGGGTGGTCCAATGTAAGAGGAAGGTACACAGTTGATAACAAGACCCTTCGCAGCATTGATGCAGAAGGGTCTTGTGGTTTAGGTATACATGAAAGTGGTATACAGTATACTCGCCTGCATTTGTCAGGGCAGTGTATATCAATCAGTGAGTTATGTTGCAAATCTAAAAGACTTTGGTCAGGCCACATTTGGAGCTTTGAGTGCAGTTCTGGTCGCCCCATTGTAGCAAGGGTATGGAGGCTTTGGAGAAGGTGCAGAAGTTGACCTGAATGCTGCCTGGGATGGAGGGTATTATCTATAACGTTGGTCAGCAGCTTCTGGGAATAGCATGGATCTCCATGTTTCCATGCTGTATCCCAAAAGGCTAAAGTCAAAGTCTCTATAACTTGATGACCATCCACACTTGAAAGGCACTTGTGAACAGAATAGGCTTTGAGGTGTAACAGAGAATGATTTTACACTGTATAAATCTGCAGTTAGATCCTTAAGTAAGCTCAGCTGCCTTGCTGAAAGATCAGTGACAGACCTTTGCTTGTGGCAATACTGCACTGTGGTGGTGGAAGATAGAACTTCACAACGTTATGCAACCCCCTGTTTTCAAGTTTATATCAGTGTTATGTTGTGAATCGTGTAGTCATAGAAAGTCATAGTCATACAGCGTGGAAACAAACTCTTTGGCCTAACTTGCACACGCTGACCAATATGCCCGCCTGCCCGCCTGCATTTGGCCCATATCCACCATGTATCGGTCCAAATGTCTTTTAAATGTTGTGATAGTACCTACCTCAACTACGGGGACAACTCCTCTGTCAGCTGATTCCATATACCCACCACCCTTTGTGTAAAAAGTTGTCCCTCAGGTTCCTGTTACATCTTTCTCTCCTCACCTTAAACCCATGTCTTCTGTGCAAGTCATCCAGACAATTTACATCCATTGCAATTTGCCCTTAATGCCAGCAAAATGAAATAAGTCTTTCTGCACAATTGAGATACTGAGAACTGGAACATGCTTTCATAATTTTTATGCCTCCTGTTTCAAAGATACAGCATGGAATCAGCCCCTTCGACCCACCTAGTCCTTGCTGGCCATCGATCACCCATTCACACTCTATGTTAACCCTACTTTCTCATCCATTCACTCTACATGAGGGACAATTTTACAGAGGTCAATTAACCTACAAACCAGAACATCTTTGGGATGTGGGAACAAAACCAGAGCACCCAGAGGAAACTCATAGAGTCACGGGGTGAATGTGCAAACTCCACTCAGACAGCAGAGGAGGTCAGGATCAAACCCAGGTTTCTGGTGCTGTGAGGCAGCAGCTCCACCAGCTACGGCCCTCTGCGGACTTTATTGATCTGTACTTTCAAAGGCCAACCTGTCAGTACCTATCTATATCAAACTATCTATCCTCTATCTTCTATCCATCTATCTACCTATCTGTCCATATATAACTAAAATTCTGATCTTGTTATCTTCCGGTTTGGCGGTCTTTCTATTTGCGCAAATACGGTTCGAGATAGCGCTACAATTTTTCGCCATTTCACTCACTGTTCTCCTGTGCTGCGAGTGCACCAAGTTTCGTTCCGATCGGTTGAATGTCGTAAAAATTGGCTAGTTTAAAAATATTAAAAACCACTTGTGCGCAGATTGATCTCTTCTCCTGCCAGTTGGCGCCCCGCGGATTCATCTCTTCCCCTGTTACTCCCCAGGATGGTCCGCCCCTTCCTGCACCATCGTGTCTTTACTGGAGTGAGGGTGGCCAGCAAAGATTTCCAACCGGACTTTCGGAGTGATCCAAAGCAGCCCCGCCCTATCCCAAGCAGCAGCCCCTCCCCAAGCAGCAGCCCCTCCCAGCCCCACCCCAACTCCCCCCCCCCACACAACCCCTCCCACCCGCCCCCTCCCCTCCCCCCATACCCTTCCCCCCCCCAACTCTCCCCCTGCCCCCACACACCCCCCTCCCCACACGTCCCCCCCACAACCCTCCGCCCACACTCCCCCCCCCCCGCCCACACACCCCCCGTCCACACACACACATCCTCCCCCACATCACCCCCCCACAACCCTCCCCCCACTCCCTCCCCCGCCCACATACACACCTCCCCCCCCATCCCATACACCCCCGCCACCCCCCCTCCCCCACACCACCACCCCTCTCCCCCCTCCTACACCTCCCCGTCCTCGGGGACCCCTCCACACACCCCACTTCCGTCCCCCACTCCCCTCCTCCCCTCCCAACATGGAGAGGAGGGGGAGGGAGTGCTCGGGGATGAGGGAAAATGAGCCGCACCTGCGCCGTTAGGGGCTATGGGTGAGTGCTGGAATATTGTGTTGGGGGAATGGTTGCGTTGGGGGAACGGGTGAGTGGTGGAATATTGCATTTGGGAATGGGTTGTGTTGGGGGAACCAGGCCTCCTGTGTGACTGGGACACAACGGGTCCCACAGTCTAGTCTGTTTTTAAATCCTCAAATGCTAGCTTGTGAGGGCAAGAGTTTCAGATGTCTATATAAGTTCATAAATCATAGGAGCAGAATTAGGCCATTCAGCCTATCGAATTGAATTGAATTGAATCCTTTATATGTCACCTATCGAGTCTACTCTGCCATTCAATCGTGGCTGATCTATCTTTCCCTCACAACCGCATTCTCCTGCCTTCCACCAGTAACTTTTGACATCCGTACTAATCAAGAAACTGTCAATCTCCGCTTTTTAAAAAAATCCATTGACCTGGTGTCCACAGCCATCTGTGGCAATGAATTCCACAGATTCACCTCCCTCTGATTAAAGAAATTCCTCCTCATCTCCTCTTTAAAGGTATCTTCTTTTATTCTGTAGTTGTGCCCTCTGGTTCTCGACTCTCCCACTAGTGGAAACATCCTCTCCCTGTCTACTCTATGCAGGCCTTTCACTATTCGGTAAGTTCCAATGATGTGTCCCCTCATCATTCTAAACTCCAGTAAGTACAGGCCCAGTGATGTTAAACGCTCATCACACGTTAACCCAATCATCCCTGGGATTATTTTCGTAAACCTATGCTGGAGCCTCTCCAATTCCAGCACATCCTTCCTCAGATATGGGACCCAAAACAACTCACAATACTCCAAATGTGGTCTGACCAGTGCCTTATAAAGCCTCAGCATCACATCCCTGCATTACCTGTTCTGTAACATAATTCTAATTTGGCCAACTAATTTCAACGTTATATACTATCACTACGTTAAACCCTTTCCCATCACCCCTCCATGCCAATCAACCTGAGGTCATTCTTCAATCAAAAATCCCTGGCCCACCTTAATCCACCAAGGACCTCAAATTATCCCGCCTCCAGGCCGCTCCCGACGCCCCGCGACACCCGCAGACTCCGGGCCCCAACTCTGGCCTACATCGCCTGCCCGAGTCCCGCGACGCCATCTTGGCCACAAGGAGCGACTTCAATACTCACCAGGACGCCGCCTTCACCGACCTCCACGTCGATGCTGCTGCCGACCTTCACCTGCCTACCGATAACGCCCAGCCTCGCCGCTTCAGACTTTCTCACCCTCGCCGATTCCTCCAACCCTCAACGGCCCCCGGGACCGCCCAGCCTCATCGCCGCACCGGGCCCACCCGACATCACCATCGCACTGGGCTGGCAGAACATCACAGCCGCACCTGGCCCACCCTACATCGCCGTCCCACTGGGCCCATCCAGCATCGCCGCCGGACCGGGCCCACTGAACTTCGCCGTCGCCCTGGGCCCGCCCAATAACGCCGCCGGACCCGACCTACCGGGCAACATCGCTGGACCCGACCTACCGGGCATCGCCGCCGGACCGGGGCTCCCCCAACATGGCTGCCGCACCGCACCCGACCCATCTCGTCACCTGCCCGGGCTGGCCAAGCTGCGCCGCCCTGCCGACCATCCGCCCACCGGGACCTTCCACGCATCGCCCGCGGACCCCGACTCAACCGCCCATTGACTCCGAACATCAGGTCCGTTGACTCGCGCCACTCCACCTCCCTCCAGCAACACACAGTCGTCGCCTTCCCTGGAGCATGGACTCTCCACTGGGCCTGAAGCCTTCACGCTGCTAACTCCCACTCTCCTGGGTTTGACTCCACTGGGTCCTAGTGCCAGGCGACCCAGCCTGGTCAACCTCAGTGGCAGTTCCACTGAGTCTTCCCCATCCCCCTCTAACTATGTGACCCCTGCTCTTCCCCACCCACACCACAGCCCTCTCACCCCCCCACCCCCTGACCACCCACCACCTCCCCACCACATATTGCCTCCCCGCCACACATGGCCTCGTCCCCAGTCCACCCACCTGTCTTCCTCCGGCCCCAACCCACATCCCTGCTGGGTGTTCACTATCCCCCCCGACCTCCCCCTCTCCAACACCGAATGGTCTGTCCTCAACAGAGGTCTTACCTTTGTCCCCCTCCGTCCCCACCTCAATGAATTCCGCGGCCACCACGACTTGGAGAGCTTCTACCGTCGCCTCCGCCTCACAGCGTACTTCCATGGGGAGGAGTCCTCGCTCCCCACAGATGACCCCTTTTCCCGTCTCCAACGCACCCCCTCCTCGTGGAACCCCCCTCGTGGCCAATTTCCGGCTTTAGAACTCTTCATTAAAAACTGCCGTGGCGACATCAACTGCTCCACTCCCCTGTCTCACTCCAATCTCTCCCCTCATGAACATTCTGCCATCGACTCACTCCGCAACAACCCAGATTGGGTTATCAAACCAGCCGACAAGGGAGGTGCCGTGGTAGTCTGGCGCGTCGTTCTCTACAAAGCTGAGGCCACGCGCCAACTCTCGGACACCTCCTCCTACTTACCCCTGGACCATGACCCCACTGACGAGCACCAGGCCACCATCACCGACTTCATCCACTCCAATGCCCTACCCGACCGAGCCTCCAACCTCATTGTTCCCCAGCCCCGCATGGCCCGATTTTACCTTCTCTCCAAAATCCACACACCTGACTGTCCCGGAAGACCCATTGTCTCTGCCTGTTCATGCCCCACCGAACTCATTTCCAAATACCTTGACTCCATCCTATCCCCCTTGGTTAAATCCCGCCTTACCTATGTTCAAGACACCTCCGACACTCTCCATCGTCTCCGCGCATTCCACTCTCTAGGCCCTCACCCCCTCATCTTCACCATGGACGTCCAGTCACTCTACACCTCCATCCCCCACCAGGATGGTCTCAAAGCCCTCCTGTTCTTCCTCGACCAGAGGAGCAACCTATACCCAGCCACTGACACTCTCCTCCGCCTAGCGGAGCTAGTCCTTACCCTCAATAACTTCACGTTCGACTCCTCCCATTTCCTCCAAATACAAGGTGTAGCTATGGGCACACGCATGGGCCCCAGCTATGCCTGCCTATTTGTCGGTTACGTCGAGCAATCCTTGTTCAATACGTACCAGAGCCCCTTCCCCGACCTCTACCTCTGCATCATCGACGACTGCTTTGGTGCCACCTCCTGCACCCGCACACAACTGACTGACTTCATCCACTTCACCACTAACTTCCATCCGGCACTCAAATACACCTAGACCATTTCCGACACTTCCCTACCAGTCCTTGACCTCACTATCTCCATTGCAGGTGATAGACTTCTGACCGACATACACTATAAACCCACTGACTCCCATGGCTATCTGGACTACACTTCTTCCCACCCTGCTTCCTGTAAGGACTCCATCCCCCACTCCCAATTCCTCCGTCTACGCCGCATCTGCGTTCCACACCAGGACATCTGAAATGTCCTCATTATTCAGGGAACGGGGGTTCCCCTTCTCCACCAGAGATGAGGCTCGCACCAGGGTCTCTTCCATACCCCGCAACATTGCTCTCTCTCCCCATCCCCCCACTCGCAACAAAGGCAGAGTCCCCCTAGTCCTCACCTTTCACCCCACCAGCCGTCACATACAACAAGTAATCCTCCGTCAGTTTCGCCACCTCCAACGTGACCCCACCACTCGCCACATCTTCCCATCTCCCCCCATATCTGCCTTCCGCAAAGACCGCTCCCTCCATAACTCCCTTGTCAATTCTTCCCTTCCCTCTCGTACCACCCCCTCCCCGGGCACTTTCCCTTGCAACCGCAAGAGTTGCACCACTTGCCCCTTTACCTCCCCCCTCGACTCCGTTCAAAGACCCAAGCAATCGTTCCAGGTGCGACAGAGGTTCACCTGTATCTCCTCCAACCTCATCTATTGCATCCGCTGCTCTAGATGTCAGCAGATATATATCGGTGAGACCAAGCGGAGGTTGGGCGATCGTTTCGCCGAACACCTCCGCTCGGTCCGCAATAACCAAGCTGACCTCCCGGTCGCTCAGCACTTCAACTCCCCCTCCCACTCCGTCTCCGACCTCTCTGTCCTGGGTCTCCTCCATGGCCACAGCGAGCAACACCGGAAATTGGAGGAACAGCACCTCATATTCCGCTTGGGGAGTCTGCACCCTGGGGGCATGAACATCGAATTCTCCCAATTTTGTTAATCCTTGCTGTCTCCTCTCCTTCCTCAGTCCCGCTGCTGTCTCCTCCCATCCCCCAACCTTCGGGCTCCTCCTCCTTTTTCCTTTCTTGTCCCCCCCCCCCCCCCCCCCCCCCCCCCCCCCCCCCCCACCCCCGATCAGTCTGAAGAAGGGTTTTGGCCCAAAACGTTGCCTATTTCCTTCGCTCCATAGATGCTGCTGCACCCGCTGAGTTTCTCCAGCTTTTTTGTGTACCTTCTGAGGTAATTCAAGCCTGTTCCTTTGGAGTCATAGAGTCATAGTGCCTTTCTGAGCATGTCCCATTTGCCTGCATTTGGTCCATATTCCTACAGAACTGTCCTATCCATATACTACAATAGCATTAAAAGATATTTGGGCAAGTACTTGGATAGGAAGGGTTTAGAGGGATATGAGCCAAACATGGGTAAATGGGGCTAGTTTAGATGGGGTAACTTGGTCGGGCCGAAGGGCCTATATCATATTAGACACTGTCACTCTAATTGCATATCTTTATTTAAAATGAGGTGGCACAGTGGCGCAGCGGTAGAGTTGCTGCCTTACGGTGCACGAGATCTGGGTTCGATATTTCATGTCTTTGGATGTTGCAGGAAACCGGAGCAGCCGGAGAAAACCCAGTCACAGAGAGAATGCACAAGCTCTGTACAGACAGGATTGTACCCGGTTCTCTGGCGCTGTAAGCAGCAACTCTACTGCTGCGCCACTGTGCCAGCCTTTTTGTTGTATAGTTTATCTGCTTTTATCTCACCTCAAACAAGGAAAGTACAAATCCAAGATGCAAACCAACATCCAATCAAAAAGTTTGATGGAGGAGTTAAATAATGTTGTAATAAAACTAGGGGAAGTTGCTGGTCGTTGCAACGTTAAAACGTATACTGGAGACTGGATTTTATGGATAATTTACAGATTAACCTGCAGTTAGATGGAGCGATCATCAATCCTCTGTAGTTAAAGTCATTAACCTTTGAAAACCGTTTACTAAAAGCACCAAGAATGAAGCAAAGCAGAACTGAGACATGCAGGTGGAACTTGATATCAATTATTAAATTGGTCTAATCTCAGAGTCCAGATGACAGTTCGTTCAAATCGCACTTGAGTGATTTTTGAACATGTTCGAACTTTGCTTAATTTGTAATAGGGTGTTGTGATCACCAAACATGCTAAACTGGCATCAGCAACCTTATATCTCATTCACGTTGGCAGACAGTCAATGTTTTATTCAGCACTAGCGGTAACTCTCGAGTTAAGTGACTGGTTGAAGCTTGACTTAGACAATTTTACTTCATTATGAATAGAATTGTGCAATTAGAGTCACAAACACATACAGCAAACAGGCCCTTCGGCCGAACTCGTCCATACTGACCAAGTTGTCCCATCTAAGCTAGTCCCATTTGCCCGGGTTTGGCCCATATCCCTCAAAACCCTTCCTATCCAAATACTTGTCCAAATATTTTTTATATGCCATTATATTACTTGCCTCAGCATGTTCCATACACCCATCACCCTCTGTGTGAAATAATTGCCCCTCAGATTACTATTACATGTTTCCCTTCTCACCTTAAACCTATGGCCTCTGGTTCTTGATTTCCCCAACTCTGGGAAAAACACTCTCTGCATGCACCCTCTCTATTTCCCTCTCATGTATTTATTATGGCTTAATGAACTCTCAAAGTAGGTTTATTTCTGTTGTCATGTGTATTGAAATACAGTTAATAGTTTGCTTTGGTCCATCCAGATATACCATACGATAAGTACATCAAGGTGGTGCATGTGAGAAAGAAAACAGAACATAGTATATACTGTTACATTGGCAAAGGAAATGTGGTCAGAAGATACAGGGGGATGCAGCCGAAGACCTGGAACCGGAAGGTGGAGGTAGTCGGAGACAGCAGGGACGATGGCCAAAGGGCCGGTAAAAAGAACTAGGGTCTTACCTTCTGCACCCTCGGCTGTTCGATTCACCATTGTGGACATTGGACTTTGTCTCTGGAACTGATGCGCTACATTGCTGAGAACTATATTCTGCACTCTGTATCTTCCCCCCTGCTCGATCTCTTGTACTTGAGTTTGAGCTGATTGTATCTTTGCATGGTGTATCAAATCTGTTTGGGTAACATGCAAAACAAAGCTTTTCACTGCACCTCAGTACACATGACAATGATAAACCTGAACCTAAACCTACACTTGAGCCATTCCTGTGAGTGAATGTCTGTCATCCCAAACCCCAGAGAAATAGAACAGGGACTAATTATCTTCCATCCTAATCCTCCATCCCGAGGGTTTTCAGAAGAATGATTTGCCAAAATTCTTCTTAGTTTACTTTAGTTTATTCTGAAGAAGGGTCTCGATCCGAAATGTCACCCATTCCTTCTCTCCAGAGATGCTGCCTGTCCCGCTGAGTTACTCCAGCTTTTTGTGCCTATCTTTAGTTTAGTTTAGTTTAATTTAGTTTAGTTAAGTTTAGAGATACAGCATGGAAAAAGGGCCTTCAGCCCACCGAGTCTGTGCCGACCAGCAATCTTCATACAATAGTTCTATCCTACACACTAGGAACAATTTACAGAAGCCAATTAACCTACAAACCTGCATGTCTTTGGAGTGTGGAAGGAATCAGGAGCACCCAGAAAAAACCCATGCGGTCACGTGCAGAACGTACAAACTCTGTACAGAGAGCATCCGTAGTGGGTTTCGAACCCGGGAATCCGGTGCTGTTAGGCAGTAGGTCCACAGCTGCGCCACTGTGCCACCGTTCTGTTTCCCTCCTGCTCCAATGGCTCTTCACTTCCAGTCAAACGCAACCCAGTTCATCAAAAAACTGTCTACGTTGGCCGAATGTTTATTTTAAAAGCTAAGTGGAATTTGCAGTGTTAACATCCACTCCCAAGACCTTTAGCCTGAAAGGTCACACAGAATTATGCAATAACTGTCCAAACCCTCATTCTTTTATAGGAACAGCCCTGCATTGTGTTCGGAAATATATAGCAGCACTGAATTCTGCATGATCAAGGACAGATGAATATTAAAAAGGATTTTAATTGTATAATGTAATTTCTTCTGAACCCGCCGTGATAGATGCAGAAATTAATTAATTAGTCTGGTAAGAACTCATTTTTAGAACACTTCATTGGTGAGTTCTAATTAATGCTTGATATTTATTTTTTCATTGAGGGCAGGGAAAAGGCATGAGAGGATTGGGTGCAGATGAAGTACATGGTGAGAGCTGAACTTTTTTTAAAGAAGTAAAACCAGCAATTGTCAAAGACATCTGATTCGTTAGGTCTGTCATTTCCTCTGTTGCTTTCTTTGCTTAAGGAGGCACTGTGGCATCAGGATGTGCCTCTTGGACTGCTTCCTTGATCTAATTGAGCCCCAGGCTGTTGCAGGGCCTCCAGCAGCCCACCCCACAGACACATCGACCCACAAATGCTCCCAAAACTAACCCCATTTGCCCACTTTTGACCCGCACCCCTCTAAACCTTTCCTACCTATGTAATGGGCCAAATGTCTCTTAAATACTTATTTAAGCCTGCTCCACCATTCACTTTGATCATGGTTGATCATGCAAATTTACTCCCCTGCCCCTTGATCCCTTTAGCCCTGAGGACAATATCAACAGTCTTCCTAAACATAGAACATAAAACATAGAACAGTACATCTTCCCATCTCCCCCCATGTTTGCCTTCCGCAAAGACCGCTCCCTCCGCAACTCCCTTGTCAATTCTTCCCTTCCCTCCCGCACCACCCCCTCCCCGGGTACTTTCCGTTGCAACCACAAGAAATGCAACACCTGTCCCTTCACCTCCCCCCCTCGACTCCATTCAAGGACCCAAGCAATCGTTCCAGGTGTGACAAAGGTTCACCTGCATCTCCTCCAACCTCATCTACTGCATCCGCTGCTCTAGGTGTCAGCTGATTTACATCGGGGAGACCAAGCGCAGGTTGGGCGATCGTTTCGCCGAACACCTCCGCTCGGTCTGCAATAACCAACCTGACCTCCCGGTGGCTCAGCACTTCAACTACCCCTCCCATTCCCAATCCGACCTCTCTGTCCTGGGTCTCCTCCATTGCCAGAGTGAGCAACACCGGAAATTGGAGGAACAGCACCTCATATTCCGCCTGGGGACCTTGCGTCCGGATGGCATTAACATTGAATTCTCCCAATTTTGCTAGCCTCCCCTTCCTTAACCCTCTAGCTGTCTCCCCCCCCACCCTCCTATCCGCCCGCCCTCGGGCTCCTCCTCCTCCCCTTTTCCTTCCTTCTCCCCCCCCCCACCCCCCATCAGTCTGAAGAAGGGTTTTGGCCCGAAACGTCGCCTATTTCCTTCACTCCATAGATGCTGCTGCACCCGCTGAGTTTCTCCAGCAATTTTGTGTACCATAGAACAGTACAGCACAGGAACTGGCCCTCTCGCCCAGAAAGTTTGTGCCGAACATGATGCCAAGATAAACTAATCTCCTTTACCTGCACCTGATCCATTTCCTCCATATCTATGTGCCTAACTTAAAACGTCTTAAATAACACTGTAGTACCTCCACCAGCACTCCTGACAGCGTATTCCAGGCATCCACCATTCTCTGTCAAAGCCTTGCCCCACACCTTTAAACTTCGCCCCTCTCACCTTAAAGCATTACGTCTAATCCTTGATAATTCCACCCTAGGATTTTTTTTACCAGCTGTCACTGCCAAAAGAGTGTAGATCAAATATGTAATGACAAGGAAAATAGAGGTGAAGGAGTTGTGCTACTGATCAGGGAGACTGTCATTGTGGCACTTGCAGGGAACATTCTGGAGGGTTTAGCTGCTGAGGCGATATGAGTAGAACTTAAAAATATGAAAGCCGCAAGCTCAAATGGGATTGTACTATAGGCCCCAGTTAGCAAGCAGGAGATTGAGGAACAAATATGTAGGAAGGAACTGCAGATGCTGGTTTACACCAAATATAGACACAAAATGCTGGAGTAACTCAGCAAGTCAGGCAGTATCTCTGGAGAGAATTAATGTCATATATCTGAAATCTTCAAGCTTGCAGATCCTTTCATCCACCATGGGATCTCTCTTCAGACTGAAGAAGGGTCTTGACCCAAAATGTCCCTTGTCCATGTTCTCCAGGGATGCTGCCTGACCTACAAAAGGTCCATTCCAGGGTCTGATAACAGCGGGGAAGAATCTGTTCTTGGTAACCGTCCTTGACTGAGGCAAGGGCTGCATGAGGAGAGGTTGCATTAAGGGCGACACAGTGGCGCAGCGGCAGAGTTTCTGCCTTGTAGCGCCAGCGACCCGGGTACAATCCAGACTACGGGTGCTATCGGATTAATGGATGACGTTTTGGGCGAAGGGTCTGAATGTTCTGAAGACCTGAAACGTCACCCATTCCTTCTCCCCAGAGATGCTGCCTGTCCCACTGAGTTACTCCAGCATTTTGTGTCGATATTGGGAATGAATGTGTAGACAAATGTATAACTCCATGACTTTTCTTAGTGGGTGAATTTAACTTCTCCAATATTGACTGCGACTTGCTCTATGACAAAAACTTAAACAGGGCAGAATTGTACAGGCAGACGAGATCAATTCAGCTTGGCATCATATTCAGCACAGACATTGTGAGTCACGTTATCCCACTTTCTCATCTATGTTTAGTTTAGGTTAGTCTAGAGAGTCTCCGTGGATTGTCACCTTGTCGTGGTGGAGAAGCTTGTGTGGACCTGAGATCGTGAGAGAAATTCCGTCTGGAGCTATGCTCCTGGTAGGGCCACCCATGGCAGTAAGGTCGGGGGGAGGTCTCTGACAAAGAGCAATCCAACCAAGACCTCAAAGGTGGAACAGGCAGAGGATGATGGCTGACCTTAGTGGAGTGCCACAACGGCTGGGAAGGCGGATGAAGGCTGCAGCAGAAAAGAGTCTCGGATCGTCTTGGACTCCATGCCACTGGATCCTGACCCAGACCTGTCAAAGACCATGGGGTGGCTGCCTGGGCACCAGTCTCCCCACGTTAAACAAAGTCATGCACAGGCGTCCTCCATATAGGGAATAACACCCTGGACACACCCATGGTCATGACCGAAGGGGGCCTAAGAAGAAGTTTAGTTTAGAGTTACGGCGTGGAAACAGGCCCATCGGCCCACCAGGTCCGTGTCGACCAGCGATCCCCACACATTACCACCCACTAGGGACAATTTTTACATTTACCAATCCAATTAACCTATAAACCTGTACGTCTTTGGAGTGTGGGAGGAAACCGAAGATCTTGGAGAAACCCCACGCATGTCACGGGGAGAACGTACAAACTCCATACAGACTGCACCCGTAGCCGGGATAGAACCCAGATCTCCAGCTCCACATTCGCCTGTAAGGCAGCAACTCTACCGCTGTGCCACCATGACCGCCCCAGTTAGGTACAATTTATAGAGGGCAATCGACCGAGAAACCCGCTTGTTTTTGGGATATGGGAGGAAACCAAAACAATTGGATGAAACCTACACGGTCACATGGAGAACATGCAAACAGCACCCGAGGTTAGGATCAAATCTAGATCCCTGGCTCTATCAGGCAGCAGCACTACCAGCTGTGCCACTGTGCCTCACAAGTTCCTATATACCAGAGTACCAGGTGGTCTATGTACTCCCGTCTTCATGGTGGTATGTCAAACCAAGTGTCCTAAGTGACACTACAAGCCACTAAGCCACGGCTGCCAAAAAATATCCAGTCAAAGAACAGTACAGCACAGGAACGGGCCCTTTGGCCCACATAGGCCCTTCAGCCATCTTCATTTGACTTGAGTTATGGTTAATCTCAAGGTTTACAGTCAAAAGGCCTGGATAGGGCGAATGCAGAGAGGATGTTTTCACTAGTGGAAGAACCTAGGACCATAGTCTCAGAATAACAGGACGTACCTTTAGAAAGAAGATGAGGGAGGATTTCTTTAGTCAGAGGCTGGTGAGTCTGTGGAATTCATTACCACAGATGGCTGTGGAGGCCGACATTGTATATTTTTAAGGCAAAGATTGACAGACTCTTGATTATTACGGGTGTCAGGTGTTATGAGGAGAAGACTGGAGAATGGGATTGAGAGGGAAAGATAGATCAGCCATGATTGAATGGTGGAATAGACTTGATGAGTCGAATGGCCGGATACTGCTCCTATAACTTATGAACATGGATTTATTATAATGCCCCAGTTGATGCTCAGTAGAATTCTTCGATCTTGACTGTGATAACGTGCTTGGAAACTTTGAGTTCAATCCTCACTGAGTTTACCACATCAGTCGCATGCTAGATGTTAGAGGTAGAATTTGCACTGACTGTCCTTCACTACATCACAATGTGAACATAACCAAACCTGTCTCTGCTATTTACATCAATACCTGTTCTCATGAGTTTTCCTGATCTACTTAATCTACCATTAAAAACCACCAGAATTCACTAAATTCTCCAATAAATGTCATTGGTCTTTCCTGTATTGCACTCAAATCATGGTAATATTTCTTTCTTTCATGGACAATCCAATTCCTGCCACCAGGTTCAGGCAGACCCATCATGTTGTTTTATTAGACTCATGAAGCTGTTTCATTCAATAGTATCAGCCACTACTCCTGTCTCACATATGTAATGTATTTAGCATAGGATTACCAGATATTACGGTGCTGTTGACAATGTGAAATTCCCTAAGCAGTTGTCATGATTGTTTTGAAGTGAATATGAAGCGGAGACACATAGTTTCATTTATTATTGTCACGTGTACCGAGGTGCAGCTAAATGTTTTTGTTGCGTGCTGTCCAGTGGGTGAAAAGACGATTCACGATTACAATCAAGCCATCCACAGTGTAGAGATCTAGGGTAAAGGGTATAATGTTTAGTACAATAAAGTCTGATTAAAGATAGTTCAAAGGTCTTCAATGATGCAGCTGGGAGGTCATGCCCCACACTTCTCCTTTGAACATTCCCCATCTCACCTTAAAACTATGCCTTCTAGTCTTTGACATTTCTACTCTGCGAAAACGTTTCTGACTATCTACCCTTTCTGTACCACTCATCATTTTATATACTTCTATCAGGTCGCCACTTAAACTGTTACCAGCTCTTATCAGGCAACTGAACCATCATAAGATCATAAGTGATAGGAGCAAAATTAGGTCATTCGGCCCATCAAGTCTACTCCACCATTTGACCATTTGCCCGTTTTCTTCCCATACTAATCAAGAATCTATCTATCTCTGCCTTAAATATATCCACAAACTCTGCCTCCACAGCCTTCTGTGGCAAATGATTCCACCGATTCATCATCCTACCACCAGTAGAGAGCAGGCCTGAGCTACTATCTACCTCATTGAAGACCCTCAAACACTCTTTGATCAGACTTTACTGGACATTGAATCATAGAGTTATAGAGTGATACAGTGTGGAAACATGCCTTTCAGCCCAACTTGTCCCAGCTACACCAATCCCACCTGCCTGCGTTTGGTCAATATCCCTCCAAACTTGTCCTATCCATTTACCTGTCTAACTGTTTCTTAAACGTTGGGATAGTCCCAGCCTCAACTACCTCCTCTGGCAGCTTGTTCCATACACCCACCACCCTTTGTGTGAAAAAGTTACCCCTCAGATTCCTATTAAATCTTTTTCCCTTCAGCTTGAACCTATGGTCCTCGATTCCCCTACTCTGGGCAAGAGATTCTGTGCATCAACCCGATCTATTTATCTCGTGATTTTATACACCTCTATAAGATCACCCCCTCATCCTCCAGCACTCCAAGGAATAGAGACCCAGCCTACTAAACCTCTCCCTACAGCTCAGACCCTCTAATCCTGGCAACATCCTCATAAATCTTCTCTGAACCCTTTCAAGCTTGACAATATCTTTCCTTGCACTAAACATTATTCACGTTACTCTCTTTATCCTGTATCTGTCCACTGTGAATGGCTCGATTGTAATCATGTATAGTCTTTCCGCTGACTAGTTAGCACATAACAAAAGCATTTTATTGTACCTCGGTACGCTTGACAATAAACTAAACCAAAACAAAAACTAAACTCCAACATGCCAGAGAAATGTCATATATCTGAAATCTTCAAGCTTGCAGATCCTTTCATCCACCATGGGATCTCTCTTCAGACTGAAGAAGGGTCTTGACCCAAAATGTCCCTTGTCCATGTTCTCCAGGGATGCTGCCTGACCTACAAAAGGTCCATTCCAGGGTCTGATAACAGCGGGGAAGAATCTGTTCTTGGTAACCGTCCTTGACTGAGGCAAGGGCTGCATGAGGAGAGGTTGCATTAAGGGCAACACAGTGGCGCAGCGGCAGAGTTTCTGCCTTGTAGCGCCAGCGACCCGGGTTCAATCCAGACTACGGGTGCTATCGGAGTTTTTTTAACCAGTAAGAATATAGGATACAATGTTTTTTGACTTATGTTTCTGTACACAACCCACAGATAACTAAAATAAAGGGACAACAGATGATTTTGAAAACAACAGATATGTTAATCGTCGAGACCTGGGTTTGATCTTGACTATGGTTGCTGACTGTATGGAGTTTGTATGTTCTCTCTATGACCACGTGGGATTTCTACAGGTGCTCAGGTTTCCTCCCACACTTCAAAGACGTACAGGTTTGCAGGTTAATTGACTTGGTATAATTGTAAATTCTAGTCTGTAGGATAGTGTTGGTGTGCAGGGATTTCTGGTTGGCGTGGGCTCGGTGAGCTGAAGGGCCTGTCTCCACGCTGCATCTCTAAACTAAACTAAACTAAAGTTATTAATGGGCCAGTAAACAACTCATTAACAACTCTTTCCCACAGCATCTACATCTTCTGGGAACGGCATGGATCTCTGAGGAGAAAGGAGATACATGGCTTTGCCTTAAACTGATGGTATTATGAGGCAAAATGCATTTGCACTAAGTGATTCTGCTCATGAGGAACTGAACAGAAATGCTGACTAACCAATCTGACACATGCCTTCAAAATGGAGCTTCAGTTTAGCTACTTCCAAAAAAACGTAGAATCAATTATTAAATTGAAGACTGGGAACACGAAGGAGACAAAAGCTAATTAAATCATGACGGCCGGTTTACATAAACAAAACATCCCTGTAAATTGATGGGATGTTTGCTTCAAGAGCATATGCCTAAAGATTGCTTATTAATGGGATATAAATATTTCACGCCTCATCTGGCTCCACGCAAGACCCTTTGTTCAAGAAAGATTGAGAAGCTGGGGAGTTAAAGTGAGATCTGACATGCTTAAGTACCCATGTCTCATTAACTTACATCATCCATCAGTGGTGACAAGTAAAGAGAGTGCGAGTTGGAAAATGAGTCGCTTAGATTAGTCAGCTGAAGTGAAACTAATTTTTTATCTCTGTCATTTCCCATCGACATTGCCGGCCGCAATCTTCACCTGATGGGTCCTGACTTCACAAGGGTTGATGTCTTCTCAGTCCAATGAACACAGTACATACATAGCATACTTTGTTGTGGCTATCCCTCAAGGTCGAGGATGATGGTCTACGTTCTGTTGTTTGTATGGACTCTCATGTGGCTAATGAGTCCAATCCTGGCTTTGAAAGTTCTTCGGCATTCAGGACAGGTAATTCCAGATGGCAGATCGGGCTTGGTTGTTGCTGCCTCGCTTTCCATTTTCTTCTCTTTTCTTCTAATTCTGCGCATCACTTGGCTTTGAAGGTCGCTGTTCCTTCTTGGATGATGGTTCGCCAGAGTTTCCTGTCCGTGGCATTGGTTTCCCAATTGTCGATGTCAATTTCACATTTCTTCATGCTGGCTTTTAAGGTGTATTTGAATCTCTTCTTTTGTCTGCCTCTTTTACGTTTGCCTTCTTTAAGCTGGGAGTAGAAGGTTTGCTTTGATAGACGCTCGTCTTCTATCCGAACAACATGACTGGCCCATCTTCGTTGGTTCTTGATGACGAAGGCTTCGATGCTAGATGTTTTTGCTTCATTCAGCCCATTGGTTCTTCTGTCTTCCCAGTTGATATTTAAGCTGCTTCAAAGACATTGTTGATGGAACTTTTCATGCGTTTTCAGATGGCGTCAGTATGTTGTCCAGGTTTCTGATGCATACAGGAGCATTGGAATCACCACTGCCTTGTACAATAACATTTTGGTGTCTGTTCGGATGTCACGATTTTGAAAGACTCTCGTTCGAAGACGTCCAAAAGCTGTTCCAGCACACTTAAGACGATGTTGGATCTCGTCATCAAGATCGACATTGGAAGAGAGGTGGACTTCCAAGGTACGGAAAGTGATCCACATTTTCCAGGGTTGTTTCACCAAGTTGAATTGATGGTTCTTTCCGATTTGTCTCAGTTGGTGGTGATTGGTAGATAACCTGAGTCTTCGTGGAGTTGATGGTAAATCCAAGTTTCGTGTGTGCACTGTTGAAGGCAGTCAGGATCTGTTGCAGATGATTTTCTGAGAGGGCTGCAACACAGTTGTCGTCTGCGTATTGGAACTCGATGAGGGAGCTCATAGATGTCTTAGTTTTGGACTTGAGACAGGCAAGATTGAAAAGTCTGCCATCTGTTCTGTAGACGATTTCGATTCCTGGGGTAGGTCATCCTGGATGATGTGGATGGTTGTCACAATGAAGATGGTGAACAGTGTTGGGGCAATCACGCATCCCTGTTTCACTCCTGATCTTACTTGAAACAGCTCACAGTTGCTGTAGCTGGCCATGACTGTGGCAAGCATGTCATCGTAGAGGAATCTCAGGATTCTAATGTACTTTTCAGGACATCCATAGGTGGATAGGACGTCCCATAAGAGTTCCCTTGATACCGACTCGAAGGCCTTAGTGAGGTCGACGAATGCCATGTACAAAGGTTGAATTTGTTCATGACATTTTTCTTGTAGTTGATGCATTGTGAAGATCATGTCGGCTGTTCCACGTGATGGTCTAAACCCGGCGTGTTTCTGGAAGGATCTTCTGGGCTAAAGGCTTGAGTCAGTTGTTCATGATGCGGGCAAGGACCTTGCCTGCTGTTGCTAATAGGGAAATTCCACTATAGTTTCCACTGTCAGATTGATCACCTTTCCTTTTGTAGATAGTAACGATTGCCGAGTCTCTAAAGTCTCCTGGTACATTTTCATTTACCCAGATCTTGATGAGAAGTTGATGCAGTTGGTAATGGAGCAGGTTACCTCCAATTTTGTAGACCTTGGCTGGTATTTGTCGAGTTTGGCTGCCTTGTTGTTTTTCAAGGTTTTGATGGCTTCCTTGACTTCTTCAAGTGGTGGTATTCTGCTTATGGGAGTCATCAACAGGCTGCTTTGGAATATTGTTGATCACATTCCTGTCAAATGAGGCGGTTTGATCTTCAAAGTGCTCCTTCCATCTAGAATTGATGTCAGCAATGCTCTTCAGGATGGTTGACCCATCTTTGCTTTTGAAAGGGGCTTGGCCGTGAGTGGATGGAGCAAAAATGGCTTTGGTGGCGTTGAAAATGTCTCAAGTGTTGTTGGCGTCTGATAGTTGTTGGATTTCCTGAGCTTTCTCCCTGCACCATTGGTTTTTCAGGTTTCGGGTGCTCTTCTGCAGCCTTTGCATTCCTGATGGTACTTCCTTCTGGTAGCCGACAGGTGGTCATTTTGTGATGAAAGCTTTTCGCTTTTCATCGATGAGTGATTGGAGTTGTATGTCATTATCGTTCAACCAATCCTGATGGGTTTTTTTACTTGAACACAATTGTTTCCTTGCAGGAGGTGACGATAGTATTCTTCAATAGATTCCAATGTTCTTTGACAGATGGTGGGATTTGTTGGGGCAGTTGTTCTTGAAGTTTTTGTTGAAACTTCTGTACATGGTTGATGTCTTGAAGGACGTTAACATTGAATTTCTTGATGGTGTTCTGGTTTTGATGTTTCCTTTTGGGCCGAATCTTCATTCTCATGGTGGACGAGATGAGATGACGGTCAGTCCAGCACTCGTCGGCACCAGTAACGGATCTTGTTTTCAGTACATCTTGTTGGTCATGGGATCATACGATTATGTAATCAATGAGGTGCCAGTGTTTGGAATATGGATGCTGCCAGGAGGTTTTGTGCCTGTTTTTATGGCGAAATAAGGTGTTTGTAATCACCAGGTTGTGTTCGGCACATTTGGTGAGGAGGAGTGTTCCATTGGCGTTGACCTTGCCAACTCCTTCCTTGCCGATTGTTCCGGTCCAGAGCCTATGATCTTTTCCGACTCTGGCATTGAAGTCTCCTAAGAGAATGACCTTGTCGTCGTTGGGAACAGAGGAAAGGACGTTGTCAAGTTGGGCGTAGAAGTTCTCCTTTACTTCGTCTTTACTTAGGCTCGTTACTTAGCAGACAGGCAAAAGGTACAGAAGTGTGAAAAGAGATTCAGGGACAGTTTCTTCCCAGCTTTTATCACGCAACTGAACTATCCTACCAACAACTGAAGAGCAGCCCTGCGCTACTATTTACATCATTGAAGGCCCTCGGACTATTTTTGATCGGTCTTTACTGGACTTGATCTTGCACTAAACGCTATTCAAGTGATTCCCTTTAGCATGTATGAGTACACTGTGGATGACTTGATTGTAATCATGTATTGTCTCCGCTAACTGGTTAGCATGCAACAGAAGCTTTTCACTTTACCTCGGTACACGTGACAACAAACTAAACTCAAACTCAAAATTTACTTTATTTTAGAGATGCAGCGTGGCCCACTGAGTCCATGCCGGCCAGCGACCAGCAACCACCCCGTACACCAGCACTATCCTACACACTAGGGACAATTAACCTATAAACCTGTACGTCTTTGGAGTGTGGGAGAAAACTGGAGCAGCCAGAGAAAGCCCATGTAATCACAGGGAGAACATACAAACTCCGTACCGACAGCACCCGTAATCAGGATCAAACACAGGTTGATTCGGTAGGAGAGAAACTCTACCGCTGTGTCACTGTGCTGCTCTTTAACCAACAAGGTCTGTGCTGCACATAATGCCAAGGGATACTACACCTCCTCCCTCACCTCCATCCAGGGACACCAGCAGTCCTTCCAGATGAGACAGAGGTTCACGTGCACCTCATCTAACCTCGTCTACTGCATCCTGTATTCCCAATGTGGCCTCCTGTACAGCAGCGAGACCGAGCGTAAACTCTGCAACAATTTCGCTGAATACTTGCACTTGTTCCTTCTGGATCTCCTGGTGGCTAAGCATTTTTAACTCCCCTTCCCATTTCCATACTGACCTTTCTGTCCTGGGCCTCCTTCACTGCCAGAGTGAGGCCAAACACAAACTGGAGGAACGACACCTCATATTCTAACTAACCCCCATCCTCTCCCCATCCTCTTTCTGCCCCAAATTCTGTGTCCAACCCCCTCCACTCCCTCTCACCGATATCCACCTATCACTTGCCAGGCGGGGTCAAAGAAAGAGCGTTCACATCGTGGCCCTGTTGCCACCAATCTTTCCACCATTACGCACAAGAAGCACAAGAAGCTACAAGAAGCCATTGTATGCAGATGCCGAGAAGTGTGTTCAGCTCTGGCTGAATAATTTCTAAACTTGTGATGTGGTCTCGATAAGAAGACATGCCAGGCTTTGTCCTGCCCATCCTCTTTCTGCCCCAAATTCTCTCTTGTTATCCCCCCCTCCCCATCCCCGTGTCTTCCCGGAGACCCACCTGGATCCCATCTGTTCCTCCCTCACCTCCCCTTCCATCTTAACAATCGCCAGAGATGAAGAAACAGATGGGAGACAAAAGGACTGAAGAGTTATAAATTGTTAATCCAGAGGATGGGATATAGATGGAAGGGGAGGTGGGAGAGGAATAGATGCGATCCAGGTGGGTCTCAGGGAAGACAGGGGGGTGGGGAAAAAAATAGAGAATTTAGGGCAGAGTCTGAAGAAGGGTCTCAACCCGAAACGTCACTTATTCCTTCTCTCCAGAGATGCTGCCTGTCCCGCTGAGTTACACCAGCATTTTGTGTCTACCTTCGATTAAAACCAGCATCTGCTGTTCCTTCCTACACATTTTGTCCTGCCCCCACTCTCTTCCAACTTTCTCTCCCCACCCCACAATCAACTCGAAGAATTGTCCCAAGCCGAAATGTCACCTATCCATCTTCTCCGGAGATACTGCCTGGAGTTCATATTCATAAGTTATAGGAGCAGAATTAGCGCATTCAGCCCATCAAGTCTACTCCGCCATTCAATCATGGCTGATCTATCATTCCCTCTCAACCCCATTCTCCTGCCTTCTCCCCATAACCTCTAACTCCCGTACTAATCAAGAATTATTCTATATCTGCTATAGAAAATATCCATCAAATGCCGACAGCCGTTTGTGGCAATGAATTCCACAGGTTCACCATCCTCCGACTAAAGCATTTCCTCCTCATCTCCTTTCTAAAGCTATGTTACTCCAGCACTTTTATATTTTTTTGTAAACCTGCATCTGCAGTTCCTCATAACTGCAATAATAACAGATCTCTGTCAGAACTGTCTCATTCACCCCTTCATGCAGAGACAGCACTGATGTGAAGGACATATTCAATTATCTGCGAACAAGAGGCCACAATGTGAATAAACAGTCCAAGTGGTCAGTCACCAGGGATCATTGGTGAGGGAAGTACGTGAGGACCATGTCTTCCTTACTGCAGTAAGTATGTGGGCTTACATAGAGTCATGCAGCATGGAAACGGGTGCTCTGGTCTACCAAGTCCACGCTGACCATGAAACATCCATTTACATTAATCTTACACCAATCTCCCACACATTCCCATCAACCCCTACCTCCTATAATTCTACTGCTTACATTCACAGTGGGGCTGATGTACAGCAACTAATCTACTAACCTGCACGTCATTGGGATGTGGAAGGAAACCAGTGTACCATGGGGAAAACAGTGAGAACATGGAGATCGCAAGAAATTCTGGGCACAGCCCAGACCATCATGTAAACCAACCTCCCTTCCATTGTCCCCATCCACACTTCGCGCTGACTTGGTCAAGACTACCAGCATAATCAGGGACGAACCTCACCCCGGTCACTCCCGCTTCTCCCCTCTCCCATCAGGTAAGAGGTGCCCTAGAGGGAGTACAGAGAAGGTTCACCAGACTGATTCCTGGGATGTCAGGACTTTCATATGAAGAAAGGCTGGATAGACTCGGTTTGTACTCGCTAGAATTTAGAAGATTGAGGGGGATCTTATAGAAACGTACAAAATTCTTAAGGGGTTGGACAGGCTCAATGCAGGAACATTGTTCCCGATGTTGGGGAAGTCCAGAACAAGGGGTCACAGTTTAAGGATAAAGGGGAAATCTTTTAGGACCGAGATGAGGAAAACTTTTTTCACTCAGAGAGTGGTGAGTCTCTGGAATTCTCTCCCGCAGAAGGTAGTTGAGGCCAGTTCATTGGCTATATTTAAGAGGGAGTTAGATGTGGCCCTTGTGGCTAAAGGGATCAGGGGGTATGGAGAGAAGGCAGGTACAGGATACTGAGTTGGATGATCAGCCATGATCATATTGAATGGCGGTGCAGGCTCGAAGGGCCGAATGGCCTACTCCTGCACCTATTTTCTATGTTTCCACAGAAGTGTGAAAACACAAACCACCAGATTCAGGGACAGTCTCTTCCTGGCTGTTATCAGGCAACTGAACCATCCTATCACCAACTAGAGAGCATTCCTGACCTCCCATTTACCTCAATGGAGACCTGCGAACAATATTTAATTGGACTTTACTGAGTTTGAGTTTAGTTTATTGTCACGTGTACCGAGGTACAGTGAAAAACTTTTGTTTGCGTGCTAACCAGTCAGCAGAAAGACAATACATGATTGCCATCAAGCCATCCACAGTGTACAGATACATGATAAAGGGAATTACGTGAATAATATTTAGTGCAAGATAAAGCTCGTAAGAGAGTCCGAGAATCTCCAATGCCGCTGTTGTATCTTCCTCCAACACCACCCCTGTATCTGCCTCCACCACCACCACCCCTGTATCTGCCTCCACCTCCACTCCTGTATCTGCCTCCACCACCACCCCTGTATCTGCCTCCACCACCACCCCTCTCTCTGCCTCCACCACCACCCCTGTATCTGCCTCCACCACCACCCCTGTATCTGCCTCCACCACCACCCCTGTATCTGCCTCCACCACCACCCCTGTATCTGCCTCCACCACCACCCCTGTATCTGCCTCCACCACCACCCCTGTATCTGCCTCCACCACCACCCCTGGCAGTGCGTTCCAGGCACCCCACCATCCTCTGCGTAAAAACTTGTCGCTCCCATCTCCTTTCAATTTTACCCCTTTCACCTTAAAAAAGGATATGGATCATGGATCATATCATTGGAAACCCTCAGACCAAATTTAATAGGACTTTACTGGACTTTAACTTGCACTAAACATCACACCCTTTATCCTGTATCTATACACTGTGGATGGCTTAATTGTAATCATGTGTAGTCTTTCAGCTGACTGGATAGCACGCAACAAAAGCTTTTCACTGTACCTTCACATTTCACAAATGACAATAATAAATTAAACTAAACTAAACTAAACTCTATACAGGCAGCATCCGAGGCTTGGGTTGAGTCCAGTTCTCTGGCGCTGTGAGGCAGTGCTTCTCGTAGCTGCAACACTGTTCAACCCCAAATCTCAAATGGGCTGATTTACATTCAGGAATGATATGGTGGGACTTCCACGGCATTGTTACACCAGGTACTGCTGTTAATTGAGAGTTGACGACCTGCAGGAAATGAAGTTGATATCTTTCCCCCTCTGCGATTATCCTCAGTAAAGAGCAATAGAAAAGAGCATTCACAAAGCAGATGTGTCAAACTCACAGAGAATCTCCAGATCCACAAGGAAATTTAACGGCTGCTAGATTAAGGGACAGATAATTCAAAGCTGAGGTGCGTAGGAAGTTCTTCCTGTGGAGGGTGGTGAATTTCTAGAATTGACATTCCCAGAGGACTGGAGGCTGGAACACTGGGGATGTTTAAAAGAGATATTTTTGAAAGCTCAGGGAACTGATGGTGACAGGAATTGGCACAGAAGAGTAGTTGTTATTTGGTACAGATTAGCTAAGATTACACTGAGTCTTGAGGGAGCAAGCAGTCTATTCTTGTTTAGTTTCCAGATGCTGTTTTTTATCTTATGCTCTTAAAAAGAGAAAATTGCATCACTCTCCTCTAGCCCCTGATCAGAATCGGCACATTGGTGCAGTGGTAGAGTTGCTGCCTTACAGCGCCACAGATTCAGGTTTGATAACTGACTACGGGTGCTGCCTGCACAGAGTTTGTATGTTTTCCCTGTGATTGCGTGGGTTTCCTCCGGATTCCTACAGCCTTGAAAAAGACCCTTGGGCCCATCCTGTCGTCCTATCCATGTACCTGTCTAAATGTTTCTTAAACGTTACGATAGTACCTGCTTCAACTACCTCCTCCAGCAGCTCATTCCATACGCCCACCACTGTGTAAAAAAGTTACCTCTCGGGTTTCCATTAAATCTTTCCTCCTCACCTTAACCCTATGTCCTCTGGTTCTCAATTCAACCATGGCTCCAGTTTCCTTCCTTCCACACTCCAAAGACCTGCAGGGTTGTAAGTTAATTGGCTTCTGTAAATTGTCCCTATTGTGTAGGATAGAACTAGTGTACGTGTTGCCTTTCCATTTGCACCTTCAGTTACCAAAGTTCCAACGTCTATGTTTGCTATGCTAAATCTCTGTTTTTCTCTCCCCCTTCAAAACGCTCATATTATTTCAATAGAGAATTGATTGGTTAATCTTTCTTTCATATATCACACATAGCCCATGAATGATTGACCACAGGAGAAGCTATTTCTGTAATGAAAGAAATAATATTCCACTTCAATAGTCTTGTTCAATAAAAGGATATTAAGAATTATTGGTCAGGAGATGGCTTGTTCATTTAATACGAGGATTTCACCTTCAGGGTAGGAAACACAACCGACATATTTGTCTGTGTGTCACTCATCTAACCTCGGACTATCTTTAATCGGACTTTACTGGATTTACTCGTTTGGCCCAAACCTGTCCTATCCATATATCGTGTATAAAAAGGAACTCCAGATGCTGGCTTAAACCAAAGATAGGGTGAAGAAGGGTCTCGACCCAAAACATCACCTATTTCTTCTCCCCAGAGATGCTGCCTGTCCCGCTGAGTTACTCCAGCTTTTTGTGTCTATCCATGTAACTGTCTAACTGTTTCTTAAATGTTGGGATAGTCCCTTTAGGCTTAAGATAGAATTTAGAGATACAACACGGAAACAAGCCCTTAGGCCAGCGGTCACCCATACACTAGCACTATCCTACATACTAGGGATAATTTACAATCTTTACTAAAGCCAATTAATTTACAAACCTGTACGTCTTTGGAGTGTGGGGACAAACCGGAGCACCCAGCGGAAATACATGTGGTCACATGGAGAATGTGCATACTCCCTACAGACAGCACCCGTTGTCAGGATCATACCTGGGTCTCTGGCGCTGTAAGGCAGCAACTCTACCGCTGCGCAACCATGCCAACCTGTCTGGAAGGACACAGGCGGGAGGCATGTGGGAAGGCAGGGCTTGCAGGTTCCACTCCCTGGGGATGTATGGATGCAGCCGAGTCCATCTCACAAACCAGCCTCTCCCCTGGGCCAGCGACTCCATCTATCCCACTCTGCCTCAGTAAACCAGCTAACATAACCAAGGACCCGTCCCATCCTGGTCATTTCCCATTCTCTCCACTCCTGCTGGCCAGATGAATCAAAAGCTTGAAAGCACATAGTGTACTGACAGATTGAGGCACAGCTTGATTCTGACTTACTGAAGAAGGTCCCAGATCGGAAACATCCATGCTCTCCAGAGATGCTGCCTGACCCGCTGAGTTACTCCAGCAATTCATGTTGATTCGTGCCTAAAGATAGGCACGAACACAACTGAGTATGATACTATTGAATATAAAGACACATTGGATCTAGAAATAGTTTATGCACAGGTTTTTGTTTTCTATATATTTCCAATTTAGACTTTAGACCTTAGGGATACAGCTTTGAAACAGGCCCTCGCCCCAATGTGTCCGCGCCAACCAGCACTATACTACACACTAGGGATAATTTACAATTTAGAGAAGCCAATTAACCTATAAACCTGCATGCCTTTGGAGTGTGAGAGGTAACCGGAACAGCCGAAGAAAACCCACGCCGTCACAGGGCAAACATACAAACTCTGTACAGACAGCACCTGTAGCGTAGTCAGGATCGAACCCAGGCACCTGGCACTGTGAGGCAGCAAATCTACCGCTGCACCACCGTGCCACCCACCTTATTCTGAATAAGGTTCATGTTTGGTAAATCAATTTACAGTGATATATTTTCATTGTTCATCCAACTTTTAAACAGGAGAGAAGTTTTGATTCGCCAAGATTTCTTAGTGAATTTGCTGCTGATAACTTGTCGAATGGCATGCAAGTATGAAAATCAGAGGGTTCCCAGCTTCGGAATTAAGAAGGTGTAGATGTTTGATTGCTCAGAACCCACAGAACCCCTTGTGTGATGTGGCTGTGAAGATGGTGCCTCCCCACGCAAACCAAAGAGAAACTCACTGTGACTCAGACCCATTTCAAATTAGCGCTATTACACAAGCCGTGGGAGGCTTCAATAAATTGGCTGCAGTTGGAGTTTTGCAGCATAGGCTTACATAAACCAGTGAGTCGTGGTAAATGGCCCTTTAGACAGGAGAATGCTAAACAGTCATATTCAGTACCAACACTGCTTGTTTTGACGCATAAATGATTTGAATATGGATACTGCATATCAAAGTACTGTACAAAGTTAAAATTCAACCCTGGTGATAATATTAAAATTGGAGGTGTCACAGACAAATTTGGGTTTAGTTCAGGGTTACCATTTTCACGTGCACCGAGGTACAGTAAAAAGCTTTGTTTTGCATGCTATCCAAACAGATCAGATAATCAGTCTGAAGGGTATTTTCTCCAGAGATGCTGCCTGTCCCATTGTGTTACTCCAGCATTACTCCAATAATCTTTGCTTTAATCCAGCATCTCCATTTCCTTCCTAAACATATCAGATCATACACTACATAAATCAATCAAGTCAAACTCAAGTACAGCAGATAGAGCAAAGGGGAAGATACAGGGTTCAGGATATAGTTCTTGTGGCACATCAGTTCCATAGACCAAGTCTGTTGTTTGCAATGGGGTGGAGTTGAATCAGACAGTGCCCTCGCTAACGAAAGGACTGTTCAGAAGTCTGATAACGGAGGGATAGAAGGTGTTCATGGGTCTGATGTTGCCTATTTTCATGCTTCTGTATCTCCTGCTGGATAAGAGCAGGGGGAATAATGAAATGACCGGGGTGGGATAAGCCTTTGATTATAGTGGCATATTCATTTCAAGGCAGCGTGAAGTGTAGTTGGAGTCAGTGGTGGGGAGTCTGGTGTGTGTGATGGACCAGGCTACAATTACAACCCTGCAATTTCTTGCAGCTTTGGGCAGAACTGTTCCCAGACCAAACTGTGATGCAACCTGGCAGTTTGCAATTTGTGACCTGTCCATTTTTGGAGTGTGGGAGGAAACCGGAGCACCTAAAGAAAACCAACCCAACTAACAAACTCCACACAGACAGCACCCGTAGTCAGGACCAAACCTGGGCCTCTGGCGCTGTAAGGCAGCATCTTAACTGCTGCGCCACCATCTGATCTCTTCTGCCTGCATGGGACTAACCAGTCCTGATGCAGAATAAAAGAAAGAGCAAATTACCTGAGGCTGTAAATTCAGCATTGAGACTGTTTGGGCGGCACGGTGGCACTGGGTAGAACGGCTGTCTTACAGCGCCAGAGATCTGGGTTCGATCCTGACTACGGGTGCTGTCTGTATGGAGTTTGTACATTCTCCCTGTGATCATGTGGGTTTCCTCTGGGTGCTCTGGTTTGCTCTCACATTCCAAAAACGTACAGGTTTGAAGGTTAATTGGCTTTGGTAAAATTGCAAATTGTCTTTAGTTTGTTGGATAGTGCTAGTGTAGATTCGGTGGGCCAAAGCAAGTGTATCTCTAAAGTCAAAAAAGTATATTAGTAGATGAACTCTGGTGGAACATGATTCATATATTGAGAATGAATAGCTAATATCTTCCCAACAGATATCCTACCACATCCAGAGAGCAGTCCTGAACAATGATCTACCTCTTTGGTGACCCTCGGACTATCCTTGATCGGACTCTGCTGGCCTTTCCTTGCATGAAATGTTGTTCCCTTATCATGTATCTGTGCACTGTAAATGGATCGATTGTAATAATGTATTGTCTGTTTGCCGACTGGTTAACAAATGCTTTTCACTGTACCTCGGTATACGCGACAATAAACTAAACTGACCTGAACAAAATAATCTCCACCTGATGCATCATTCTGTGGTTCTATAATATCTTACAAGGAGTTGAAATTGTATCATAAATCTCCTTTCCACAAGTATCAGAAAGACATTGAATTAAATGCTAAAGGCAGAAGTTAAAATGGTTTCCTTAAACCTGGGAGTTAACTGGCTGGAACATCCTGTCACAAATGAAATATTTTTGTTGGGTGAGTTCTGGTCCCCAGTGGGATTTCAAAATACATCAATCCCGTCCACAATAGATACCATGGAAAATAAGAATGTGTTGCAGTGTTGTAGAGAGTTTAACTCACTCAAAGTAAGTTAATAATAGTTGTTGTGTTTATTAGAGCAACTTACCTGCATTTGACCTATCTATCTATCTGTCTGTCTGTCTGTCTGTCTGTCTATCTATCTATCTATCTATAACTAAAACTCTCATCTTGTCCTCTTCCGGTTTGCTATGTTTTTAAATTTGCACAAAAACATAGAAACATAGAAAATAGGTGCAGGAGGAGGCCATTTGGCCCTTCGAGCCTGCACCACCATTCATTGTGATCATGGCTGATCGTCCCCTATCAATAACCCGTGCCTGCCTTCTCCCTATATCCCTTGATTCCACAAGCCCCTAGAGCTCTATCTAACTCTCTCTTAAACCCATCCAGTGATTTGGCCTCCACTGCCCTCTGTGGCAGGGAATTCCACAAATTCACAACTCTCTGGGTGAAAAAGTTTTTTCTCACCCGTCTTAAATGGCCTCCCCTTTATTCTAAGACTGTGGCCCCTAGTTTGGGACTCGCCCAACGCTGGGAACATTTTTCCTGCATCTAGCTTGTGCAATCCTTTTATAATTGCGTGCGTGGGGAGGGAAAGGCAAGGGGCAGAGTGGGAGGAGCTGAGGGGAGGAGGGGGAATCAGGGGCGTCACAACAGGAACCCGTCAGTTGGAGCTATGCGCGAGTGGTGGAATATTGCATTGGGGGACCAAGCCTCCTATGTGAATGGGACCCAACGGGTCCCACTTAGTCTAGTATCCCTCTAAACCTATGTTATCCTTGTACTTATCTAATTGTTTGAATCAAGTTCGCTGACGACACCACTGTTGTGGGACGTATCACTGATGGGGACGAGTCAGAGTATAGAAGTGAGATCAATCGACTGACCAATTGGTGCCAGCACAATAACCTTGCCCTCAACACAAGCAAAACCAAGGAACTGATTGTGGACTTTGGAAGGGGTAGGATGGGGACCCACAGTCCCATTTATATCAACGGGTCAATGGTTGAAAGGGTCAAGAGCTTCAAATTCCTGGGCGTGCACATCTCTGAAGATCTCTCCTGGTCCGAGAACACTGATGCTATTATAAAGAAAGCACATCAGCGCCTCTACTTCCTGAGAGGATTACAGAGAGTCGGTATGTCAAGGAGGACTCTCTCTAACTTCTACAGGTGCACAGTAGAGAGCATGCTGACCGGTTGCATCATGGCTTGGTTCGGCAACTTGAGCACCCTGGAGCGAAAAAGACTACAAAAAGTAGTAAACACTGCCCAGTCCATCATCGGCTCTGACCTTCCTTCCATCGAGGGGATCTATTGCAGTCGCTGCCTCATAAAGGCTGGCAGTATCATCAAAGACCCACATCATCCTGGCCACACACTCATCTTCCTGCTACCTTCAGGTAGAAGGTACAGGAGTCTGAAGGCGGCTACGTCCAGGTGCAGAAACAGCTCCTTCCCCTCAGCCATCAGGCTATTGAACTCAACTCAAACAAAACTCTGAACATTAATAGCACATTATCTGTTTATTTGCACCTTATTTGTTTTATTTATTGATGTGTGTATATATTTATACAATAATATATGGGCACACTGATCTGTTCTGTATTTATGCCTTCTATATTCTGTTGTGCTGAAGCGACATATGACAATAATCTTTCTTGAATCTTGAATCTTCGTGAATCTTGAAATGTCGCGATAATCCCTGCAGCTCATTCCATGTACCCACCACCATTTGTGTGAAAACGTTACCACTCAGGTTCTGATCAAATCTTTTCCCGTCACCTTAAGCCAATGCCCTCTGGTTCTCGATTCCCCTACTCTGGTAAAGAGACTCTGTGTGTCCATCAAATCTATTCCTCTCATGATTTTATACACCTCTAAAAGATCACCCCTCATCCTTCTGCGCTCCAGTGAATATAGACCCAGCCTGCTCAACCTCCCTCTTTAGCTCAGACCCTCAAGTCCTGGTAACATCCTTGCAAATCCTCTCTGCACCCTTTCCAACTTAACAACATTTTTCCCATTACACGGTGCCCAGAACTGAACACAATATTCTAAATGCGGCCTCACCAACGTCTTATATAACTGCAACATAACCTCCCAACTTCTACACTCAATAATCAATACTCTAACTGATGAAGGCCAATTTGCCAAAAGCCTTTTTGACCACCCCATCTACCTGTGACGCCACCTTCAAGGAACAATGTACGCTCTCCTTGATGCCTCTGCTCTACAACACTTCCTCAAGCCCTAGCTCTCATTGTGTGTAAAACATACAATAACCATAGCTTTTCACTGCACCATGGTGCTTGTGGCAATGATAAACCTAAACCTAAACTGTGGGGAATCAAGCAGGAATGTGGAGCAGATGTCAATGATCAGAACCGTCTACAGAATGATATAATAGGCTTGAGGGATCAACCCATGTGCTTCTTACCTCTTGACCTCGATAAAGGACCTTTTGCACCCTGGTCATTCCCTCCCCTCCCTGTTCCCATCAGGCAGAAGATACAAAATCATGTAAGTATGTAGCATTAGACACAGAAACAGCTTCTTCCCCGCTGTTATCAATCTTCTGAACTGTTCTTCCACAAGCTAGGGTACAGTCCTGATCTTCCAACCTCCCTCACTGTTGACATTGGTTTTTTTCTCTGGAACTGTTAAACCACAATGCTGAGAACTACATTTTGCATTCAGAATTTTTTTCTTCACTATATCTGTTGTACTTGGCATCATGTGCAATATAGACTGTGGGACAAAAGCTTATTCATGTGCTGTGGCTGTTTTATGGTCTATGTCTGGAGGAAGAACATATATATTGCTATATTAAAATGGGGGTTGCTTTATTCTGAAAATATAACACCAGTTCCAAATTACCCCACCAGAAAAATATTTACCTTAGAATAAATCCAGATTGAGATCCAGAGGACATAGTTTTCAGGTGAGGGGGGAAAGATTTAATAGGAACATGATAGGCAACTTTTTTACACAAAGGGTGGTGGGTGTAAGGAATGAGCTGCAGGAGGAGGTAGTTGAGGCAGGTGCTATCGCAACATTTAAGGAACATTGAGATAGATACATGGATTGGAAAGGTTTAGAGGGATATGGATCAAACACAGGCAGGTGGGACTAGTGTACATGGGATATGTTGGTCGGTGTGGGCAAGTTGGGCCGATGGGCCTGTTTCCACGCTGTAATGCCCCTGTCCCACTTAGGAAACCTGAACAGGAACCTCTGGAGACTTTGAGCCCCACCCAAGGTTTCCGTGCAGTTCCCGGAGGTTCCCGGAGGTTTTTGTCCGTCTCCCTACCTGCTTCCACTACCTGTAACCTCCAGCAAACACCTGCAACCTCCGGGAACCGCACGGAAACCTTGGGTGGGGCGCAACGTCTCCAGAGGTTTCCGTTCAGGTTTCCTAAGTGGGACAGGGGCATAAGACTCTATGACTCTAAATGGGACGACCTTGGATGGGGCATCTTGGTCGGCATGGACCAGTTGGGCTGAAGAGCCTTGTTCTATGCTGTTTGTCAATAACTCTATGTTCAATGTAAAAGGAACATTTTTAATGCAAGCATTTTATAACGTGAAAGTGGTTAGCAGGGAATCAGTGGGCAGAAGGACCTATTTTCCAAATAGGGAATAACAGCTCAAAAAGCAAGATTCTCTGTCGAGAAAACATAGATGTTTTTTTAATATATTAATTTCTGAGAGTTTGAGCAAAGAATATTAGAAAGGTTATTATGAAAGGTTATGCAGTCGATACAGGGAGAGTGTTTCGAAGGGCCGAAGGGCTTGTTTCCATGCTGCATGACTCTGTGACTCCATGCCTCAATGACTAAAACTAGATTCTTCATTAACATAACTGAAATCAAGGAACATTGGTGATTATATATCATCATACATAGGTTCCTTATGTCTAGCTATCCTAACAGAACATAGTACATATGTACAGCACAGGGACAGGCACTTTAGTCCACAATGTATTTGCCGAACATGATGCCAAGACCAATTCTTATTGCCTGCATGTAAGTCTTGCTCTTGGCATCATGTTTGGCACAGACACATCCCTCCATTCCCTGCATATCCAAATGCCTTTACAAAGTCTCTTAATTACCACTATAGTATCTGCCTCAACCATCATCCCTGACAGTGCTCCAGGCACTCACCACCCTTTGTGCAAAACTTGCCCTGCACATCTCCTTGAAACTTTGCCAACCTAATCTTAAAGCATTGCCCTCAAGTATTTGATTTTTCCACCCTGGCAAAGGTTCTGACTGTCCACCCTATACACCTCATAATTTTATATACTTCTATCAGGTCTCCCTGCAACCTCCGTCATTCCAGAGAATACAATCTAAGTCTGTCCAACCTCTCCCTCTAGCTAATACCCCTTAATCCAGGCATCATTCTGGTAAATCAGTCTGAAGATGGGTCATGAACCGAAACATCACCTCTCCATGTTCTCCAGAGATGCTGCCTGACCTGCTGAGTTACTCCAGCATTTTGTTTTGTTATTTTAATCATTCTGGCAATGCTCCTCTGCACCATTACCAAAGCCTCCGTCCTTACCAAAGCCTCCATGTCCTTTACCAAAGCCTTCATGTCCTTTCTGTATAGGGGCAACCAGAATGAAGAATCTAGGATTCTGAGTGGTAAATATTTTTCTGGTGGGTGAATCTGAAACTGGTGTTATAGTTTCAGATAGCTGGCACAATGAAGAGAAAGTGATGCAACAGCTTATAAACTGTATCACCTTATAAGAGTGGGATTGACGGAAAGCACAGCGGTTCTAAGTGGAAGAGAGCGGCACGGTGGTGCAGGGTAGAGTTGTTGCCTCACAGCGCCACAGACCAGAGTTCGATCCTGACCACGGATGCGATCTACACACAGTTTGTACATTCTCCCTGTGATCGCGTGGGGATTCTCCGGTTTCCTCCCACACTCCAAAGACGTTCAGGTCTGTAGGTTAATTAGCTTCAGTAAGTTGCCCTTAGTGCAAAACTGGGATAACATAGAACTTTTGTGAACAAGTGCTCGTTGGCTGTGGATAGGCACAAACGCTGGCGATGTTTCGGGTCGAGACCCTTCTTGAGACTGAGGTGGTCAGAGAGCCGGAGAGCAGGAGGAATCACAGAGGGGCAGCAGCGAGCGAGGGTGTTGCAGAACTCCCGTCAGAGAGAGGAGGAGAACTTCTTCAAAGTTGCCATATCTTGAGATGACTTCGCAGTGGAGCAGAGAAAATGTGCAGGAAGGAACTGCAGATAGAATCATTGAAAATAGGTGCAGGAGTTGGCCATTCGGCCCTTCGAGCCTGCACCGCCATTCAATATGATCATGGCTGATCATCCAACTCAGTAACCTGTACCTGCCTTCTCTCCATAACCCCTGATCCCTTTAGCCACAAGGGCCACATCTAACTCCCTCTTAAATATAGACAATGAGCTGGCCTCAAATACTTTCTGTGGCAGAGAATTCCACAGATTCACCACTCTCTGTGTGAAAAAAAAATGTATCAGCTCGGTCCTAAAAGACTTCCCCCTTATCCTTAAACTGTGACCCCTTGTTCTGGACTTCCCCAACATCGGGAACAATCTTCCTGCATCTAGCCTGTCCACCTCTTAAGAATTTTGTAAATTTCTATAAGATCCCCCCTCAATCTTCTAAATTCTAGTGAGTACAAGCCGAGTCTATCCAGTCTTTCTTCATATGAAAGTCTTGCCATCCCAGGAATCAGTCTGGTGAAACTTATCTGTACTCCCTCTATGGCAAGATTGTCTTTCCTCAGATTAGGAGACCAAAACTGTACACAATACTCCAGGTGTGGTCTCACCAAGGCCCTGTACAACTGCAGTAGAACCTCCTTGCTCCTATACTCAAATCCCTTTGCTATGAATGCTAACATACCATTCGCTTTCTTCACTGCCTGCTGCACCTGCATGCCTACTTTCAATGACTAGTGTACCATGACACCCAGATCTCGTTGCATCTCCCCTTTTCCTAATCGGCCACCATTCAGATAATAGTCTACTTTCCTGTTCTTGCCACCGAAGTGGATAACCTCACATTTATCCATATTATACTGCATCTGCCATGCATTTTCCCACTCACCCAGCCTATCCAAGTCACCTTGCAGCCTCCTAGCATCCTCCTCACAGCTAACACTGCCCCCCAGCTTCGTGTCATCAGCAAACTTGGAGATGTTGCATTCAATTCCCTCGTCCAAATCATTAATATATATTGTAAATAGCTGGGGTCCCAGCACTGAGCCTTGCGGTACCCCACTAGTCACTGCCTGCCATTCTGAAAAGGACCCGTTTACTCCTACTCTTTGCTTCCTATCTGCCAGCCAGTTCTCTATCCACATCAATACTGAACCCCCAATACCATGTGCTTTAAGTTTGCATACTAATCTCTTATGTGGGACCTTGTCGAAAGCCTTTTGACAGTCCAGATATAACACATCCACTAGTTCTCCCTTATCCACTCTACTAGTTACATCCTCGAAAAATTCTATAAGATTCCCTTATAGTTTCACTTTACCTCTGCATCATTAGGTCTGTCATTTGTTTACTGCATCCATTTTCTACTGATTGCACAAGATTATCCCATCAGGCGTAAAGCTAAGGTTTGAGTGATTATCAAATCTCCAGCGGAGGTTGCAAGAAGTATTTAACTGTAATGGCAAAGTAACTGAGGGATTGAAAGGGGGGAATGTTTGTTTTGGAAAAAACCCCATCATTTTTCCAAAAAGGAAAAATGCTGCATGTTGTAGAGGAAATGATATCAGCATCTCTTACAACTTAGAAACAGATGAGATAGAGACATTATGAGTGTATTTTTAATAAAAAAGACCAAAAGAAGACACAACACGCTGGAGTAATTCAGCGGGTCAGGCAACATCTCTGGAGAACATGGATAGGCAATGTTTTGGGTTGAGTTTATTTAGTTTAGTCTAGTTTCGTTTATTGTCACAAGTACTGAGGTACAATGAAAATCGTTTTTTGCATGCCAACCAGTCAGTGGAAAGACTACACGTGATGACACAAAATGCTGGAGTAACTCAGCAGGCCAGGCAGTATTTCTGGAGAAAAGGAATAGAGTCATAGAGTCATAGAGTGATACAGCGTGGAAACAAGCCCTTCGGCCCAACTTGCCCACACCAGCCAACATTTCCCAGCCATACTAGTCCCACCTGCCTGCGGTTGGTCCATATCCCTCCAAACCTGTTCTATCCATGTGCCTGTCTAACTGTTTCTTAAACAGCCTCAACTACTTCCTCCGGCAGCTTGTTCCATACACCCACCACCCTTTGTGTGAAAAAGTTACCCCCCAGCTTCCCCTTCACCTTGAACCTATGTCCTCGGTCCTCAATTTGTGCATCTACCCAATCTATTCTTCATAGGTGACTTTCCAGGTTGAGACCCTCCTTCTGAAGAAGGAACATGACCCGAAACGTCACCTATTCCTTTTCTTCAGAGATGCTGCCTGACTCACTGAGTTCCTCCAGCATTTTGTGTCTATCTTCCGTGTAAACCAGCATCTGCAGTTCCTTCCTATACATGATTACAACCGAGCCATCCACAGTGTACAAATACATAATAATAATAATAATAACAATAATAATAAACTTGACTCAAGGTCTAGTCAAGGGACAACATTACATAAAATACATTGCATATAAAAACATCATAAAATACATATAAAATCTTAGTATATCACTTATAAAAGCATCATAAATTCTATATTAAAACAAAACAATACATGATCCAGAATAAAAAAGAAAGATTCAGCACGGACTAGAAGGGTCGAGATGGCCTGTTTCCGTGCTGTAATTGTTATATGGTTAAAGATCAGTGTCTTACAACGGGATAGCGATACCAGTGGGATACAAATGGGATTCGTAGCGTGTAGTGCTAAACCTTATATTTGACAAGGCCACGATAATTACATTTTTAGAGTCATTTATCCTGCAAATTAATGTATACATATGATCTCTTAGGATAGCTTCTAAAGCACTGACTACTGCTAGCACTACACCATCTAGGTTTCCTTAGCAGTGTTCTCATGGCATCATTATAGGCCACCTTTAGTCTCTGCAAATTTGTCTTTCCGTAATTTGTCCACAGGTGCGCAGTGTAGAGTGGTGTGCAATATGCTCTAAACAGTGACACCTTCGCCACATCTGTACACACACCAAACGTACGCAAGAGAATATTCGCCTGTACATACAGCATACGCCGTTACCTATAAATATCCTCATCATCTGTTATTTGTTCTGTAATAAAATGCCCTAGATATTTTACCTTATTACAGACACTAAGATTATTGTCAGACAATTTAAAATCAGGATATTTTAGACATTTATCCTCTTTGGTTCTACAGATCATAACAGCACTCTTACAAACATTATCGTTAATATCATGTTCCGCACCATACACAGAACCTATAGTAAGGAGCTGCTGGAGACCAGCGCTAGATGGACTAAAGACCACAAGATCATCTGCATACATAATATGGTTCACTAAAATATTACCAATCATGCACCCAGTATAACAGGCTTTCAATTGTTTGGACAGATCATCAATATAAAGATTAAAAAGGACTGGGGACAAAATCCCCCCTTGTCTAACACCATTGCTAACCCCAAATGGGGCTGAGACCCTATTGCCTCATTTTATTTGCATAGTCTGGTGGGCATACCAGTAAGCCAGAATTCTCACAATGTATTTAGGCACCCCTCTTTGACTCATTAGCTTTCTGTGATTAACACGATCAAAGGCTTTGGAAGCATCAATAAAGCACATAAGAATTGAAGCGTTTTTGCCTCCATATTTGTTTACAATCTCCTTTAGGGCATATATGAACAAGCCAGTGCCATGTTTAGCTTTAAAACCAAACTGGTTATCTGTGGAGTTAACAAACTCATTTACTCTATCCAGCAGAGCTCTTTCTAATACATTTGACAATATACTGGCTAAAGATATAGGCCTGGAATTATTTAGGCTGCCATATTATTTAGGCTGTCCTTAATGACAGGCACTAACAGAACAGACAACATTGAGTCTGGTAACAAGCCATGAATCATAAAGCCAGTAAAGCTAATTGCAAGGAGAGGAGCTATCCTCATACTCGTATGCATAAGATGTTCAGCAGAAATATGATCCAAGCCACTTGCTTTGTTGTTGGACAGCTTGTTCATGGCATGATACACATCATGTGACATAATCACCATTGAGTCATTACTCTCAATATTGTCCACCCTATCCAAATCACCTTGGACACAGTTCTTCTTCTTCTTCTTGCGTATGGCGTGCACAGCCTAAAGTTGTAAAACAACTTGTTCTGTTTGATCTTCTGTTTGTGCACGCCAGGTTGATTGCATTTGTTGAAACAGGGTGAACCACGTGAAGGTTGCAATCTCCCACCCCCTTGGACACAGTTGAATAAAGTAGTATAATGTTGTTGCCATAACTCCGCAATATTAGCTGTACCGGAGATTCCATCTACAGTGCATGGTAGAGATATTTTGCAAATGTTAAGAGCTCTCACTTCTTTCCAAAAATCAGTAGCACTGTTACCTAGCAGCTTCTTAGTCATGGAATCAGCCCCCATAGCTTGCTCATTTTTATGGATGAAGCGAACAGCATACTTATGTCTTCCATTAGTGAGCTTCTTGTACTCAAACACAGGCCCCTGTCTGGGTCTACCTGCCATAGCCCATGATTTAGTGGCTTCAGGGGCTTCAGCATGGTACTCAGCTGCATACTTATTCCAGCCAGTTATGTATCTTATTTTTATGCTTGCAGTAGGAGTTACTGCCTACATATAAAGTGCTTACTATATCATTATACATGGAGCAGATATCTCTCCTATGCTTCATATCCTTACAATTTGCATTACTACACATTATTGCATACACATGATTTAGTGGAAGGCAAAGTCCGATTAAAGTTGTGTGAGGGTCTCCAATGAGGTGGATAGTAGTTGAGGACCACTCTCTAGTTGTTGATAGGCTGGTCAGTTGCCTGATAACAGCTGGAAAGAATCTGTCCCTGAGAGCCTTCTTGGGACTGATTGTGCGGGAGGAGAAGACAGGATAAGAAAGATAGAAAAAGGGAGAGGCAGGCCAAAGCATCGCAAGTAATAGGTTGAAGCAGGCGAGGAGGGTTTCTGTTTCTGACAAGCAGATGTTTGGAACAAAGGCCAGAGATAAGAACGGAAGGTAAACGACAGATTTGAAGCATTGTGGATTGTGCATGTACATATATGTGTAGACACATATACATATACACACACACACACGTACATATATATATATACACACTAGATTAAGTGGGACCCGTTGGGTCCCATGTTCACACGGGAGGGCTGGTCCCCCAATGCAATATTCCACCTCTACACTAATTCCAATATTGGTGGCCAGTGGGGAGGTGGGGGGGTGGGGGTCTTTCTGGAGCGCTAGTATGGGTATTGTGGGCTGAAGGGACTGGTTTTCAGAGGGCTAGTATGGACATTGTGGGTCAAATGGATTCTTGGGATGGCAGCTCAGTCACTCAAGCATGATGTGCTGGCAGCTCACTCATGACTGGTGGGCTAGCAGTTGACTCAAAGCTATTCCTTGAAATTCCACTTCAAGCAGGGTGCAAGGTCACCAAATTCAGATGCAGTTTCCTACCACTTCAAGCAGGGTGCAAGGCCGCAAAATTCAAGTGCAGTTTCATACTATTTCATGCAGGGTGCAAGGCCACCAAATTCAAATGCAGTTTCATACCATTTCATGCAGGGTGCCAGGCCAACACATTCAAATGCAGTTTCATACCATTTCAAGCAGGGTGAAACTACCATAAAACACCACATAAACACCACACTCACAGTTCAGTAGACATTCAGTGTGTTCAGTTGATTTACAGCTCAGACCGAGTCGTGACCTCTCCCTCCCCCATCTTGCAGAGACTAAGCCACACCCACTCTTCTGGGTTTTATAATCCCTCCCCCTCCAACCAGAAGGGACATGGTCTTCATGGCGTGATTGACAGGACAGAGATTCTCAACATTCTTTTAAACACTAATAACACTTTTATTTTTCACTGATGGGAAGAATCCTCTGCACCTGATGATCACAGCCGTAAGTGGTAGCGTTTTATCTAAAATCAATATACAGTGCAAACAGGAAGTTGTCAAGTTTCCATCAACAACCATTTTTGCAGTGCAGCATTTCAAAGCAGTTACCATCACCAACAACAACCATTTTTGCAGTGCAGCATTTCAAATCAGTTACCACCACCAACAGCCATTTGCAGTGCAGCTTTTCAAAGCAACCACATTTTACATTTTCAAACCCCATTAAGGGCACTCACAGTTGAGTAGACATGTGTTCAGTTTTAATCACAGCTCCGAGAGACGTGACCCACTCGCTTCCTCCATCTTATAGAGACTGAGTGAGGTGCAACACCTCTGGGTTTTATAGTCCCTCCCCCCTCCCACCAGTAGGGGCAGCAGAGAGAATGTCAACATTTTTTAAACCTTAATAACTCTTTTACTTTTCATTGATGGGAAAAATCCTCTTCTCCTGCGCAGCGGAGGAGGACTGAGTAAGATGGCCAAAAATCACAGCCATAAGTGGCAGCGTTTTTGCAAAAATTATGAAACAGAAAACAGGAAGTGGTCAAGATCTTCTCCACCCCCCATCCCTCTTGCCCCTCTCTGTGTCTCTGTCTCTCTCTGTCTCTGCCCCTTCTCTCTCTGCCCTCACCCTCTAACCTCGCCCCCCCCCCCCTCCCTCTCGAGATGTGACTACAAGTTGGGGGCTATGCGTCGGTGGATAGGGTGGTTATGGGGTAAAAGGAGCAAATTAATAATATTAATATAATATCAAGGGGGGTAATTAGCGTGAGTGCGGAAGGGGGGGGATAGTTAGTGTGTGTGACGCTGCATGCCGCCTCCCCCCCCCCCCCCCCCCCCCCACACAATCGCACGTTGGGGGAACAGACCCAACAGGTCTGCACTTGGTCTAGTAGATTACTAAAAGTCTGATCTTGACCACTTCCTGTTCTGTATATTCATTTTAGAAAAAATGCTGCCACTTACGGCTTTGATTTTTGGTCAGCTTACTCGGAGTCCCCCTCCGCTGCGCAGGACAAGAGGATTTTCCCCATCAATGAAAAATAAAAGAGTTATTAGTATTTAAAAAATGTTGGAATTCTCTCTCCTGAAGGCCACGCCCCTTCCGGAGGGACTATAAAACCCGGAAGTGTTGAGTGTGCCTCAGTCTCTGCAAGATGGGGAGCGAGGAGGTCACGTCTCTCAGTCTGAGCTGTGAATAACACTGAACACATGTCTACTGTGAGTGGTTTACTGACCTGTCAGTGCCCTTAATGTGGTTTGAAAATATAATTCTCTCTCCTGTCAATCATGCCATGAAGGCCACGCCTGTGTGTGTGTGTGTGTGTGTGTGTGTGTGTGTGTGTGTGTGTGTGTGTGTGTGTGTGTGTGTGTGTGTGTGTGTGTGTGTGTGTGTGTGTGTGTGTGTGTGTGTGTGTGTGTGTGTGTGTGTGTGTGTGTGTGTGTGTGTGTGTGTGTGAATAAATGGACAATAATAGTGCAAAATCAAAAATAATGCCCCAAGTCTGTATGGTTCAGAGCCTATCTGGAGATTGCAGTGTTTAATAGCCTGATGGTTGCTTCAAAAAATGGCTTCTCTGATTCACTGCAGGAGGATATCAGAGCAAATGAATTTATGTCAGAAGGAAGCATAGCTACAAGGTGTCACCTTTGGAGGCCATTAGCTGCATGAGGTTTAATTTGAATCCTTCCCTTTCATTTTTCAGCTGGGCATGTAGAACGCCTTACTCCACAGGTAATAGGAAATGCCTCAACACTTATCACAGCAACACGGGCTCTCAGTTCCAGATTCAATGCAACCTTGAATATGCGATAACCGATGGCTTAGCCATTCTCCGCTGCACTGGCCTCAGGTCTGTCTTAATAGGATTTCCCGAGCTGTTCTTTGTCTTTCGCTTTCCTATGCCATGCTTCAGGGTATGGCGTTATAATTGCAAAAGCACTTCATCAATCTCTAACCAGCAGTTCTGGCAAAAGCTCAGAGTTTGCTGTTGTTTTATCAATACACCGTGGATGTCCACTCTCATACCAGATTACATTTAGCGTGTAATGTTGCCCCACTGATGGATGGTACCAGCTCCTTCTTGCAGGCTCCAAGACCACAGAATATGAAGTAGGATAACTAGAATCCATAGTAAACAAAAACAACAATCCAAGGCCAGATCTCCACAAATCATTCAGTTTAGTTCAATTTCATTTATTTTAGTTTAGTTTAGTTTAGTTCAGTTCAGTTTAGTGATGAATCATGGAATCAGGCCCTTCACCCACCGAGTCTGTGCCGACCAATGAATACCTGGACACTAGTTCTATGTAATCACAGTTTCACATCCTGCACAGTAGGGACAATTTACAGAAGCCAATTCATGTACAAACCCGCATGTCTTTGGAATGTGGATGGAAACCAGATCACCCGGAGAAAACCAACACAGTCATAGAGGGACAACCTCCATACAAACTCCATACAAACAGCACCTGTAGTCAGTATCGAACTCGGTTCTCTAGCGCTGTAATATGCAGCAACTCTACTCTGTGCCTTAAAAATCGGTTCTGAAAAAAATAGATTTTGATCATTTTCAAAACCGGAGGACATCCCAAACCCTTTTAACTGGGGACAGGTGTGAGTGTGTACTTAGGACGGCACGATGGCGCAGCGGTAGAGTTGCTACCTTACAGCACCAGAGACCCAGGTTCAATCCTGACTACAAGTGTTGTCTGTATGGAATTTGTACGCTCTCCCCGTGACCTGCATGGCTTTTCTCCGGGATCTCCGGCTTCCTCCCACACTACAAAGACGTACAGGTTTATTGGTTAACTGGCTTGGTAAAATTGCAAATTGTCCCTAGTGTGTGTAGGATAGTGTAAGTGTGTGGGGATCGCTGGCCGGTCCGGACTCGGTGGGCCAAAAGGCCTTTTTCCACGCTGTATCTCTAAACTAAACTAAAAACTAAAATACAACAATGGGGTATCAAGAACCATTGAACACAGGTTTAAGATGAGGGGAAACATTTAATAGGAATCTGAAGGGTAACTTTTTTACACAGAGGGTGGTGGGTGTATGGAATGAGCTGCCAGAGGAGATGGTTGAAGCAGGTATTATCGCAACGTTTAAGAAACATTTAGACAGGTACATGGAAAGGATAGGTTTTGAGGGATTTAGGCCAAACATTGGGACTAGTGTAGATAGTGTAGATAGCTGTTCCCATATCTGGTGGTGTACACCGACTGCCGGACAGGAGCGAGGAGAAGAAGGAATGGGACATCTTTAGTTATCTTGGCTGCTTTTCCGAGGGAGCACAAGGTGTAGATGATGTCAATGGTGGAAAGTCTTACCAGATTTATCAGGTGTCCTTGATCTCACACTCAGCCAAGGGCAGTCAGCTCACTTTATCTCAGTTCAATATTATTTGAGCTGTGTTGCAAAGAAGTCAGAGAATGTAAATACTGTACTACGTCATTGCTCAGGCTTGCTGGACAGGAAGCACAGAGGTGAAGGGTGAGCAGAGATCAGTGTGAGATAGGGATCGAGTCGCAGAGATTCGAGTGAGCAAGGTGAGAGTTCAACCAGGAGACCCTGGGGCACAAGGAACTGCAGATGCTGGTTTACACAAATAAAAAGCACAAAGTGCTGGAGTAAGAGCGAGTCAGGCAGCATCTCTGGAGAACATGGATAGGTGGAATCTAGAAGAAGGGTTCGGACCTAAAACATCACCTATTTCTATTCTCCAGAGATGCTGCCTGACCCTCTGAGTAAGTCCAGCACATTGTGTCTATCGTGGATATGTGACGTTTCGGCTCGGGACCCTTCTTCAGACTGATTGTGGTGCGGAGGGGGGGAGGGTTAGGGGGAAAGCTGGAAGAAAGATAGGGGCAGGACAAAGCTTAGGAAGTGAAGGTGGATGCAGATGAGGGGGAGATTTTGGTTGGCAGATAGTTGGACAAAGTCCAGAAGTGAAAAGACAAAAGGTGTGAGATAAGGAGATAAGGATAGGAGAAAGGAATATAGGTGGAAGGGGACGGGGAAAGGAGGAAGTTTAGTTTTGTTTAGTTCAGTTAAGTTTATTTATTGTCACATGTGTAGTGTCACATGTCACGGGTGCAATGAAATGCTTTTGTTGCATGCTAACCAGTCAGCGGAAAGATTATACAGAATTGCAATCGAGCCGCCTACAGTGTTTGGATACATGATAAAGGGAATAATGTTTAGTGTTTGAAGTCCAGGAAAGACAGTTTAAGGATAGTCCGAGGGTCTCCAATGGCCGTTAACTAGGTGGGGCACAGGGAAGAGAGAAGGAAAGGGAGGAAGGGGAGAAGAGGAGGGGTTTACAGCTTACTTTTCTAAAATTGGAGAATTCAATGTTGGTATCCTTAAGTTGTAAGGTACCTGAGCGGAATATGAGGTGCAGGATCTTTAGCTATCCAAGCTATGGATGAGGACATCAGCAGTAGATGAACAAGGGCAGAGATGTGTTAGGTTACCGGAGTGGAGGTAACTGGGGAGGATGCACATCAAGAAGCCAAGAACATCTCTCAACATCTGTGATGAATCAAAATACTTGTCTACTTCCATAAGTTCATAAGTTACAGGATCAGAAGTAGGCCTTTCAGCCCATCAAGTCTAGTCCATCATCGATCATTCCCTCACAACCCCATTCTCCCCATAACCTAATCAAGGAACTGTCAATCTACTCCTTAAAATACCAATTGATGGCCTGCACTGCCGTCTGTGACAATAAATTATTCACCACCATCACAGATTCACCACCCTCTGACTAAAGAAATTCCTCCTCATCTCCTTTCTAAAGGTACATAATCTATTCTGAGTCTGTGCCCTCTGGTCCTAGACTCTCCCACTAGTGGAAACATACTTTCCACATCCTCTCCACAAACTAAACTAAAGAATGTTCCCTGATCTTTAACTGTGCATCCATTTATGTATGACTATATCTGCATTGAAATAATTATCAGGTTTGATGAGAAAGATTTCAAGTGCAATCTGTATGATTCCTTCGGCGCAGAAGATGAAAAAAGACTTATTTTCAGTTATGTCTTATTAAGATCTACAATGTTTTTGGTAAAGTCACTTAACTGAAGTGACTATGATATTAATTTATAATTATCACGCACTTTATGTTAATCCATTTGACAAAGCAGATTGAAGAATGGTTGACTTGAATTACAAAATGAATCCTGCTGGAACTAGATTAGAAATTGTAGCTAAGACATTGTTTTATCAAGGGATATATGTCCAAGTTTGATGGCAGCTCCTAGCTGTGAAGTACTCTGTGGTCCCAATGGGGTGCTGCCCTAGTTCGGATTTATTTTATATTCTTTGCTTTACAACCTGATTGCAAAACTAAAAACTCACAGATGTGATAATAGGGAATAGTTTGATTTGACTTCATCCACAGTGCAATTTGTGTGGAATATTATGGCTGTGTGATTAGCAAATTATACATCAAATTGTACCTCCTAACTGCTGCCTTTCTGCACTGAATCAGAGGGTGATGCTTATTGAGAATCCCAGGTCTCCACTTGTTTGCACAGAGCATACGATACACCAACTCAAAGCAATTCCTTCAACATTTATAAATCCACTGCTTTGCCCTGGAATATCCATGGATTTAAAATTTAATCTCTTAGCCACTTTTGCACATGCCAATCAAAGAGACGTAAAAAAAAAGTACTGAGGTGGGGTTTTTGATTATTAAAATTTAGTCAGACACAAAGTTATTGCATGTAAACGTGTCTCATAGAATTATAGAATCATTCAGCACAGAAACGGGCCATTCAGCCCACCGTGTCCATGCCATCCATCATAAACCCACCTATACTAATCCCACGTACCATAGGTCCTAGTATAGTTTAGTTTAGTTTACTTTAGTTTAGTTTAGAGATACAGAGTGGAAACAGGCCCTTCGGCCCGCCAAGTCCACGCTGACCAATGATTACCCATACACTAGTTCCATCCTGCACACTATGGACAATTTACAGAAGCTCATTAACCTACAAACCTGCACATCTTTGGAGTGTGGGAGGAAACCAGAGCACCCGGAGAAAACCCCCACGGTCATAGGGAGAACGTGCAAACTCCGTACAGACAGCAACCCTAGTCAGGATCGAACCCGCGTCTCTGGCGCCGAATGGCAACAACACCTCCGCTGTGCCATTTTGCCATCCATAGTTAGTCCATTGGCAACAATGCCTGTGCAATTCTAGTGCTTATCTAAATATTATTTAAATGTTGTGATAGTACGTGCCATCCACCACCTCCTCAGGAAGTGTGTTCCAGATTGTAATCACCCATTAGATGAAATAATAAAATCTCAGATCTCCTTCAACTCGTCACCTCACCATTCGTTTTAGGTAGACACAGTCATAGCAAAAGCTGGAATCTCATAGTTTCCATTGCTACTCTACTTGTTTCCCTTACCTCACATAATTCAATATCCTTCTCCTTGGCGAATACCGAAGAAAAGAAATTGTTCAATATCTCCCCCATCTCTTTTGGCTCTGCAGATAGCTGTCCACTCTGTCTCTCTAATGGACCAATTTTATCCCTCGTTATCCTTTTGCTATTAATATAGCTGTAGAAACCCTTTGGATTTACTTTCACCTTACTTGCCAAAGCAACCTCATATCTTCTTTTAGCTTTTCTGATTTCTTTCTTAAGATACTTTTTACATTCCTTATGCTCCTCAATCACCGCGTTTACTTTAGCCGTTCTCCTATCAAAAATCTCAACTTTAGGTCCAGTTCTGACCCTCTCCATAATTATATTGAAACTAATGGTATTTTTTCCGAACCAAGTGTTCAATTTCCTAACCTTGAAAACCATGGCTCTTTCCAAGTTTTACTATTTCCTTTCAACCGAACAGGGACATAAATATTCTGTACTCTTAAAATTTCACCTTTAAATGTCCTCCATTTCTCTTCCACATCTTTCCCATAAAACAAACTGTCCCAATTTACTCCTTTTAAATCCTTTCGCATCTCCTCAAAATTAGCCTTTCTCCAATTCTAACATCAAAAATCTCATCCCTAGGTCCAGTTCGGACCCTCTCCATAATTATATTGAAACTAATGGTATTGTGATCACAGGTCCCGAACTGTTCCCCAACGCATACCTCTGCCACCTGACCCATCTCATTTCCTAACAGGAAATCCATACCCACTGCACCAGTCCCTCATCCACTCATTTATCCTCCACCTCGCTCCATTCCTACTCTCACTGTCGCGTGGCACAGGCAGTAATCCTGAGTTTGTTACCTTTGCAGTCCTTCTCCTTAACTCTCTACCTAACTCCCTAAATTCTTCTTTCAGGACATCTTCTCTCTTCTCTGACATATTCTTAATTAAACTGTGGGCCAAATACCACTTCCAAGCTTGGATATTTTGAGTGGAGTAATATTTTCTACATGAATGCAGAGCTAAAGAGCACCTGTTCACACTAGGAGGACCAGATCGGGTGGATGCACAGAGTCTCTTTCCCAGAGTGGAGGGAACCAGGTGACATATGTTTAAGGTGAAGGGGGAAAGATTTTATAGGATTCTGAGGGGTAACCGTTTCACGCAAAGGGTGATGGGTATATGGAGAGGACAGGTTTAGAGGGATATGGGCGAAAGCAGGCAAGTGGGACTAGTGTAGATGAGACACGTTGGTTGGTGTGGGCAAGTTGGCCCGAAGGGCCTGTTACCACACTATATGACTCTATGGATCTATGACTATGATTCTAAGACTTGTTTCCTGACTACCTCAGTAAACACTGCACAGTTGGATCTTGTGTCGAGCCTGTGTGTTATCGCCAGAGGGTTATAATTCAATGTCCTTGTCTCGGGAACATTGCATTTGTTACTGATGCAAGGGATGTTGCTCAACACATCCTCATAAGATATTGTTTGCTTTTCCTCTACTTTTCAAGGTCTGGTATTGAACTGCACTTAAACAGCAGCATGTTAATAACATCAACTAAAAATACATAATCGGAGTTTCAAACCCTTTGTTATCTGCAGGGAATCTTGTATATTCCTGTGTCCTTTAGAATTTTGTTTTTCGAACAGGGAATCATTTGTCTTCTTCCCATGTCTGTCATGATTAACCTTCAAAATCCCAAAATATAGTGGTAAAAAAATAATGTAAACTCAGACAACCTTTGGGGGAAATCTTGGTATTTCAGCAATGTATGTAAATTACAGGTGGTTTTGAAAATTCCTTGCCCAACTTAGACTTCAGGTCTTGACCCAAAATGGCACCTATTCCTTTTCTCCAGAGATGATGCCTGACCAGCATTATGTGTCTGTCTAGAGATTAAACTACCCGGTGCCTGAGGTTCAATCCAGACTATGGGTGCTGTCTGTCTGGAGTTTGTACGTTCTCCCTGTGACCTCGTGGGTTTTCTCCAGGTGCTCTGATTTCCTCCCACATTACAAAGATGTACAGGTTTGTAGGTTAATTGACTTTGTTAAAATTGTTAAATTGTCCCGAGTGTGTGGGGTAGTGTTAGTATACAGGGTGATTACTGATGGGTGCAGACTCAGTGGGTCGATCGACCTGTCTCTGTGTTATATCACTAAAATCTAAAGTTAAGTCTAAAGACTCCATAACTAAAAAAATGAAATTCGTGCTTGCAGACCCATAAAGCCAATACTTATAGAGTACATAATAAACAAATATCAACAAACCATTAACCCCAATATTCATGCAAAAAGAAACCCAAAGTCCTTAGTGTAACAAAGCCACAGAGTTCATGGTTGAGGTTAGTGTTGCGTTGAGTTCACGACTTGGTGCTTGTTGGTAAAAAGACAATCTTGAATCTGATGATCATGGTTTACTGACTCGTGAACTTCTTCCCGATGGTAGGAGCAAAATGACTGTCTGCTGTTGGTCTGTGATGAGACTGGCTTCCTTTTGAGGCAGTGCCTCTAATAGATGCCATTGATGGAGGGGAGTTCAGCACTTGTGATGAACCAGGCAGTGTCTACCACTCCCTGCAATCTCCTTTCTTCCTCAGCTTTTGAGTTGCCGAACCATGCTGTGATACAACCAGTCCAATATGCTCTCTACCGTATAGCAAGAGTCATAGGGTCCTACAGTATAGAAACAGGCTCTTCAGCCCAACTTGCTCACACCGACCAACATGTTCCATCTACACTAGTCCGACCTGCCTGCTTTTGGCCCATATATCCCTCTAAACTTATCCTACCCATGTACCTGTCTAAACCTGTCTTAAACATTGTGCTAGTCCCTGCCTCAACTACCTCCCCTGGCAGCTCGTTTCATACACATCACCCTTTGTGTAAAAAAGTTACCCCTCGGGTTCTTATTAAATCTTTCCCCCCTCACCTTAAACCTATGCCCTCTGGATCTCGATTCCCCTATTCTGGGCAAGAAACTCTGTGCATTTACCCAATCTATTCTTTTCATAACTTTGTGCACCTCAATAATTTCACCCCTCATCCTCCTGCGCTCCAAGGGATAAAGTCCTAGCCTGCTCAACTTCTCCCAATAGCTCATGCCCTTGAGTTCTGGCAACATCCTTGTAAATCTTCTCTGCACTCTTTCCAGCTTGACATCATCTTTCCTATATCATGGTGCACAAAACTGAGCACAATACTCTAAATGTGGCCTCACCAATGTCTTATCTTTCTACAAAATGACTTCCAAAATTCTGATAAAAGCCTCTACCTGTGAAGGTTCAAGAGAGTATTCGTCGACATAGAGGGGAGAAAGTGGCCTTTTTATCTTGTCCATTGCAGTGTAAGAACATCAGGGCATTTGTAAACAGAACATCCTCGTTAAGCCAAATTAGCTTATCCGTAGAGAGTTTTTGCGTTCTCTCGGCAACCACATGGGTTTTCACCGGGTGCTCTGGTTTCCTCCCACATTCAAAAGATGTACAGGTTAAAGGGCCTGTCCCACTGTGGGGACCAAATATGTGAGTTTAGAAGAGTTTGCGCTCGGCTCAAACGCGCAGCATGGTCGACACACGGTCCTAGGAGGTCACTGTAACTCTCCTTCATGCTCAAGGGAAGTTCCCGCATACTCGCAATCTCAGTTTGGTCGAGGAAATATTTTTAGCAACATTTTTCTTGAGTAAAAATTGGTCGGCATCGTTCTTTTGAACTCATAGTGCAGTGGAGTAGGGTTGCTATGTAGCTATAGGCAGTCGAGGTAGCCGTAGGCAATCTCCTTTGCTGACTGGGCATTTTATTTGGCTCATTGGAGTTTTCACAATCAAAGAAAACTGACCGGTAATGTTAAATGCCCGCTAAGCTTTATTAAAAATTGTCTGGCTTCTTAAGTGTCTCCACTACTTCTCCTCCCCTTCTGCACCCTTCTCTCCCCTTCTCTCCCCTCCTGTCCCCCTCTCTCCCCTTCGCCCTCTGTAAAGGACTTACTGTATACCGTGCAAGCCGTCTTTTACCTTCCTGTTCATCGCGAGTGTGAATTTCAGACACTGTGTGTGTGTGTGTGTGTGTGTGTGTGTGTGTGTGTGTGTGTGTGTGTGTGTGTGTGTGTGTGTGTGTGTGTGTGTGTGTGCTCTTTCTCTCTCTCTGACGGTCGATCCAGCTCGCGGTTTCATCGCTGACGGTCGATCCAGCTCGAGGTTTTTCAGGCGAGTGCCCTCGAGCTTGAAGGTGGAAGACAGTCGCTGAAAAGTCGCGTTAGTGGGACAGGCCCTTAATTTGCTTTGGTAAATTTGCAAATTGTCCCTAGTGCGTAGGACTAGTATTCGGTGGGCCGAAGGGCCAGTTTCCACACTGTATCTCTAAAATCTAAAGTAAAGTAAAGCTTCTCTGTAAAATCCACCCACAGCCACTCTGCATGCACGATAGCACCCAGTGGCCTATTTTGTTGGACTCCGTTGTATGCTGCTTAGGGGACACAGGTGCCAAACCCCACGGCAATCATCGAGAAAGAGAATGCTTGAGCAACTCCTCCAGGTAAAGGCAGATGTGCCTGGCACCATCTCTAGAAAGTTGTACTGAGTGCAACTCAAGCACAGGGAACAGGGGCAGAGCAGAGAAAGGCAAGAGTGTGGCACTGACAAAGACTAGAGGACATAGGCTTTACAAGTCTGAAGTTTATTTTATTTTCCCCGTGCTTATTTAAAAACCTCCTAAGTGCCACTATCATATCTGCCACCCCTGGCAGTGAGTTCCAGGCACCCACCACCATTTGTGTAAAAAACTTCCAAGGTACAGTTGTCACAGTCTGCCCTCTCCTCATTCTCATCCACTTCACCTCCCTGTACTTTTCCACCGGTCCCTCCTTCTCCTTACCTGCCTGCCACTCCCCTCTCATCAGCCCAACTCTCCTCACCTGTTGCACTCAGTTGCCTCTGATCACCAATTAACCCGGTATATAGACTCTCCTCACCATTCACACAGTGCCAGATTGTTCTCAGCATTCATGCAAGACTCTCCAGCAATTTCCCGACTGTCAACACGGATTCGAACCTGCCTGCCCCTGACCATTCCGTCCTGTCGTCTTCCTGGGTAGCACCTCAGCCTTCTGTCCCCGACCACGGCCTTCGTCCCGTACCTCCTGGTTTCTGTCTGCCTCTCTCCTGGGCCGTTTGGTGTATCCCTGCAACGGCTCCTCGACTTCCTGCCTGGCTTTGACTCTCCTTTCGTCTGTCCCTCGCTGGTTTGTTTGCATCGTGTGTTGGGTCTCCTGGTTACCGGACCTTCCGCTACCCCGACTACGTCTCCTGCCTGCCCCTCTTCGGAACCCTCGTTCAATCCTGAGCCTCTGTGTGAGTACGGTGTACCCATTCCTGTGTTACTACTCTGTGCTGCTATTGGGTCCTAGCTATACCCGTTACAACAGTGAAAAGCTTTTGTTACGTGCTAACCAGTCATTGAAAAGACTATACATGATTACAATTGAGCCATCCACAGTGTTGAGAGGCATGATGAAGGGAATAACGTCCAGTGCAAGATATAGTCCAATAAAGTTTGATTAAAGATATTCCGAGGCTTTCCAATGAGGTAGATAGTAGCTCGTGATCCACATCCTTTTTTAAGGTGAAAGTGGCAAAATTGAAAGGATATATGTAGCAATGTTACAACATTTTGAAATTTTTAAAGTCGTCTGCAATTTATCCCATCGGATAAAGCATAAAAAGAAGTTTAATTTGGCACCTAATTCACTTTCATATCTTCAGTATTAAAAAAGTTATGGCCATTTTTATACTCTGAAATTAGCATCTTGTTCCCTATTGCTTTTCCATTGACATCTCAAAATCTGTGATCGAGGACAGTCAAAAGCTCATAACCCTCAACTGCCTGTAATTAAATAGCGACCCCACTCCACTACACTATGTGTTTAAAAGTACCATGCCGACCAATTTTTACTCACGGAAAATTTTTCAACATGCTGAAAAATTTTCCTCGACCAAACTGAGGCCAGGAGTAAGCGGGAACTTCCCTCGAGCATGAAGGAGAGTTCCAGCGACCTCATAGGACCTCCTAGGACCATGTGTCGACCATGCTGCGAGTTTGAGTCAAGGGCAAACTCTGCTAAACTCGCAGATTAGGTCGCCGCAGTGGGACAGCCATTTCAGGAATAGCTTCTTCCCCTCCGTTATCAGGCTTCTGAACGGTCCTTCCGTAAGCTGGATATTGTCTGATTTAGATTGCGTCTGCCATCCCTACTATCAGTTTGAAGAAAGATCTCGCACTAAATGTCACCTATCCATGTTCTCCAGCGATGCTATCTGTCCTACTGAGCTACTCCAGCGCTTTGTTTCGCTTTGTGAATTAACCAGCATCTGTGGTTCTTTGTTTCAACCATTGAATTCACCCTGACCCCATTGAGGACATTGGACTTTGCCTAAGGCACTGATGCACTACAATACTGAGAACTATATTCTGCACTCTGTATCTTCCCCTTTGTTCTATCAATTGTATTTGACTTTAAACATTGTATTTATGTATGGTATATCTGATCTGTTTGGATGCAAAACACTGTATGGAACACTCGTTACATCTGTTAGTAATAATCCTAAACCTAAATCCATGTTTCATGCAGAAGTCATCAACAGAATTGAAATCAAAGGAAAGAAAAGAGACACCTTGGGTCTCTCTGTTCATTTGCACGTTCTCCCTGTGACCACGTGGGTTTCCTCTGGGTGCTCAGGTTTCCTCTCGCATCCGAAAACAAATGTGGGATATAAGGTTACTCAGGGGCTGTAAATTGCTCCTCGTGTGTAGCTGATGGGAATTTGGGGGGGGGGAAATTAGGAGTGTCAATGAGCACTCGCATGTTGGCACAGACCTGGTGGGTAAAGGGCCTCATTATGTCTGACTCTATGATCAGCTGATGCACATCAATGTGTTTTGAATGAGTTGGTTATGGAGATACAAGGAACTGTAGATGCTGGATTTTACAAAAAAATACATAAAGTGCTGGAGTAACTCAGTCGAGCCAGGCAGTATATCTGGAGAACGGCCTGAAGAAGGGTCTTGCCCCACCTATTCCTTTCCTCCGGAGATGCTGCCTGACCCATTGAGTTACTCCAACATTTTGTGTCCATCTCTGGAGAGCATTTTGGGTCGGGACCCTACAAGAAAGGTCCCACCTGAAATGTCACCTATCTATGTTGTCGCTTGACCCACTGAGTTACACAACACTTTGGGTTTTTTATTGGTGAGGGAGAAAATGAATACTTTCATTATCACCTCCCTAACTTCTATAGTTTTGAAATGTTTCCTACTAATTGGCGCAGACTAAATGTGACCCCACTACTTCAGAAAAGAGCGAATTAGAATACAGGAAGCAACAGATTTTAGTTTAGTTTAGAAATGCAGCGCGGAAACAGGCTCTTCATCCCACCAAGTCCCCTGCCGACCAGTGACCCCCGTACACTAACACTATCCTACACACTAGGGACAATTACAATTTTTACCAAACCCAATTAACCTACAAACCTGTACGACTTTGTAGTGTGGGAGGAAACCGGAGCACCCGGAGAAAACCCACATGGTCACGGGTAGAACAAACTAATTCCGTACAGGCAACACCCGTAGTCAGCATCAAACCTGGGTCTCTGGCGCTGTAAAGCAGCAACTCTACCGCTGCGCAACCATGCCTCCCATGGCAGATCATTTAGTCTGCTGTCGGTAAAGTCCCAGAAGCTAATACAAAGCTGTGTCATCAAGAACTGAGAAAATAATATGATTGAGCCAAGTCCACATGGATTTACTGTATGACATCTATTGAAGATGAGGTTATATCTAGTAGAGTAGATGAGGTGGTATCCATAGATATGATGTATTTGTCTTTTCAGGCTTTTGATGCAGTCCCACACGGAAAGCTGGTGCGTAATTGGAACTGGAATTGGTTTATTTCTGTCAAGTGTACCGTGATACCGTACAGAGTAAAACTTTGTTTTTGCATGCTTTCCAGTCAGATACCATACATGAGTGCCATCATAGCAAAAATTAGTACTTCAGATAGGTCAAAAAACAAAATAAACCGAGTGCAGAATATAGTGTTACAGCTGGAAAGAAAATGTAGATACTGTAAAGGAAAGTGCAAGGGCTGCAATGAGGAGATTGGAAGATCAGTGATTCATCCACAGCATAAGAGGGGTCCTTTCAATAATCTGATAACAGCCGGGTAAAAGCTTTTCTGGAGTCCGATTATACGTCCTCTCAAACGTTTGTATCTTCTGCCCAATGGGAGAGGGTAGAAAAGAGAATGACCAGAATACGAATGGGACAGAATTGAGGGATTTCTTTTGCCAGAGGGTGGCGCATTTGTGGAATTCATTACCACAGACCGCTGTGGAGGCCAAGTCTTTGTACATTTTTAAAGCAGAGATTGGCAAGGACGATAAAGGTTACATGGAGAAGGCAGGAGAATGGGGTTGAGAGGGTAAATTAGATCAGCCATAATTGAATGGCGAAGTAGATTCGATGGGATGAATGGTCTAATTCTGCTCCTGGGCCGTATGGTCTTATAAATATTCATATGGATTGAAAATTGCTTGACAGATTGAAAGCAAGGGTAGGAATGAGCTAGTCCTCAGGTTGGAAGGGTGTGAGTAATGTCCAAGTCTCGCGATGGTACCTACACCCGACTGTTCAGAAAAGTTTAAAATTTCCGATGGAGGGACCACATCACCAACGCTCAGTTCCATGGGGAGATTCCACCTCTGACCGAGAAGATCAGGTCGAGAAGGATGAGGCAGGTTTATTACCACCACCACCCAGAAATGCCAGCAAACGAGGTTGTGCTGTGGGAACCCACACATGGAAGACCGTGACCAGGAATGGCCAATCAAGACAATGATGAAGACGTTGATGGAAGACGGATGTGTAGAGACAAAAGAGAAGCTGCCTGGAGGACAGAGATGTGTGGTGCGTCCGTCACCATGCCCGGTGGAAACCAACATCGCTAATGTCTTCAACGATGATGAAGTAATGTGCCCCAAATCTCCACATTCACTGATGATGATTTATCATGTTTGTTGACTTCACTAAACTACATGGGAATATGAGTGTTGAAGTGACTGCCTGGAGGTTTCACCGATGGAATAGAGCGTGGAAAATATACGGTTATCCCCTTCATCGAAGAAATGCTGAGTTTTTTTTAAACAGTGAGGATCTGGGATTCAGTGCTTTTTGATTCAAGTTTCTCCACACAACTCACAGGGAACTAACATAAAAGGGCAACAGCTGATTAGGAAAACAAAAGATATGTTGGCCATGGAGACCCGGGTTCTATCCAGACTACGGGTGCTGTACGTATGGGGTTTGGACGTATGCTGTACATATGGGGTTTGGACGTTCTCCCCATGACCACGTGGGTTTTCTCTGGGTGCTCTGGTTTCCACCCACATTCCAAAGACGTACAGGTCTGTAGATTAATTGGTTTCTGCAAATAGCCCCTCATCTGTGGGATGCAAAACATGGAATAACATCAACCTAGTGTACAGGTGATCGCTGGTCGACGCGGACTCAGTGGGCCGAAGGAGCAAAGCCGATTTGTGGGAACTATAGGCCAGTTACGTAGTCTGACTTTGGTGGTCGGTAAGATTTTAGAGTCCATTATAAAGGATGAGGTTACGGAATACTTAGAAGTTCACAATAAAATAGGCCGACATCAACATGGCTTTGTGAAGTGGAGACCTTGCCTGACAAATTTGCTGGAATTCTTTGAAGAAGTAAATTGCACGACTGACAAAGGAGAATCAGTAGGTATTGTACCTAGATTTTCAGAAAGCCTTTAATAAGGTGCCACACATTAGGCTGCTAAGGAAGACGAGAGCCCATGGTATCAAAGGGCAGATACTAGCATGGATAGCAGGTTGGCTGGATGGCAGAATGCAAAGAGTGCCAATAATGGGGGGCTTTTTCTGGTTGGCTGCCAGTGACTAGGGCTCGGTGCTGGGGCCGCTACTCTTCACGTTGTATATTAATGATTTGGATGAGGGGATTGAAAGCTTTGTGGCCAAGTTTGCGGATGATACGTAAATATGTGGAGGAGCAGGTAGTGTAGAGATAGCGGGGACACTGCAAAAGGACTTGGATAGTTTGGGCGAGTGGGCAGAGAAGTGGCAGATGGAATGTAGTGGAGCAAGTAGGACTAAAGGCTTAAATTATTTTATAATTTGGTAGAGAATCCAGAAATCGGAGGTGCAAAGGGAATTTGGGGTGCTGGTGTAGGATTCCCAAAACGTTAATCTGCTAATCAAATCGGTTGTAAAGAAAGCAAATGCAAGCGGAGTAGACTTAATGGGCCGAATGGCCTAATTCTACTCGTATCTCTTATAGACATAGAAAACATAGAAAATAGGTGCAGGAGGATGCTGTTTTGAGCTTGCACTACCATTCATTGTGATCATCATGGCTAATCATCCACAATCAGTAAACCGTGCATTTATTTCGAGAGGGCTTATATACAAACACAGGGATGTAATGCAGAGGCTCTGTAAGGTGCTGGTCAGGCCACATTTGGAATATTGTGAGCAATTTTGGGCACCATATCTGAGGAAGGATGTGCTGACTCTGGAGAGGGTCCAGAGGAGGTTTACAAGAATTATTCCAGGAATGAGTAGGTTCTATGGTGAGTATTTTACAGCACTGGGCCCATATTTACTGGACTTTAGAAGAATGAGGGGGGACCTCATTGAAATATATAGAATAGTGAAAGGCTTGCATGGAGTGGATGTGGAGAGGATGTTTCCAATAGTGGGAGAGTCTAGGACTAGATATCATAGCCTCAGAATTAAAGGACGTTCTGTTACGAAGGAGATGAGGAGGAATTTCTATTGTCAGAGGATGGTGAATCTGTGGAATTCTTTGCCACAGAAGTCTGTGGAGGCAAAGTCAGTGGATATATTTAAGGCAGAGATTGATAGATTCTTGATTAGGACGGGTATCAGAGGATATGGGGAGAAGACAGGAGAAGGGTTAGGAGGGAGAGAGAGATCAGCCATGATTGAATGGCGAAATAGACTTGCTGGGCCGAATGGCCTAATTGTACTCCTATCTCTTATAGACATAGAAAACATAGAAAATAGGTGCAGGAGGATGCTGTTTTTGAGCTTGCACTACCATTCATTGTGATCATCATGGCTGATCATCCACAATCAGTAACCCGTGCCTGCCTTCTCCCCATATCCCTTGTTTCCGCTAGCCCCTAGAGCTCTAACTCTCTTTTAAATTCATCCAGTAAATTGGCCTCTACTGCTTTCTGTGAGAGAATTCCTTATCTTATACTCTATTGTTTCCAGGCTGTATCTCTAAACTAAACTAAATAAGTTGTTTATTTTGTTGTTCCTTTGGGTTTGTTTCTATTCATGACTTCTGCATGAAACTTAGGGGTAAAACGTAAAGAGGTTGTTCAGGCATATGAGCAGCTGTTTGGTTCTAAAATAGACCACCTCCTGCTGTGTTGTTTCCAGCATCCTGACAATATTGAGGATAGTCTTCATGCAAACTCGACAACTGTTGGCATTTCATCATCTTAGCTCTTGGGGTAAACGTGACTGTGAGAGCAATGTAAGCTCAGTGCGGGTGCAAGGCAGCCCACTGTTGCACCCAGTGAGGGACTTTGCACTGAAATAGGTCTGCATAACGGTGCAGCTGATAGAGCTGCTGCATCACTGTGCCAGAGACCGACTCTGTGCGTGAGTCAGCACGTCAGCGGATCTAGCAGCATCTCTGGAGAAAAAGAAAAGGTGACGTTTCTGGTCAAGGCCCTTCTGTGTGTTTGTGTACATTTGTATGCATGCACGCACACATGTACTGTGTGTGAAATTTGCACATTCTCCCTGTGACCGCGTATCTGAGTAGGTCTTCCAGATTTTGATTTTTGAAGCAGGATTTTCTTATTTTAATTGGGGCGGTACAGTGAACTGGCTGGTAGAGCTGCTGCCTCAGTGCCAGAGACCCGGGTTCCATTCTGAACTAGGGTGCTGTCTGTGTGGAGTTTGCACCTTCTCCCTGTGACCACGTGAGTTTCCTCCGGATGCTCAGTTCAAGAGTCAACAGTCAATAGTGTTTTCCTCCACATCCCAAAGATGTGTGGGTCTGTAGGTTAATCAACCTCTCCAAATTGTCGCTAGTGTGTAGGAAGAGGTTGAGAATGTAGGATAACACAGAATTAGCATAAGCGGGTGATCGATGGCCAGCATGGACTCGGTGGGCCAAAGGGCCTGTTTCCATTACCTCCACCTGTAGGGGTTTAGTTTCCCTTTACTCCACTTCGGGCCCAACTGCCCGAGTTATTCTCTCCCTTGTCGGAGGGTCAAACGGCCACCACTCCACTCGAGCGGTTTCCAAGAGAGAGAATACAACAAAAGGGATCCCCCTAGGTTCTAGACCTCGAAATTATGGTGGGTTATGATAAAAGGTTGAATTGACCAGAGTGTGCTGATGAGAGAAAACAGAAAGCAAGATGGACTCAAAGCAAGTCTAAAATTTACAGGCTTTATTAAACAATGAGAAATCGAATCTCACCAACGCTACATAATACGTGGCTAAACTTATGCTTTTTTTTATTTTTATTATTAATTCTTTTTTTGGGCGCCTTTCAGACATCTCAAGGGCACCTTTCATAGGTTAACAGGAAATATAAACATATAATCAGAATAAAATAAATAATAGACATCACAGAAACACAAATTAAAAACAGAATTCAGTCCAAAAACAAAAATCAAAAACACAATGTGAAGAGAGAGCAGCGGCAGCTAAAGCGCGCCAGCGTCCACTCTCTCTTCACGGCAGCCATCTTGGACAAAGACTAACAGGATTACTTACAGACAAAAAATCATCCCCCCTCACAATGGTTACCATTGTGGGGGAAGGCACAATGTCCAGTCCCTATCCCAAGTTCACCCCAAAGTCAGGCCTATTGAGGCCACTGCAATTGCCTCTACGGAGGCCCAATGTTCCTGGCCGTTCTCACCGGGTGGTCTTGCCCCGGCGTCGGGAGAGTCCTCTCAGCGGCTGGGCCACCTGGAACGGCCGCTATCTAGTTGGAGACCGCGGCTTCCGAAGCCGACAAGGCCGCGCCGGCCTGGAGCTCCCCGGCTCCCGATGTTAAAATCAGCGCCGCCCACTCTGCTCCGCAGATCCGCAACCCGGAGGTGTTGAATACGTCGGTCTCAGCTCACCAGAGCTCCAGTGCGTCGATCCAGCGCGGCGACCCAGGCAAGGCATCGCCCGCTCCGCTCCGCGATAGCACTCCAGCGCTGTGCCGCCACCGAGGCCAAGGTGCTGGGCGGTCCCCGCCAGGAAACGGCACTCCAAACCCGCTGGTAGGACACGAGGATGGGTCGACTGGCAGCCCGGAGAAAAAGCTGCCTCACCGACCAGGTAGGGACCTAGAAGTAAAATTAACCCCTACCCCCCACATTAAAAAGTCTATATCCCCTACGGACAAAAAACAGGACTCACTAAAAACTTTTTAAAAAGCGAATTAAAACGGACGGCTGCTGGCCAGCAGCTGTTCCCCAAGATGGCTCCTCCTCGTTGCTTTAAACTAAGACTATGGACGGAAAACTATCGGGCACGTCGTAAAACTTACTTTACACAATTTTACTTGCAAGTACACTCCCCCTTTCCCCTTCTTCTCTCAACTATCCTATTTCGGGAACTTCACCAGGTCACCGGGATACTTACAGCTAGGTCGATCGGTTGGGCTCACGTGCCGTCCAGCAGAGCAGAAAAGAGAGCGAGTTCTGGCTTGACTCCGGCTTTTATACCTGAGTTTCCTTTGAAACCCCCAGGTGGTCCTCTGGATAAAAGGGTTCTTTTGATGATTCCCAGTTTCGATCTGGCATGAACAATAGGCTTCCGATGATAAGGGGTTTGCTGATGTCATGATCCCTCAGCCTGATCGTTATCCCATCGCCTGGATGGGCTCCCATTGTCCCGATGGATGGGTCATCCACAATGGTGATTGTGCTTGCTGCTGGCCTGTTTACCACCGTCTGCTGAGGCTCGGTTCCTTCCTTTGTGTTTCCAAGATAATCTCGTTATCTCCGTCTCAGCCTTTCCTGCCCACACCATTCGCAAAGTTGTGTGATGCCCAAGTCCACAGGCCAGACAGGTTTGAAACTTGAAACTGATTCTCTCTGTGGATTGGGTTTTTTTCCGTTGCAGCCAGCAAATCTGTCTTTTTAAAATGTCCATGTCCTTATCCGAGTTCTTCCATAATTTTGGAGGATTTGCTCCAATAACTTACATACCTAAAGTAAACTAAATAAAGGCCCCTGTTATCCTGACCCTCTCTCATCGTACTGCTCTGCCATGTCACCAGAGCAATGTCATAACACAGCTGATGTTATTTTATCTTTGTTTTGAGGTACAGCATAGAAACTGAGAAAATGGCGCCGGTGAGACGGCAGCCTGTCGCGTGCAGCTGTGTGTAGTGTATGTTTATTTAGTATTTTAATAATATTTTAGTATAGTTTTTAATAATATTTTAATAGTCTATTTTAATAGACTACGTATAAGTGTTATAGCCACAACTATCGCGTGTTGTTGAGTTCTTATCCGAGTGGAAATATGTGCCTGATATCAACCGGACGGACGGAACAAACTGCCGTGGTATACACCCGTCAGGGACTGCTAAGCCTGGTACATGGCTCAATATTCGGGATTCAACATGACATACCGAAGGAACTCCTACAGAAGAGACATCGGGGAACGCGTGCAGGGGTGAAGAGAAACAAGAGGAGGTTGGCGAGAACATGGAGAGAGACTTTTAAACCAGCCCTACCATCTATCACCATGGGAAATGTTTGCTGCCTAACAAACAAATTAGACGAATTAGAAACCCTGGTCAGGTACCAGAAATTGTACCGGGAGAGCAGCATCGTTAGCCTGACAGAGACGTGGTTGACAGAAAATACGCCCGATTCTCTGGTCAGTTTTACCGGCTTCAGGACGATACGAGCAGACAGGGACCCCGGAGCTAGCGGTAAGCAGAAAGGTGGGGGGCTTTTACTGCTCGTCAACAACAAGTGGTGTAACCCTAATCATGCTACTATCAAAGAACAGATATGTAACAAGGACATTGAACTTTTAGCGGTTAGTTTAAGACCATATTACCTACCCAGGGAGTTCACTGTGGTGGTAGCCATTGTTGTTTACATTCCTCCATCTGCCAAGGCGGAAGTCGCGTGTGACGTGCTGCACACCACTATCGCTGGACTGCAGTCAAAGTACCCTGAGGCGTTCATTGTTGTGTCTGGAGATTACAACCATGTCTGCCTCTCTAAGACTTTGCCCACTTTTAAACAGTTTATTGACTGTGCAACTAGAGGTGATAAAACGCTGGATCTCTTGTATGCAAATGTGAAAAATGCATACAAATGTACTGCACTGGCCCCTCTTGGTCGATCAGACCACAACATGCTACATCTCTCTCCTTCCTACACCCCAGCTGCCAAGAGGCTGCCTGTCACCACCAGAACATTAAGAGACTGGTATCCTGAGGCTGATGAAGCCCTAAGGTGCTGTTTTGAGACAACAGATTGGGATGTGTTCTGTGAGGAGTATGGGGAAGACATTGACGGCCTAACAGAATGCATTACCCATTACATCAATTTCTGTTATGATGACATCATGCCATCCAGGGTAATTCGTTGCTACCCCAATAACAAACCATGGATTACAAGTAGCCTGAAGGCCTTACTAAATGAGAAGAAAAAGGCTTTCAGGGTGGGTGACAGGAATAAAATCAAAGAAATTCAAAGGGAACTGAAGGTGAGGATTAAGGAGGGGAAAGAAGCATATAGGCTCAAACTAGAACGACAGCTGCAGCAAGATGGAGTGAAGCAGGTATGGGCTGGAATGAAAAAGATCACGGGTATGAAGCAGAAGGGCGGTACACTGCCTGATGGTGAACAGAGTCTGGCTGATGATCTGAACAGATTTTTCAACAGATTTGACTGCCCAACACCATCCCAGCCTCCCCCACCTGGTCTGCTGACCATTGATGCTTCCTCACCATCTCCCCTCCCTCTCTCCAATACTCCTGAGATGTCATCTGCACGGGGTCCCCCCCTTCCCACCTACTACTACACCACCAGCCCTACCTATGACTCTTCATACTGCGCAGGTCAAGATGATGCTGGACAGACTGAAGCCAGGGAAAGCAGTGGGGCCCGATGACATCAGCCCAAGGCTACTGAAGACTTGCTCCTCAGAGCTGGGTGGTATCCTAACACACCTGTTCAACCTGAGCTTGCGTCTACAGAAGGTCCCAAGGCTGTGGAAAACATCTTGCCTGGTACCTGTCCCAAAGAAGACCTATCCCACTCACCACAATGACTACAGACCAGTAGCGCTCACTTCACATATTATGAAGACATTTGAGAGACTTGTCCTCTCCTACCTCAGGACTAGTGTGTCAACTCAAATGGATCCTTTACAGTTTGCATATCAGCCCAACATCAGTGTCGATGATGCCCTTATTTACATGCTGCAGAGGGCGTACACACATCTGGACATCCCTGATGCATCTGTAAGAATTACATTCTTTGACTTCTCTAGCGCTTTTAACACAATTCAGCCTCGACTGCTAGGGGAGAAGATGGAGAAGATGAAGGTGGATCCATTAATGGTACTGTGGTGTTTGGATTACCTTTTCCTCAGACCACAGTATGTGCGCCTACAGAACAATGTCTCAAGCACCATCATGAGCAGCACAGGGGCTCCACAAGGAACTGTGCTGGCTCCATTCCTGTTTACCATCTACACAGCGGATTGTCAATATAACACCAACAGCTGCTTTTTGCAGAAATTTTCAGATGACACAGCTGTTGTAGGCCTCATCAAAGGGGGCAATGAGGAGGAGTATAGAGACACAATTAACAACTTTGTGGAGTGGAGTGCACACAATAATCTCCATCTCAACACCAAAAAAACGAAGGAGATAGTTGTGGATTTCAGGAGAGGGAGGAGGAGGATTCAACCAACACCAATCACCATCAGGGGCACTGAGGTGGAGGTGGTCGCCAACCACAGGTACCTTGGTGTGCAGCTTGACAGTGAGCTGGACTGGAAGAGTCATATGGAGGCGGTGTACAGGAAGGGACAAAGTAGACTGTATTTTTTAAGGAGGCTAAAGTCATTTAATATCTGTCAACCCCTATTGTGCAGTGTCTACCATTCAGTGGTGGCCAGTGCTCTGTTTTTTTTTGCTGTGGCCTGTTGGGGAGAAGGCGCCCGAATAGCGGACAAAAACAGACTGGATAAGCTGATCAGGAAGGCCGGCTCAGTGGTTGGGGCAGAGCAACTAACGGTCAAGCAGGTGGCAGAGGCCAGAACTCTGAAAAAACTAGGCTCAATAATGACCAACCCCACTCACCCACTCCACGCCCTGAAGGTGATCAAGTGCAGCATCTTCAGTCAGAGACTGATTGCACCAATGTGCAAAACGGAGAGACATAGGAAGTCTTGTATACCAGCTGCTATAAGGTTTTATAATGCACAAAAATTTTAACTTATTATGTATTGAAGATATCTGTTGAAATGTGTGGTGTTATGTCTGTCTTGAAGCTGTTGTGGCACTGTAATTTCCTGTAAAGGATTATTAAAGGTTATTCATTCATTCATTCATTCATTCATTCATTCATTCATATTCATCCATTATTCATTCAAACGGGTCCTTCAGCCCACTGAGTCCATGCCGAACATTTTCTGAATAGTCCCTCTCTAAGTCAGGGCATGAAGAAGGGTCCTAACCCGAAACATCATCCATTCCTTCTCTCCAGAGATGTTGCCTGTCCCCTAAGTTACTCCAGCATTTTGTGTCTACCTTTGGTGCAAACCAGTATCTGCAGTTCCTTCCCACATAGGTAGGGTACTATCTGTTTCACCCCCATTGCAAACAATGACCTTGTCTATGGAATTGTTGTGCTACACTGCTAGGGACTATATTCTGCACGATGTATCTTCCCCTTGTCTCTGCCTTTTGTTCTTGAGTTTAACGACTTTATTTATGTATAGTATTATCAGGTTTGATGGGATAGCATGCAAAACACAGCTTTTCACTGTACTTTGCTTCATGTGACAATAATAAACTTCTAATATACTAAAGGACACGGAAGTCTAGATTTTGATGGAAGATAGACAAAGTGCTGGAGAAACTCGGCAGGTCAGGCAGCATCTCTGGAGAAAAGGAACAGGTGGCGTATCCGGTCGGAACCCTTCTTCAGACCGAAGTTTTGGGTTCTGGCCCAAAACGTCACCTGTTCCTTATCTCCAGTGATGCTGCCTGACCTGCTGAGTTGCTCCAGTACGTTGTGACTATGTTTGGTATAAACCAGCATCTGCAGCTCCTTCCTACTCAACATGTTTCTCGGCATCTGAGAGATCCTTCTAATAAAATTATAAATTTATACATAAAGAACTGCAGGGCACCAAGAGAGGAAAACCACCAGCTGTCTTCAAAGAAGACTCTGTAGATATTGTGGTGGATGGAGTAGTTGAAGATAGTATTGATATTTTCAAAGGGCTAAACATCACCTTGGCAACTAACACCATCAGCAACAAGTAAGCAAAGAGCTTCACAAGTACCATCCTTGAGGGACACTTCATTATCAATAACTCTATGGGAAACGCACAGTGTGGAATTTGAAGGAGCATCTTCTGGCTGCCAACCCTCGATCTTACAAAGAAAATGGATCCCCTGGAACCATTATTGGCACATTTAATGTGGTTTCTTGGCAAGATATTCACAACGTTCCAAACAAAATGCAACAACAGTAAAATACTGCCAGACGCAATGGAATTAGTCATGGGGTTACCCAGCACAGAAACAGGCTCTTTGGTCCAAACCACAAACTTGCTGACCTGTTGCCCATCTACACTCAACCTTTACCTCCCACACTTCAAGGAGGAACATATATGTAGTTTCCGGTGGCGCTGTTGCTAGCTGCCTCCGCCTTCAGTCTGGTATCTTTTTGTTTTTTTTGTTATGTTTGAAGAGCGTTTTTTTGTGTGGTTTTTTTGGTCTTTATGTGGGGGAAGAGGGTACGGTAAGGGGGATACCATCCTTCATTCGCTTCCTGGAGAGGATGCAACTATTATTCGAGTCGCGTCCTCCCCCCTCCCCACCGCGGCCTACCTACTGGATTGGCGAGGCCTTTCCTGCCGGGACCGACCAGAGCTCCAGCAGCGTTGGATACATCGCGGGGCGGGTGATGCCTCACCGGGGATCGCCGTTTGGAGCCCCGGAATGCTGGGCCTGCTGCACCGACATCGCAGAGCTGTGGTTCGTGGAGCTCCCAATGCGGGCGGCGCTGACCAACATCACGGAGTCCTGCGACTCCGCCCGGCTCGGCCTGTGGATTCGGGAGCTGCGGACTCTGGTGGGAGGTGGCTGATCTGGAGGTCTGGGCCGCTGAGGATGTTCTCCGTCGGGGTTCGGCGTCGGTGTTCCATCATCCCGGCGTGAGGGCCTGAGCATCGGGCCGCCCGTGGCGGCGACTGCGGGTGCTCGGGAGGCCCCGACCACGGGTGAACATCTGGGAAGATCGGCGGAGAGGCTGGCTGGACTATGGTACCTTCCTTAACTTTGGTGCTGCTGTGGGGTTATGTTGTGTCGTGGACTTCTGTGTTTGTGCTTTTTTAAATATATTTTTTTAATTTATTATTTATTTTTATGTTACTTGAACTAAGGAAAATCCATTTTGTTGTCTCTTATGAGATAATGACAATAAATTGAATACAATACAATACCCTCAAGGGCGGCCCAGCCCGAGGGAAATGGCGCTCCCGTCGGGGCAGCCCAGCCCGAGGGAAATGGCGCTCCCATCGGGGCAGCCCAGCCCGAGGGTGGAACGGCACTCACGTGAGGGCGATCCGGCTCGGGGCTGGAACGGTGCTCCGGTGGCTGAGGCGGCGTTCTGGCGTCGGTGACCTGCGTCCGGGGTTCAGCCACGGGCCAGTGGACGACGTCGTCAGCGGCTGCGTCTGCTGGACTGGAGGGCGGCAGCTTCGACCACCCCGGGCCGCGGTATTTGAGCCGGCCCGTTCGCGGAGCTCGGTGAGCCACGGGACTGATTTTACCATCGCCTGGTGGGGTATTGCCTCAGCGCAGAGGGAGAAGAGGAGGGAAGAGACTGCAACCCTAAGATTTTTGCCTCCATCACAGTGAGGAGGTGCTTGGTGGACTCACTGTGGTGGATGTTAATTTGTGTTTACTGTTGTTTATTATTGTATGTATGACTGCAGGCACGAAATTTCGTTCAGACCGAAAGGTCATACAGGTCCAAAAGGTCTGAATGACAATAAAGGAAATTCAAATTCAATTTAATACCATATACTAGACTAAGTGGGACTCGCACTCGCACATGCACACGCGCACACACACTCACACACACTGACTCACACACCATATATATGACAGTAAACCTTCTTGAATCTACTCACACGGCTGAGCGCAGCCTCTCCACTGTGGGGCTTCCTCAGTCAGCGGCACTTCCGCAATCAGCGTGACCTCTGCACTTACTGGAAATTATGCAATCGGAGCAACCTCTGCAATCACCTGTCCACTAAGCGGATGTCACGAAATGAGCGGGACGTTTGGACTAAACACAACGATACAGGGTAGCGTTTTTTCTAAAATAAATATACAGCGCAGACAAGAAGTTGTCAAGATGAGACTTTTAATTATATAGATATATATATATATATATTTTAATTATTTTTACACACACACATACATATACTGAACTTTTTTCAATTATACAGCATTGTTTACAGTATTGACCCTTCGGTCCACCGAGTCTGCGCTGACCAGCGATCACCCCATACAGCAGCACTATCCTACACACGAGGGACAATTTACAATTTTTACTGGAGCCAATTCACTAACCAATTTATATATATATATATGTTTCCGAGGTGTATCTCTAAACTAAACTAAACCTTGTCCATTAACAGTAATGATCCTGATGCTAGCACGAGGAAAATCACTGAACAGATCTGAAAATTATGATGTCAGCACCTTGTGCCCATTCAAAAGTGAGCACCGCATTCCATACCATACAACTTCCATATCAATGAGATATTTTGAATGTTCAATTCATCTTGAACAAAACAAAAGGAAATCCACTTGTTAGCAGTCGCTATACTGATTCCAATCAAAGCCTCTAGATATGCTCCAGCTGTTATCCACCCAGAATAGAAATGAACATAGATGAGTTTTATGATGCATTCAAAGTCAAAACACCCATGGACATAAACATTTAATTTGTTCTACATTGCTTAACTGAGTATCCTCGCAATTTATATAAACCCTGCTATGACATTCATATCAGATTTATTCAAAGAAGTGGCTTGTCCTAATTGTCTTTGGGTTTGATAGTATCTCGATTTCATTCCAGCGATAACCCTCTGTGTGCTCTATCCTGAAAGACTTGATTCATGCTGGAGTTAACTCAGTAGGTCAGGCAGCATCTCTGAAGAACATAGATAGGTGAGGTGTCCGGTCGGGACCCTTCTCCAGACTGAATCCATGCTCTCCAGATTCCTATTAAATCTTTCGGCACACTTAAACCCAGGCAGCATAGTAGTGCAGCGGTAGAGGTACAGTGAAACTCAAATTACCATACAGCCGTACAAAAAGCAACAAGACACACAACTACATAAAAGTTAACATAAACATCCACCACAGCGGATTCCCCACATTCCTCACTGTGATGGAAGGCAATAAAGTCTAATCTTCTTCCTCTTTATTTTCCCGCGGTGGGGGTAGTCAAACTATCTGCGGTCAGGGCGATCGAAGCTCCCGCGTCAGGATGGTCAAAGCTCCCGCGGCTTGGAGCTCCCGAAGTTGGTCTCCAATCAGGGATCGCCAGCCCCCCGATGTTAAAGTCCACAGACTCCTGTGGTTGGAGCTCCAAGGTCGATCCCCGACAGGGATCGCCAGCTCCACGGTGTTAAGCCCGCAGGCTCCCACAGCTGGAGCTCCTGAAGTCAGTCCCCAGCAGAGGCCGCCAGCTCCTCGGTGTTAAGCCGCTGTGTGGACGGAGTTACGATACGGAAAAAAATCGCATCCGCATCAAGGTAAGAGGAGTCCCACTGAGCCTACGCTAACCAACAATCACCCATACACCATATTATCCCTGGTTTCACATCCTACACACTATGGGCAATTTACAGAAGCCAATTAACCTAAAAACCTGCACGTCTTTGGGATGTGGGAGAAAACCAGAGCACCCGGAGAAAACCCACGTTGTCACAGGGAGAACGTGCAAACTCTACACAGACAGCACCCGTGGTCAGGATCACACATGGGTCTCATTGAACAATTGACGTTGACCTTCAAGGTTATAGAGGTCACCAGAGGTGCTGACCTTGACCTTCGAGGTTGTAGAGGTCACCAGACAGGCTCTCGGCAACTTGGCAAAGTGCATTTTACAGATGACACTCACTGCACCCACTGCATTCTACATTAACGCCATTATTTCCACTGGGGCAACATTGGCTAGAAGAATATTAATTGAATCATTTTAAGATCATAATTGGGATCCTCCACTTTTCTTCAAATAGTGCAGAACAACCTTTTACATCTGCCTGTCATCATTCAGATATCCAGTCAATGATCCTGTTAAAACAGAAGCTAAAAAAAAATACTCTTTGTGTGGATAAACTTTAAACTTTGATTAACCAGTAAGTCAGTAAATGTTAAAAATGTTTACAAATTTCATTGATTCTAATGCTAGCATGCTACTAATATATTTGATTTAAACTATATTAATTATGGCTTATGCACAGTATGTCCTTTCCTTTAGTTAACAAAAGAGTCATTTAATTTTCCAGTCACATGCTGTCATTGCCAGAGTCTATAAATCTGTTTTACAACTGTAGTATTCACTTGCCACCCCATCCATCTGGGCCATGAATCACCTGCACACAATAATGATTTAAAAGTCTTAATGGTCACCTATTACTAGGTCAGGGATGTTTCTAGAAACATTGGCGTCCAAGCCATTTTACGAGCTTCTCTTGTCAGGGCCAGATAGCATTATAAATAGTGTGGTTCTAAAGTTCTTTTTATTTAGTGCAATATATTCCCTTCTCTCTCTCTCTCTCTCTCAGGCTGATTAATCCAAGCATCCTGGATTGCACGCTTAGATCAGAGGATCCTACTGAAAACTACTAGCTTTTGGGAAAGTAGAGACCATTTAATCTTGTTCCAATTCTCAGTGGATTTTTAACAATGAGCACCAATGACCACCACACAGTTTGGGTTTCATCAGGATATCTCCGGGTTCTTAAGCGAATCGCAAAGACCTAAAGGAATTCAGCACAATTGCGCACAATCATCCAATTCATAGTCCAATGTTGCATAAGTTCTCTGCTTTTATAGATAGGAAGCAGGAATAGATCAGGTAGACCATTGATCATTTGTTCACACTAGTTCTATATTATCCCAGTTTCTCACCTACTCCCTACAGCTATAGGGAGAGGTTGAGCAGGCAAGGACTCTATTCCTTGGAGTGCAGGAGGATGAGGGGTGGTCTTATGGAGGTGTACAAAATCATGACAGAAATAGATGTAGTAGATGCACTGAGTCTCTTGCCCAGAGTAGGGGAATCGAGAACCTGTGGGCATACAGTAGGTTTAAGGTGAGGGGGGAAAGATTTAATAGGAATCTGAGGTGTAACTTTCTCACGCACACATGTGTGTGTGTGTGTGTGTGTGTGTGTGTGTGTGTGTGTGTGTGTGTGTGTGTGTGTGTGTGTGTGTGTGTGTGTGTGTGTGTGTGTGTGTGTGTGTGTGTGTGTGTGTGTGTGTGTGTGTGTGTGTGTGTGATAATAAACATCATAAACGATAATAGTTTCCCAACTCCGAGTAAACGTTTCACTATTTTCCTCATGATTTTATGCACCTCGATAAGATCACCGATTTAACAAATGTACTGTTAGATATTTTTACATTCTTTTTTTTATTGTGCTCCTTGAGTGTTTCTTCTGAATGGACTTATATACATATTCATCAATTCTTGTTAATTTTGTATTTGTCCAAGAAAAAAATAATCAATAAGGTGAATGTCATCTCCAAGGGCAAGCAACTACAGGGCCATTACATCTTGAACTCATTACAGCTTACATGTGACATTGACTACAAATGTATTTGAGTGTTCAACAGATGTGCCCTGAGGGACTCTTCACATATTTTGTATTCTTTAATCAACATCTACACCTCTGCTTCAGATATCTGACTGCAAGGATATCGGTGCCTCTCAATTCTGGCTTACATCGGCATATACTCGCCAGACATTCCCAGCTTTTTTAAGTTTAGACTTTAAAGTTACAGCGTAGAGAAACAGGCCGTTCAGCACATCATGTCTACACCAACCAGTGACCAAGCGAACAGGAGCACTATCCTACACACTAGGGACAATATACAGTCTTTACAGAAGCAAATTAACCTACAAACCTGCACGTCTTTTGAATGTGGGAGGAAACCAGAGCACCAGGGTAAAAAACCACGTGGTCACGAGGAGAACGTACAAACTCCGTACAGACAGCACCCGCAGTCAGTATCGAGCCCGGGTCTCTGTCGCTTTATGGCAGCAACTCTACCGCAGTGCCACCTTGCCACTCTGTGGCATTAATTTGTGATAGGATAGGTTTAGAGGGATATTGTCAAAGTCATACCATACGGAAACAGGCTCCTCAGCCCAATTTGTCCATGCCAACCAACATGTCTCATCTACACTAGTCCCACCTGCCTGCGTTTGGCCCATATCCCTCTAAACGTATCCTATCCATGTACCTGTCCAAATGCTTTTTAACTATTGCAATAGTACCTGCCTCAACTATCTCCTCCGGCAGCTCGTTCCATACACCCACCACCACCCTTTGTATAAAAAGGTTACCCCTCAGGTTCCTATAAAAACTTTCCCCCCTCACCTTAAACCTATGACCTCTGGTTCTTGATTCCCCTACTCTGGGCAAGAGACTGGGTGCACTCACCCGATCACCTAATCTAAATCCTCTCATGATTTTGTATGCCTCTTTAAGATCACCCCTAATCCTCCTGTGTCCCATGGTCCCAGCCTGCTCAACCTCTCACGATAGCTCACATCACGGAAGATATTTGAAAATCGAAGCATTACTAAAATAATGCATCAACAAAACACATCAAAGACTTAGGAGGGAGCAGTTACTGAAGGCTTTAGTTCCACATTTGAATCTTCTCCAGGAATCTTGACCAGGTTTCACTGTATTTGACTAGGAGTGTTCGGAAAATAAATCTTTCACATCACACATTTCCCCAAAGTGTTTTACACTCAATTTAAATCCTCTGAAAGTGAGCAACACCTCCAGTGTTAGAATGAGGATATTGGAATTCAATATCGCATTTTCTGTAATAAAAACAGAAAATGCTGGAAATACTCAACAGGTCAGACAGCATCTGTAAAGAGAGAAACAGAGTTAACACCATAAAGGTGGCACAGTGGCACAATGATAGAGCCACTGCTTCACAGCGCCAGAGACCTGGGATTGATCCTGACTGCGTGGAGTTAGCTCGTTCTCTCTGTGACTGCGTGAGTTTTCCCCGGGTGCTCTGGTTTCCTGCGATATCCCAAAGATGTGCAGGTGTGTCGGTTAATTGGCCCACTGTAAATTGCCCCTAGTGTGTAGAGGGTGGATGTGAAAATAGGATAACATAGAACTAGTGTGAACAGGTGATCGATGGTCGGCGTAGGCTTGATGGGCCGAACGGCCTGTTTCCACACTCTCTTTCAATCAGTCAATCAATGTCATGTCAAAAACCCTTTGTAAAGAATGCATTTATTGTGTCCGATCATTGACAACCTAAATCGAAATCCAAAGTCTGGATTTCAATTCAATTCAATTCAATTCAACTTTATTGTCATTGCACAGATACAAGTATGGGTACAACGAAATGCAGTTTAGTGTCTGTTCGTAGTAATAGTGCAATATAGAAATAAAAATACAGAATAAGCAAACAATGTGGACAGAGAGACTGGAGAAATTTATCCACGGGACTCCGAGTTCAGCAATGTGATAGTGTTGTTGAAGAAGCTGTTCCTCATCCTACTTGTAAGAGACCTGAGGCTCCTGTACCACCTCCCTGATGGGAGGAGGGCAAACAGTCCATGGTTAGGGTGGGAGGGGTCCTTGATGATTTTCCCAGCCCGTCTCAGACACCGTTTGCGGTGGAGGGCATCCATGGCAGGGAGCGGGGCACCGATGATGTACTGAGCGGTTTTCACCACCCGTTGTAGTGCCTTCCTATCCGCTGCGGTGCAACTGCTGTACCATACTGTGAAGCAGGTGGTCAGGATGCTTTCGATGGTACAGCGGTAAAAGTTGGTCAGGATCTGGGGGGACAGGTGAGCTTTCTTGAGTCTCCTCAGGAAGTAAAGGCGCTGCTGTGCCTTTTTGATCAGTTTGGAGGTGTTGAGGGACCAGGACAGATCCTCCGAGATGTGTACCCCGATGAATTTGTAGTTGGAGACATGCTCCACCTCAGTCCCGTTTATATGGATGGGGGTATGTCTGCCTCCTCCGGTCTGCCTGAAGTCAACAATAATCTCCTTTGTCTTCTTGGAGTTGAGGACGAGGTTATTGTTAGCACACCAGGCTGCCAGGTGCTGGACTTCATCCCTGTAGGCTGACTCGTCGTTGTCACTGATCAGCCCTACCACCGTGGTGTCGTCGGCAAATTTAATGATGGCTTTGGAGCCATTCTTAGGGATGCAGTCATGGGTGAAGAGGGAGTAGAGGAGAGGGCTGAGCACACAGCCCTGTGGCATGCCGGTGTTCAGTGTTATAGTGGAGGAGGTGAGGTTATTGACCCTAACAGACTGTGGTCTGTTGGTGAGGAAATCCAGTGTCCAGTTGCAGAGGGAGGTGGAGATGCCAAGTCCGCTGAGTTTGGTGATCAAGCTAGCGGGGATGACAGTGTTAAATGCGGAGCTGAAATCAATGAACAGCAACCTGATGTAGGTGTTATTGCTGTCCAGGTGGGTCAGGGCTGAGTGTAGGGCCGCCGATATGGCGTCCTCTGTAGACCTGTTGGTCCGGTAGGCAAACTGATGGGGGTCCAGTGTGGGGGGGGAGGCAGGCTTTGAGGTGAGCCAAGATCAGCCGCTCAAATCACTTTGCAATGACAGGGGTGAGTGCCACTGGGCGGAGGTCGTTGAGACTCCCTGTAGCTGATTGTTTGGGCACTGACACGATGGTTGATGTCTTGAGGCAAGTGGGGACAACACCCTGGGCCAGTGACAGATTGAAAATGTCAGTGAGGACTGGGGATAGTTGTCCAGCACATGCCCTGGGCACACGCCCGGGGATGCCATCGGGGCCGGCAGCTTTGTGCTCATTCACCTTGCTCAGTGCATCTTGTACAGCAGAGGTGGAGAGACTGAGAGGTTGTTCGTTCCGGGGTGGGGCAGCTTTGATGGCTGGAGTTTTGTTGTCCCGGTCAAAGCGAGCATAGAAATGGTTTAGCTCGTCAGGAAGGGAGGCGTTGTCTGGGGGGGGGGTGTTAACTTTATGGTAATCGGCAATGGATTTGATTCCTTGCCACATGCGCCTGGGGTCGGAGTTGTTTTGGAAATTTACAGTGGATGACAATCTACACTAGTCCCACCTGCCTGCATTTGGCCCTAATCTCTCTAAAGTTTAGAGTCTAAACCATTCCGATCCATGTACTTGTCCCAATGTTGTTTAAATGTTGCGATAGTACCTGCCTCAATGGCCTGCTCTGGCAGATTGCTCCATACACCTTCCACCCTTTGTGTAAAAAGGTTGCCCCTCAGGTTCTTATTAAACCTTTCCCCCCTCACCTTAAACTTTGTGGATGCATTACTTTAATAACTCTTCAATTTTGAAATATCACCCAAGCTGTGCCACCTTAATGCCACAGCTGTGTGTAATTGCCATTAGTAGCAGCTGAGGAACAATGAAGTCCTTACTTGCAGCAACATAACGGTCCTGTAAACACATTACACGTAGATAATATATAATAAACAATCATTTATATCTTGCTGTTTATAAATCTGTTATAGTCATATAGCGTGGAAGCAGGCCCTTCAGCCCAACTTCCCCACACCAAGCAACATGCCGCATCTTCACGAGTCCCACCTGCCTGCGTTAGGCCCATATCCCTCTAAACCTATCCTATCCATGTACCTATCCAAATGTTTTTTAAACGTTGTGATAGTACCTGCCTCCACTGTCTCTTCTGGCAGCTCGTTCCATACACCCACCACTCTTTGTGTAGAAATGTTGCCCCTCGGGTTCCAATTATTTCTTCTTTCCCCCCCCCCCCCTTAAAATTAGTGACTCCATCATTCCAGGTGGACCTTCTTAATGTAAATTCATGGAAAAGATTTAACAAATAATTTTGGTTTCCTCAGCTAGGGAAGGAGATCCTTCCCTCAGTGATGGAGCAGGATAGATACATTGGATGTTTCATAGGGCAACTCCACTGTGTCTTTGGTATTGTCCTATGAATCAGTCTAGTGAATCCACAGTGTTCACGCACAAGTCACAAGTTATAGTAGAACTAGGCCATTCGGCCCATCGAGTCAACTCCTGCCATTCAGTCATGGCTGATCTCTGCCACCTAATCCCATTTTCCTGCCTTCTTCCCATAACCCTTGACACTTATATATCTCTGCCTTAAAAATATCCACTGATTTGGCCTCCACAGCTATCCGTGGCAATGAGTTCCACAGATTAACTATCCTCTGACTAAAAAAAGTTCCTCCTCACCCCTATAATTTTGAGGCTATGACCTCTGGTCCTAGACGTTTCCACCAGTGGAAACATCCTTTCCACATCCACTCTATCTATGCCTTTCATTATTCTGTAAGTTTCAATGAGGTCCCCTCTCAACCTATTAAACTCCAGCGAGTACAGGCCCAGTGCTGTCAAACGCTCATCATATGTAACCCACTCATACCTGGAATCATTCTTGTAAACCTGCTATGGACCCTCTCCAGAGCCAGCACATCCTTCCTCAGATATGTGGCCCAAATTTGCTCACAGTACTCCAAATGCGGCCTGACCAGCACCTTATGATGTATTACATCTCTAAAGGGCCTGGCCCACGAGCATGCAACTGCATGCGACAAGCGCAAACAAACCAGAAGCGGGGGTCGCACGGAGGTCGAGTGATCCCGTATGAGTTGACGTGAAGTTCGAGCGAAGGCGTACGCCGTCAAGATGCTGCGTACAGCGTCGAGAAGCTGCGTACACCCATCGAGGCGGTGCATACAGCCTCAATGCGGCTGCGGGCCGGCAGGCCATTGGTGCGCGGAATTTTTGGACAGTGTCAGTTTTTCAGAGCCATGTTGGGAGCAGCTCCGCACAACTCCATATGGCTCCGGCGATCGAAGTGGGACCGGCCCCGCGAGGCCGTACGGCTCAAGCGACCACGTTAGGTCGCACTTGCCGCAAGCAGTCGCATGCTCGTGGGACAGGCCCTTAACTGTCTCCACTGCAAGTACATACTTGCCTAAGTGAATGTATAAAGGAATGAATAAGTTTATTGGCCAAGTATGTTCACATACAAGGAATTTGCCTTGGTGCTCCGCACGCAAGTAATAACACGACATACAGTAACAATTAAGAATGACATATAAAACATTAAACATTAATAATAAAACATTATAGTTTAAACATGTGAATGAAATAAAATACCAGAGCAAAAGGAGGCTACAGACTTTTGGTTATTGAGTAGAGCTACTACTCATGGAAAAAAAGCTGTTTTTGTGTCTGGCTGTGGCAGCTTTGACAGTCCGGAGTCGCCTTCCAGAGGGAAGTGCTTCAAAGAGTTTGTGGCCAGGGTGAGAGGGGTCAGAGATGATCTTAACCCGCTCGCTTCCTGGCCCTTGCAGTGTACAGTTCGTCAATGGAGGGAAGGTTGCAGCCAACAACCTTCTCAGCTGATTGGACGATTCGCTGCAATTCGGATGTCGTGCTTGGTGGCTGAGCCAAACCAGACCATGATGGAGAAGGTGAGGGCAGACTCTACGATGGCCGAATAGAATTGGACCATCATTGCCTGTGGCAGATTGTGTTTCCTCAGCTGCCGCAGGAAGTACATCCTCTGTTGTGCCTTTTTGACTGTGGAGTCAATGGTAGCCCCCCATTTCAGGTCCTTATGGATGATGGTTCCCAGGAACTTAAAATACTCCACAGATGTGACTGTAGTGTTGTTGATGGTGAGTGGGGTGAGGGGAGGGGGAGCTCTCCTAAAGTCTACAATCAATTCCACTGTCTTAAGAGCATTGAGCTCTAGGTTGTTGCGATGGCACCAGGACGCCAGCTGTGAACTCTTCCTGTCTGTAGGCAGATTCCTCCCCATCCTGGATCAGTCCATTCAGGGTTGTGTCATCCGCAAACTTGAGAAGCTTGACAGAGGAGTTAGTGGAGTTTCAGTCACTGGTGTAGAGAGAGTAGTGGAGAGGGGAGAGTATGCAGCCTTGCGGTGCTCCTATGCTGAGTGTTTGCGGGTCCGAGATGTGCTTTCCCAGCCTCACATGCTGCTTCCTGTCTGTCAGGAAGCTGGTGATCCACCGACAGAGGGGTTCAGGCACAGTCAACTCGGAAAGTTTGGAGTGCAGTAGCTCTGGCACAATGGTGTTGAATGCAGAGCTAAAATCAACAAAAAATCCTCGCATAGGTCCCCTGGCGATCGAGGTGCTGTAGGATGAAGTGCAGGCCCAGGTTGACTGCATCATCCACAGATCTATTGGCCCGATATGCAACCTGCAGAGGGTCCAGCAGGGGGTTCATGATATTTTTCAGCTTGGCCAGCACAAGCCTTTCAAGGGTCTTC